>NW_027672397.1:0-471000 GCF_964165515.1 Mesoplodon bidens
ATTCTGTCATAACGAACATGGGAAAAGGATCCCAGGAAGAACAGACATATGTATATGTGTAAAAGAACCACCTCTTGCACACCTACAACAAGCTAAACATTGTACTCAAACTTGCTGTAATAAAATATAAAAAATTAAATTAAAAACACGAACAAGAATTAGTGAGAAAAACTTGAGGGGCTTTCTCCTGGTACATTCCGTTCTACATTCCAATCTAGAACGCGACTTCCATTGAGGCTCTGCTGCCCTAGTAACCAGATTTGGTAAGGGAGAACTGCTGCCACCTTGTGGCCGTTTCACACAACAGCAGCTTTAATCCCAGCGCTAATGGTCAGTGGATATTCCAAATCATTGCAGGCCTGTAAATGACACCTGCCCTGAAAACAAATCCTGGGGTCATATATCGACCAAAAAATTCAAAAAACGTCCATATTTCAAAACGACAGTTTCAAGAGGCATATTTCACGCACATTAGTGTTCTGCTTCTTTTGATTTCTTTCTTTCTTTGTTAAAAAAACGGGAATGGAAAAAGGCAACCCTCAGAAGGGGCGAAAACTTTCACAAACGAATCAATGGACAAAGGTTTAATCTCCAATATATATAAACAGCTCATGCAGCTTAATATTAATACAACAAACAACCCAATACAAAAATGGGCAGAAGATCTAAATAGACGTTTCTTCAAAGAAGACACAGAGATGGCCAAGACGCACATGAAAAGCTGCTCAACATCACTAATTATTAGAGAAATGCAAATCAAAACTACAATGAGGTAAGACCTCACACCTGTTAGAATCGGCATCATCAGATAATCTACAAACAACAAATTCTGGGGAGGGTGTGGACAAAAGGAACCCTCTTCCGCTATTGGTGGGAATGTAAATTGATACAGTCACTATGGAGAACAGTATGGAGGTTCCTTTAAAAAACTAAAAACAGAATTACAATAGGATCCAGCAATCCCACTTCTGGGCATATACCCAGAGAAAACCAAAAATCACAAAGACACATTCACCAAAATGTTCATTGCAGCACTATTTACAATAGCCAGGTAATGGAAGCAACCTAAATGCCCACAGACAGACGAATGGATAAAGATGTGGTACATATATAAAATGGAATATTACTCAGCTATAAAAAGGAATGAAACTGGGTCATTTGTAGAGAAGTTGATGGATCTAGAGACTGTCATACAGAGTGAAGTAAGTCAGAAAGAGAAAAACAAATATTGTATATTAATGCCTATATGTGGAACCTAGAAAAATGCTACAGATGAACTGGTTTGCAGGGCAGAAATAGAGACACAGAGGTAGAGAACAAACGTATGGACACAAAGTGGGGGAAGCCATGGGGTGGTGGTGGTGGGATGAGTTGGGAGATTGGGATTGACCTGTATACATGTCTATGCATAAAATAGATAACTAATAATAACCTACTGTATAAAAAAAATAAATAAAATTAAATTTCAAAAATTTTAAAAATAAAATGTAAAAATAAAACAGAAAAAATGTTCTTCCATTCACACTGATGTATTTATAATAATGAATTATTTCCATGCTTATATCCATAAATACATAAAAGAGGAATAAAATCTAACTTGAACCAAAAAAGAAAAAAAAACTGAACCTAACAGTTATACAGAGGAAAGCACTACCAAGGCTCTTGCTCCAGTGGTAAACAATTCTGAAATTGGTCAGAGGTGGGGAATCATCTCCCATAGAGCCAGCAGCCCCGCCCGCCCACGCAAGGAGCGTCCTTATTGCAAAGCTGGGGGACCGTGCCGAGGCCTCTGTGAGTAAACGTGAGCTGAGCCCCAGGCCAGCTGCTGCTGAACTGTTCACACCCTTCCCAGGTGAAACACCTGAATATGTAAAAGGGCTTGAAAGCCTAGAGGAAGGGCCATGGAGCCACACCAGAGACAGCACGCAGGCCACCTTGGTGCCTGCAGGTCAGCCAGGATGGTCCAGGCCACGGGCACTCTTCTGGAAGCTTTCCATTGCCCTGCCTGAGATACCCCTCCTGTCCCGGCCCCCACTCCTTTTTTTCCTTCCTCACCTCAGCCCGGAGAGATATTCCAGTGGAAGTTATGGGTGACACATCCTCTTCTTTACAGGTGGCAGCCTGGCAACTCCTGCAGAAAGTCCAGCAGAGCCCCACTCACACCGGGCCACCCACAAAGCCGTGGACCCTCACACCCTCCCACCAGCACAGCCCCGAGACTGCTGACGGGGCAGAGAATATGGAGTCAGGCACAGCTGCAGGGGCTATTGCTGCCTGGAGTGCTGTTTATATTGACCTCAACCCAGGCACACCTGGGGAGGGCTTGCCGGCAGGGTCAGGCTGCCCAGGTCAGCTAATCCTCAGCCCTCAGGGAATCACATTGCAGAAAATGGACCTCGCTAAGACAGAATATTCGCCAAGGAAAAGAAGCACACAATGCCATTTGCAGCACCGTAGATGAGTCTAGAGGTAATCACGTGACTTGGAGTAAGTCAGAAAGTGAAAGACACATATCATATCATATCACTTATAGGTGTTACCTATAAATTGATACCAGGGCAGATATTTCCACGGAGAAGGGCAATCACAGATTCATTAAACAAACTTATGGTTCACCAAAGGAAAGGTGTGAGGATTGAATTCATTACGATATTGGGGTTAACAGACATATACAAACACAGTAGACATATATAATCACCAAAGACCTACGGAGTACCAAGAGAAGACGACTCAACATTCTGTCATAACGTACATGGGAAAAGGATCCCAGGAAGAACAGACATATGTATATGTGTGAAAGAACCACATCTTGCACACCTACAACAAGCTAAACATTGTACTCAAACTTGCTGTAATAAAATATAAAAAATTAAATTAAAAACACGAACAAGAATTAGTGAGAAAAAATTGAGGGGCTCTCTCCTGGTACATTCCGTTCTACATTCCAATCTAGAACGCGACTTCCATTGAGGCTCTGCTGCCCTAGTAACCAGATTTGGTAAGGGAGAACTGCTGCCACCTTGTGGCCGTTTCACACAACAGCAGCTTTAATCCCAGCGCTAATGATCAGTGGATATTCCAAATCATTACAGGCCTGTAAATGACACCTGGCCTGAAAACAAATCCTGGGGTCATATATCGACCAAAAAATTCAAAAAACGTCCATATTTCAAAACGACAGTTTCAAGAGGCATATTTCACGCACATTAGTGTTCTCCTTCTTTTGGTTTCTTTCTTTCTTTGTTAAAAAAACGGGAATGGAAAAAGGCAACCCTCAGAAGGGGCGAAAACTTTCACAAACGAATCAATGGACAAAGGTTTAATCTCCAATATATATAAACAGCTCATGCAGCTTAATATTAATACAACAAAAAACCCAATACAAAAATGGGCAGAAGATCTAAATAGACGTTTCTTCAAAGAAGACACAGAGATGGCCAAGACGCACATGAAAAGCTGCTCAACATCACTAATTATTAGAGAAATGCAAATCAAAACTACAATGAGGTAAGACCTCACACCTGTTAGAATCGGCATCATCAGATAATCTACAAACAACAAATTCTGGGGAGGGTGTGGACAAAAGGAACCCTCTTCCGCTATTGGTGGGAATGTAAATTGATACAGTCACTATGGAGAACAGTATGGAGGTTCCTTTAAAAAACTAAAAACAGAATTACAATAGGATCCAGCAATCCCACTTCTGGGCATATACCCAGAGAAAATCAAAAATCACAAAGACACATTCACCAAAATGTTCACTGCAGCACTATTTACAATAGCCAGGTAATGGAAGCAACCTAAATGCCCACAGACAGACGAATGGATAAAGATGTGGTACATATATAAAATGGAATATTACTCAGCCATAAAAAGGAATGAAACTGGGTCATTTGTAGAGAAGTTGATGGATCTAGAGACTGTCATACAGAGTGAAGTAAGTCAGAAAGAGAAAAACAAATATTGTATATTAATGCCTATATGAGGAACCTAGAAAAATGCTACAGATGAACTGGTTTGCAGGGCAGAAATAGAGACACAGAGGTAGAGAACAAACGTATGGACACAAAGTGGGGGAAGCCATGGGGTGGGGGTGTTGGGATGAGTTGGGAGATTGGGATTGACCTGTATACATGTCTATGCATAAAATAGATAACTAATAATAACCTACTGTATAAAAAAAATAAATAAAATTAGATTTCAAAAATTTTAAAAATAAAATGTTAAAACAGAAAAAATATTCTTCCATTCACACTGATGTATTTATAAGAATGAATTATTTCCATGCTTATATCCATAAATACATAAAAGAGGAATAAAATCTAACTTGAACCAAAAAAGAAAAAAAAAACTGAACCTAACAGTTATACAGAGGAAAACACTACCAAGGCACTTGCTCCAGTGGTAAACAATTCTGAAATTGGTCAGAGGTGGGGAATCATCTCCCATAGAGCCAGCGGCCCCGCCCGCCCACGCAAGGAGCGTCCTTATTGCAAAGCTGGGGGACCGTGCCGAGGCCTCTGTGAGTAAACGTGAGCTGAGCCCCTGGCCAGCTGCTGCTGAACTGTTCCCACCCTTCCCAGGTGAAACACCTGAATATGTACAAGGGCTTGAAAGCCTAGAGGAAGGGCCGTGGAGCCACACCAGCGACAGCACGCAGGCCACCTTGGTGCCTGCAGGTCAGCCAGGATGGTCCTGGCCACGGGCGCTCTTCTGGAAGCTTTCCATTGCCCTGCCTGAGATACCCCTCCTGTCCCGGCCCCCACTCCTTTTTTTCCTTACTCACCTCAGAACGGAGAGATACTCCAGTGGAAGTTATGGGTGACACATCCTCTTCTTTACAGGTGGCAGCCTGGCAACTCCTGCAGAAAGTCCAGCAGAGCCCCACTCACACCGGGCCACCCACAAAGCCGTGGACCCTCACACCCTCCCACCAGCACAGCCCCGAGACTGCTGACGGGGCAGAGAATATGGAGTCAGGCACCGCTGCAGGGGCTATTGCTGCCTGGAGTGCTGTTTATATTGACCTCAACCCAGGCACACCTGGGGAGGGCTTGCCGGCAGGGTCAGGCTGCCCAGGTCAGCTAATCCTCAGCCCTCAGGGAATCACATTGCAGAAAATGGACCTCGCTAAGAGAGAATATTCGCCAAGGAAAAGAAGCACACAATGCCATTTGCAGCACCGTAGATGAGTCTAGAGGTAATCACGTGACTTGGAGTAAGTCAGAAAGTGAAAGACACATATCATATCATATCACTTATAGGTGTTACCTATAAATTGATACCAGGGCAGATATTTCCACGGAGAAGGGCAATCACAGATTCATTAAACAAACTTATGGTTCACCAAAGGAAAGGTGTGAGGATTGAATTCATTACGATATTGGGGTTAACAGACATATACAAACACAGTAGACATATATAATCACCAAAGACCTACGGAGTACCAAGAGAAGACTACTCAACATTCTGTCATAACGTACATGGGAAAAGGATCCCAGGAAGAACAGACATATGTATATGTGTGAAAGAACCACCTCTTGCACACCTACAACAAGCTAAACGTTGTACTCAAACTTGCTGTAATAAAAAATAAAAAATTAAATTAAAAACTCGAACAAGAATTAGTGAGAAAAACTTGAGGGGCTTTCTCCTGGCACATTCCGTTCTATATTCCAATCTAGAACGCGACTTCCATTGAGGCTCTGCTGCCCTAGTAACCAGATTTGGTAAGGGAGAACTGCTGCCACCTTGTGGCCGTTTCACACAACAGCAGCTTTAATCCCAGCGCTAATGGTCAGTGGATATTCCAAATCATTACAGGCCTGTAAATGACACCTGCCCTGAAAACAAATCCTGGGGTCATATATCGACCAAAAAATTCAAAAGACGTCAATATTTCAAAACGACAGTTTCAAGAGGCATATTTCACGCACATTAGTGTTCTGCTTCTTTTGATTTCATTCTTTCTTTGTTAAAAAACGGGAATGGAAAAAGGCAACCCTCAGAAGGGGCGAAAACTTTCACAAACGAATCAATGGACAAAGGTTTAATCTCCAATATATATAAACAGATCATGCAGCTTAATATTAATACAACAAACAACCCAATACAAAAATGGGCAGAAGATCTAAATAGACGTTTCTTCAAAGAAGACACAGAGATGGCCAAGACGCACATGAAAAGCTGCTCAACATCACTAATTATTAGAGAAATGCAAATCAAAACTACAATGAGGTAAAACCTCACACCTGTTAGAATCGGCATCATCAGATAATCTACAAACAACAAATTCTGGGGAGGGTGTGGACAAAAGGAACCCTCTTCCGCTATTGGTGGGAATGTAAATTGATACAGTCACTATGGAGAACAGTATGGAGGTTCCTTTAAAAAACTAAAAACAGAATTACAATAGGATCCAGCAATCCCACTTCTGGGCATATACCCAGAGAAAACCATAAATCACAAAGACACATTCACCACAATGTTCATTGCAGCACTATTTACAAGAGCCAGGTAATGGAAGCAACCTAAATGCCCACAGACAGACGAATGGATAAAGATGTGGTACATATATAAAATGGAATATTACTCAGCCATAAAAAGGAATGAAACTGGGTCATTTGTAGAGAAGTTGATGGATCTAGAGACTGTCATACAGAGTGAAGTATGTCAGAAAGAGAAAAACAAATATTGTATATTAATGCCTATATGTGGAACCTAGAAAAATGCTACAGATGAACTGGTTTGCAGGGCAGAAATAGAGACACAGAGGTAGAGAACAAACGTATGGAAACAAAGTGGGGGAAGCCAAGGGGTGGTGGTGGTGGGATGAGTTGGGAGATTGGGATTGACCTGTATACATGTCTATGCATAAAATAGTTAACTAATAATAACCTACTGTATAAAAGAAATAAATAACATTAAATTTCAAAAATTTTAAAAATAAAATGTAAAAATAAAACAGAAAAAATGTTCTTCCATTCACACTGATGTATTTAAAAGAATGAATTATTTACATGCTTATATCCATAAATACATAAAAGAGGAATAAAATCTAACTTGAACCAAAAAAGAAAAAAAAAACTGAACCTTACAGTTATACAGAGGAAAACACTACCAAGGCACTTGCTCCAGTGGTAAACAATTCTGAAATTGGTCAGAGGTGGGGAATCATCTCCCATACAGCCAGCAGCCCCTCCCGCCCACGCAAGGAGCGTCCTTATTGCAAAGCTGGGGGACCGTGCCGAGGCCTCTGTGAGTAAACGTGAGCTGAGCCCCAGGCCAGCTGCTGCTGAACTGTTCCCACCCTTCCCAGGTGAAACACCTGAATATGTACAAGGGCTTGAAAGCCTAGAGGAAGGGCCGTGGAGCCACACCAGCGAAAGCACGCAGGCCAACTTGGTGACTGCAGGTCAGCCAGGATGGTCCTGGCCACGGGCGCTCTTCTGGAAGCTTTCCATTGCCCTGCCTGAGATACCCCTCCTGTCCCGGCCCCCACTCCTTTTTTTCCTTCCTCACCTCAGCCCGGAGAGATACTCCAGTGGAAGTTATGGGTGACACATCCTCTTCTTTACAGGTGGCAGCCTGGCAACTCCTGCAGAAAGTCCAGCATATCCCCACTCACACCGGGCCACCCACAAAGCCGTGGACCCTCACACCCTCCCACCAGCACAGCCCCGAGACTGCTGACGGGGCAGAGAATATGGAGTCAGGCACAGCTGCAGGGGCTATTGCTGCCTGGAGTGCTGTTTATATTGACCTCAACCCAGGCACACCTGGGGAGGGCTTGCCGGCAGGGTCAGGCTGCCCAGGTAAGCTAATCCTCAGCCCTCAGGGAATCACATTGCAGAAAATGGACCTCGCTAAGACAGAATATTCGCCAAGGAAAAGAAACACACAATGCCATTTGCAGCACCGTAGATGAGTCTAGAGGTAATCACGTGACTTGGAGTAAGTCAGAAAGTGAAAGACACATATCATATCATATCACTTATAGGTGTTACCTATAAATTGATACCAGGGCAGATATTTCCACGGAGAAGGGCAATCACAGATTCATTAAACAAACTTATGGTTCACCAAAGGAAAGGTGTGAGGATTGAATTCATTACGATATTGGGGTTAACAGACATATACAAACACAGTAGACATATATAATCACCAAAGACCTACGGAGTACCAAGAGAAGACTACTCAACATTCTGTCATAACGAACATGGGAAAAGGATCCCAGGAAGAACAGACATATGTATATGTGTAAAAGAACCACCTCTTGCACACCTACAACAAGCTAAACGTTGTACTCAAACTTGCTGTAATAAAAAATAAAAAATTAAATTAAAAACACGAACAAGAAGTAGTGAGACAGACTTGAGGGGCTTTCTCCTGGCACATTCCGTTCTATATTCCAATCTAGAACGCGACTTCCATTAAGGCTCTGCTGCCCTAGTAACCAGATTTGGTAAGGGAGAACTGCTGCCACCTTGTGGCCGTTTCACACAACAGCAGCTTTAATCCCAGCGCTAATGGTCAGTGGATATTCCAAATCATTACAGGCCTGTAAATGACACCTGACCTGAAAACAAATCCTGGGGTCATATTTCGACCAAAAAATTCAAAAAACGTCCATATTTCAAAACGACAGTTTCAAGAGGCATATTTCACGCACATTAGTGTTCTGCTTCTTTTGATTTCTTTCTTTCTTTGTTAAAAAAACGGGAATGGAAAAAGGCAACCCTCAGAAGGGGCGAAAACTTTCACAAACGAATCAATGGACAAAGGTTTAATCTCCAATATATATAAACAGCTCATGCAGCTTAATATTAATACAACAAACAACCCAATACAAAAATGGGCAGAAGATCTAAATAGACGTTTCTTCAAAGAAGACACAGAGATGGCCAAGACGCACATGAAAAGCTGCTCAACATCACTAATTATTAGAGAAATGCAAATCAAAACTACAATGAGGTAAGACCTCACACCTGTTAGAAACGGCATCATCAGATAATCTACAAACAACAAATTCTGGGGAGGGTGTGGACAAAAGGAACCCTCTTCCGCTATTGGTGGGAATGTAAATTGATACAGTCACTATGGAGAACAGTATGGAGGTTCCTTTAAAAAACTAAAAACAGAATTACAATAGGATCCAGCAATCCCACTTCTGGGCATATACCCAGAGAAAATCAAAAATCACAAAGACACATTCACCAAAATGTTCATTGCAGCACTATTTACAACAGCCAGGTAATGGAAGCAACCTAAATGCCCACAGACAGACGAATGGATAAAGATGTGGTACATATATAAAATGGAATATTACTCAGCCATAAAAAGGAATGAAACTGGGTCATTTGTAGAGAAGTTGATGGATCTAGAGACTGTCATACAGAGTGAAGTATGTCAGAAAGAGAAAAACAAATATTGTATATTAATGCCTATATGTGGAACCTAGAAAAATGCTACAGATGAACTGGTTTGCAGGGCAGAAATAGAGACACAGAGGTAGAGAACAAACGTATGGAAACAAAGTGGGGGAAGCCAAGGGGTGGTGGTGGTGGGATGAGTTGGGAGATTGGGATTGACCTGTATACATGTCTATGCATAAAATAGTTAACTAATAATAACCTACTGTATAAAAGAAATAAATAACATTAAATTTCAAAAATTTTAAAAATAAAATGTAAAAATAAAACAGAAAAAATGTTCTTCCATTCACACTGATGTATTTATAAGAATGAATTATTTACATGCTTATATCCATAAATACATAAAAGAGGAATAAAATCTAACTTGAACCAAAAAAGAAAAAAAAAACTGAACCTTACAGTTATACAGAGGAAAACACTACCAAGGCACTTGCTCCAGTGGTAAACAATTCTGAAATTGGTCAGAGGTGGGGAATCATCTCCCATACAGCCAGCAGCCCCACCCGCCCACGCAAGGAGCGTCCTTATTGCAAAGCTGGGGGACCGTGCCGAGGCCTCTGTGAGTAAACGTGAGCTGAGCCCCAGGCCAGCTGCTGCTGAACTGTTCCCACCCTTCCCAGGTGAAACACCTGAATATGTACAAGGGCTTGAAAGCCTAGAGGAAGGGCCGTGGAGCCACACCAGCGAAAGCACGCAGGCCAACTTGGTGACTGCAGGTCAGCCAGGATGGTCCTGGCCACGGGCGCTCTTCTGGAAGCTTTCCATTGCCCTGCCTGAGATACCCCTCCTGTCCCGGCCCCCACTCCTTTTTTTCCTTCCTCACCTCAGCCCGGAGAGATATTCCAGTGGAAGTTATGGGTGACACATCCTCTTCTTTACAGGTGGCAGCCTGGCAACTCCTGCAGAAAGTCCAGCAGAGCCCCACTCACACCGGGCCACCCACAAAGCCGTGGACCCTCACACCCTCCCACCAGCACAGCCCCGAGACTGCTGACGGGGCAGAGAATATGGAGTCAGGCACAGCTGCAGGGGCTATTGCTGCCTGGAGTGCTGTTTATATTGACCTCAACCCAGGCACACCTGGGGAGGGCTTGCCGGCAGGGTCAGGCTGCCCAGGTCAGCTAATCCTCAGCCCTCAGGGAATCACATTGCAGAAAATGGACCTCGCTAAGACAGAATATTCGCCAAGGAAAAGAAGCACACAATGCCATTTGCAGCACCATAGATGAGTCTAGAGGTAATCACGTGACTTGGAGTAAGTCAGAAAGTGAAAGACACATATCATATCATATCACTTATAGGTGTTACCTATAAATTGATACCAGGGCAGATATTTCCACGGAGAAGGGCAATCACAGATTCATTAAACAAACTTATGGTTCACCAAAGGAAAGGTGTGAGGATTGAATTCATTACGATATTGGGGTTAACAGACATATACAAACACAGTAGACATATATAATCACCAAAGACCTACGGAGTACCAAGAGAAGACTACTCAACATTCTGTCATAACGAACATGGGAAAAGGATCCCAGGAAGAACAGACATATGTATATGTGTAAAAGAACCACCTCTTGCACACCTACAACAAGCTAAACATTGTACTCAAACTTGCTGTAATAAAATATAAAAAATTAAATTAAAAACACGAACAAGAATTAGTGAGAAAAACTTGAGGGGCTTTCTCCTGGTACATTCCGTTCTACATTCCAATCTAGAACGCGACTTCCATTGAGGCTCTGCTGCCCTAGTAACCAGATTTGGTAAGGGAGAACTGCTGCCACCTTGTGGCCGTTTCACACAACAGCAGCTTTAATCCCAGCGCTAATGGTCAGTGGATATTCCAAATCATTGCAGGCCTGTAAATGACACCTGCCCTGAAAACAAATCCTGGGGTCATATATCGACCAAAAAATTCAAAAAACGTCCATATTTCAAAACGACAGTTTCAAGAGGCATATTTCACGCACATTAGTGTTCTGCTTCTTTTGATTTCTTTCTTTCTTTGTTAAAAAAACGGGAATGGAAAAAGGCAACCCTCAGAAGGGGCGAAAACTTTCACAAACGAATCAATGGACAAAGGTTTAATCTCCAATATATATAAACAGCTCATGCAGCTTAATATTAATACAACAAACAACCCAATACAAAAATGGGCAGAAGATCTAAATAGACGTTTCTTCAAAGAAGACACAGAGATGGCCAAGACGCACATGAAAAGCTGCTCAACATCACTAATTATTAGAGAAATGCAAATCAAAACTACAATGAGGTAAGACCTCACACCTGTTAGAATCGGCATCATCAGATAATCTACAAACAACAAATTCTGGGGAGGGTGTGGACAAAAGGAACCCTCTTCCGCTATTGGTGGGAATGTAAATTGATACAGTCACTATGGAGAACAGTATGGAGGTTCCTTTAAAAAACTAAAAACAGAATTACAATAGGATCCAGCAATCCCACTTCTGGGCATATACCCAGAGAAAATCAAAAATCACAAAGACACATTCACCAAAATGTTCATTGCAGCACTATTTACAATAGCCAGGTAATGGAAGCAACCTAAATGCCCACAGACAGACGAATGGATAAAGATGTGGTACATATATAAAATGGAATATTACTCAGCCATAAAAAGGAATGAAACTGGGTCATTTGTAGAGAAGTTGATGGATCTAGAGACTGTCATACAGAGTGAAGTAAGTCAGAAAGAGAAAAACAAATATTGTATATTAATGCCTATATGTGGAACCTAGAAAAATGCTACAGATGAACTGGTTTGCAGGGCAGAAATAGAGACACAGAGGTAGAGAACAAACGTATGGACACAAAGTGGGGGAAGCCATGGGGTGGTGGTGGTGGGATGAGTTGGGAGATTGGGATTGACCTGTATACATGTCTATGCATAAAATAGATAACTAATAATAACCTACTGTATAAAAAAATAAATAAAATTAAATTTCAAAAATTTTCAAAATAAAATGTAAAAATAAAACAGAAAAAATGTTCTTCCATTCACACTGATGTATTTATAATAATGAATTATTTCCATGCTTATATCCATAAATACATAAAAGAGGAATAAAATCTAACTTGAACCAAAAAAGAAAAAAAAACTGAACCTAACAGTTATACAGAGGAAAGCACTACCAAGGCTCTTGCTCCAGTGGTAAACAATTCTGAAATTGGTCAGAGGTGGGGAATCATCTCCCATAGAGCCAGCAGCCCCGCCCGCCCACGCAAGGAGCGTCCTTATTGCAAAGCTGGGGGACCGTGCCGAGGCCTCTGTGAGTAAACGTGAGCTGAGCCCCAGGCCAGCTGCTGCTGAACTGTTCACACCCTTCCCAGGTGAAACACCTGAATATGTAAAAGGGCTTGAAAGCCTAGAGGAAGGGCCATGGAGCCACACCAGAGACAGCACGCAGGCCACCTTGGTGCCTGCAGGTCAGCCAGGATGGTCCAGGCCACGGGCACTCTTCTGGAAGCTTTCCATTGCCCTGCCTGAGATACCCCTCCTGTCCCGGCCCCCACTCCTTTTTTTCCTTCCTCACCTCAGCCCGGAGAGATATTCCAGTGGAAGTTATGGGTGACACATCCTCTTCTTTACAGGTGGCAGCCTGGCAACTCCTGCAGAAAGTCCAGCAGAGCCCCACTCACACCGGGCCACCCACAAAGCCGTGGACCCTCACACCCTCCCACCAGCACAGCCCCGAGACTGCTGACGGGGCAGAGAATATGGAGTCAGGCACAGCTGCAGGGGCTATTGCTGCCTGGAGTGCTGTTTATATTGACCTCAACCCAGGCACACCTGGGGAGGGCTTGCCGGCAGGGTCAGGCTGCCCAGGTCAGCTAATCCTCAGCCCTCAGGGAATCACATTGCAGAAAATGGACCTCGCTAAGACAGAATATTCGCCAAGGAAAAGAAGCACACAATGCCATTTGCAGCACCGTAGATGAGTCTAGAGGTAATCACGTGACTTGGAGTAAGTCAGAAAGTGAAAGACACATATCATATCATATCACTTATAGGTGTTACCTATAAATTGATACCAGGGCAGATATTTCCACGGAGAAGGGCAATCACAGATTCATTAAACAAACTTATGGTTCACCAAAGGAAAGGTGTGAGGATTGAATTCATTACGATATTGGGGTTAACAGACATATACAAACACAGTAGACATATATAATCACCAAAGACCTACGGAGTACCAAGAGAAGACGACTCAACATTCTGTCATAACGTACATGGGAAAAGGATCCCAGGAAGAACAGACATATGTATATGTGTGAAAGAACCACATCTTGCACACCTACAACAAGCTAAACATTGTACTCAAACTTGCTGTAATAAAATATAAAAAATTAAATTAAAAACACGAACAAGAATTAGTGAGAAAAAATTGAGGGGCTCTCTCCTGGTACATTCCGTTCTACATTCCAATCTAGAACGCGACTTCCATTGAGGCTCTGCTGCCCTAGTAACCAGATTTGGTAAGGGAGAACTGCTGCCACCTTGTGGCCGTTTCACACAACAGCAGCTTTAATCCCAGCGCTAATGATCAGTGGATATTCCAAATCATTACAGGCCTGTAAATGACACCTGCCCTGAAAACAAATCCTGGGGTCATATATCGACCAAAAAATTCAAAAAACGTCCATATTTCAAAACGACAGTTTCAAGAGGCATATTTCACGCACATTAGTGTTCTCCTTCTTTTGGTTTCTTTCTTTGTTAAAAAAACGGGAATGGAAAAAGGCAACCCTCAGAAGGGGCGAAAACTTTCACAAACGAATCAATGGACAAAGGTTTAATCTCCAATATATATAAACAGCTCATGCAGCTTAATATTAATACAACAAAAAACCCAATACAAAAATGGGCAGAAGATCTAAATAGACGTTTCTTCAAAGAAGACACAGAGATGGCCAAGACGCACATGAAAAGCTGCTCAACATCACTAATTATTAGAGAAATGCAAATCAAAACTACAATGAGGTAAGACCTCACACCTGTTAGAATCGGCATCATCAGATAATCTACAAACAACAAATTCTGGGGAGGGTGTGGACAAAAGGAACCCTCTTCCGCTATTGGTGGGAATGTAAATTGATACAGTCACTATGGAGAACAGTATGGAGGTTCCTTTAAAAAACTAAAAACAGAATTACAATAGGATCCAGCAATCCCACTTCTGGGCATATACCCAGAGAAAATCAAAAATCACAAAGACACATTCACCAAAATGTTCACTGCAGCACTATTTACAATAGCCAGGTAATGGAAGCAACCTAAATGCCCACAGACAGACGAATGGATAAAGATGTGGTACATATATAAAATGGAATATTACTCAGCCATAAAAAGGAATGAAACTGGGTCATTTGTAGAGAAGTTGATGGATCTAGAGACTGTCATACAGAGTGAAGTAAGTCAGAAAGAGAAAAACAAATATTGTATATTAATGCCTATATGAGGAACCTAGAAAAATGCTACAGATGAACTGGTTTGCAGGGCAGAAATAGAGACACAGAGGTAGAGAACAAACGTATGGACACAAAGTGGGGGAAGCCATGGGGTGGGGGTGTTGGGATGAGTTGGGAGATTGGGATTGACCTGTATACATGTCTATGCATAAAATAGATAACTAATAATAACCTACTGTATAAAAAAAATAAATAAAATTAGATTTCAAAAATTTTAAAAATAAAATGTTAAAACAGAAAAAATATTCTTCCATTCACACTGATGTATTTATAAGAATGAATTATTTCCATGCTTATATCCATAAATACATAAAAGAGGAATAAAATCTAACTTGAACCAAAAAAGAAAAAAAAAACTGAACCTAACAGTTATACAGAGGAAAACACTACCAAGGCACTTGCTCCAGTGGTAAACAATTCTGAAATTGGTCAGAGGTGGGGAATCATCTCCCATAGAGCCAGCGGCCCCGCCCGCCCACGCAAGGAGCGTCCTTATTGCAAAGCTGGGGGACCGTGCCGAGGCCTCTGTGAGTAAACGTGAGCTGATCCCCTGGCCAGCTGCTGCTGAACTGTTCCCACCCTTCCCAGGTGAAACACCTGAATATGTACAAGGGCTTGAAAGCCTAGAGGAAGGGCCGTGGAGCCACACCAGCGACAGCACGCAGGCCACCTTGGTGCCTGCAGGTCAGCCAGGATGGTCCTGGCCACGGGCGCTCTTCTGGAAGATTTCCATTGCCCTGCCTGAGATACCCCTCCTGTCCCGGCCCCCACTCCTTTTTTTCCTTCCTCACCTCAGCCCGGAGAGATACTCCAGTGGAAGTTATGGGTGACACATCCTCTTCTTTACAGGTGGCAGCCTGGCAACTCCTGCAGAAAGTCCAGCAGAGCCCCACTCACACCGGGCCACCCACAAAGCCGTGGACCCTCACACCCTCCCACCAGCACAGCCCCGAGACTGCTGACGGGGCAGAGAATATGGAGTCAGGCACAGCTACAGGGGCTATTGCTGCCTGGAGTGCTGTTTATATTGACCTCAACCCAGGCACACCTGGGGAGGGCTTGCCGGCAGGGTCAGGCTGCCCAGGTCAGCTAATCCTCAGCCCTCAGGGAATCACATTGCAGAAAATGGACCTCGCTAAGACAGAATATTCGCCAAGGAAAAGAAACACACAATGCCATTTGCAGCACCGTAGATGAGTCTAGAGGTAATCACGTGACTTGGAGTAAGTCAGAAAGTGAAAGACACATATCATATCATATCACTTATAGGTGTTACCTATAAATTGATACCAGGGCAGATATTTCCACGGAGAAGGGCAATCACAGATTCATTAAACAAACTTATGGTTCACCAAAGGAAAGGTGTGAGGATTGAATTCATTACGATATTGGGGTTAACAGACATATACAAACACAGTAGACATATATAATCACCAAAGACCTACGGAGTACCAAGAGAAGACTACTCAACATTCTGTCATAACGAACATGGGAAAAGGATCCCAGGAAGAACAGACATATGTATATGTGTAAAAGAACCACCTCTTGCACACCTACAACAAGCTAAACGTTGTACTCAAACTTGCTGTAATAAAAAATAAAAAATTAAATTAAAAACACGAACAAGAAGTAGTGAGACAAACTTGAGGGGCTTTTTCCTGGCACATTCCGTTCTATATTCCAATCTAGAACGCGACTTCCATTGAGGCTCTGCTGCCCTAGTAACCAGATTTGGTAAGGGAGAACTGCTGCCACCTTGTGGCCGTTTCACACAACAGCAGCTTTAATCCCAGCGCTAATGGTCAGTGGATATTCCAAATCATTACAGGCCTGTAAATGACACCTGCCCTGAAAACAAATCCTGGGGTCATATATCGACCAAAAAATTCAAAAGACGTCCATATTTCAAAACGACAGTTTCAAGAGGCATATTTCACGCACATTAGTGTTCTGCTTCTTTTGATTTCATTCTTTCTTTGTTAAAAAAACGGGAATGGAAAAAGGCAACCCTCAGAAGGGGCGAAAACTTTCACAAACGAATCAAAGGACAAAGGTTTAATCTCCAATATATATAAACAGCTCATGCAGCTTAATATTAATACAACAAACAACCCAATACAAAAATGGGCAGAAGATCTAAATAGACGTTTCTTCAAAGAAGACACAGAGATGGCCAAGACGCACATGAAAAGCTGCTCAACATCACTAATTATTAGAGAAATGCAAATCAAAACTACAATGAGGTAAGACCTCACACCTGTTAGAATCGGCATCATCAGATAATCTACAAACAACAAATTCTGGGGAGGGTGTGGACAAAAGGAACCCTCTTCCGCTATTGGTGGGAATGTAAATTGATACAGTCACTATGGAGAACAGTATGGAGGTTCCTTTAAAAAACTAAAAACAGAATTACAATAGGATCCAGCAATCCCACTTCTGGGCATATACCCAGAGAAAACCATAAATCACAAAGACACATTCACCACAATGTTCATTGCAGCACTATTTACAAGAGCCAGGTAATGGAAGCAACCTAAATGCCCACAGACAGACGAATGGATAAAGATGTGGTACATATATAAAATGGAATATTACTCAGCCATAAAAAGGAATGAAACTGGGTCATTTGTAGAGAAGTTGATGGATCTAGAGACTGTCATACAGAGTGAAGTAAGTCAGAAAGAGAAAAACAAATATTGTATATTAATGCCTATATGTGGAACCTAGAAAAATGCTACAGATGAACTGGTTTGCAGGGCAGAAATAGAGACACAGAGCTAGAGAACAAACGTATGGACACAAAGTGGGGGAAGCCATGGGGTGGTGGTGGTGGGATGAGTTGGGAGATTGGGATTGACCTGTATACATGTCTATGCATAAAATAGTTAACTAATAATAACCTACTGTATAAAAAAATAAATAAAATTAAATTTCAAAAATTTTAAAAATAAAATGTAAAAATAAAACAGAAAAAATGTTCTTCCATTCACACTGATGTATTTATAAGAATGAATTATTTCCATGCTTATATCCATAAATACATAAAAGAGGAATAAAATCTAACTTGAACCAAAAAAGAAAAAAAAAGTGAACCTAACAGTTATACAGAGGAAAACACTACCAAGGCACTTGCTCCAGTGGTAAACAATTCTGAAATTGGTCAGAGGTGGGGAATCATCTCCCATAGAGCCAGCAGCCCCGCCCGCCCACGCAAGGAGCGTCCTTATTGCAAAGCTGGGGGACCGTGCCGAGGCCTCTGTGAGTAAACGTGAGCTGAGCCCCAGGCCAGCTGCTGCTGAACTGTTCCCACCCTTCCCAGGTGAAACACCTGAATATGTACAAGGGCTTGAAAGCCTAGAGGAAGGGCCGTGGAGCCACACCAGCGACAGCACGCAGGCCACCTTGGTGCCTGCAGGTCAGCCAGGATGGTCCTGGCCACGGGCGCTCTTCTGGAAGCTTTCCATTGCCCTGCCTGAGATACCCCTCCTGTCCCGGCCCCCACTCCTTTTTTTCCTTACTCACCTCAGCTCGGAGAGATATTCCAGTGGAAGTTATGGGTGACACATCCTCTACTTTACAGGTGGCAGCCTGGCAACTCCTGCAGAAAGTCCAGCAGAGCCCCACTCACACCGGGCCACCCACAAAGCCGTGGACCCTCACAACCTCCCACCAGCACAGCCCCGAGACTGCTGACGGGGCAGAGAATATGGAGTCAGGCACAGCTGCAGGGGCTATTGCTGCCTGGAGTGCTGTTTATATTGACCTCAACCCAGGCACACCTGGGGATGGCTTGCCGGCAGGGTCAGGCTGCCCAGGTCAGCTAATCCTCAGCCCTCAGGGAATCACATTGCAGAAAATGGACCTCGCTAAGACAGAATATTCGCCAAGGAAAAGAAGCACACAATGCCATTTGCAGCACCGTAGATGAGTCTAGAGGTAATCACGTGACTTGGAGTAAGTCAGAAAGTGAAAGACACATATCATATCATATCACTTATAGGTGTTACCTATAAATTGATACCAGGGCAGATATTTCCACGGAGAAGGGCAATCACAGATTCATTAAACAAACTTATGGTTCACCAAAGGAAAGATGTGTGGATTGAATTCATTACGATATTGGGGTTAACAGACAGATACAAACACAGTAGACGTATATAATCACCAAAGACCTACGGAGTACCAAGAGAAGACTACTCAACATTCTGTCATAACGTACATGGGAAAAGGATCCCAGGAAGAACAGACATATGTATATGTGTAAAAGAACCACCTCTTTCACACCTACAACAAGCTAAACATTGTACTCAAACTTGCTGTAATAAAATATAAAAAATTAAATTAAAAACACGAACAAGAATTAGTGAGAAAAACTTGAGGGGCTTTCTCCTGGTACATTCCGTTCTACATTCCAATCTAAAACGCGACTTCCATTGAGGCTCTGCTGCCCTAGTAACCAGATTTGGTAAGGGAGAACTGCTGCCACCTTGTGGCCGTTTCACACAACAGCAGCTTTAATCCCAGCGCTAATGGTCAGTGGATATTCCAAATCATTACAGGCCTGTAAATGACACCTGCCCTGAAAACAAATCCTGGGGTCATATATCGACCAAAAAATTCAAAAAACGTCCATATTTCAAAACGACAGTTTCAAGAGGCATAT
Organism: Mesoplodon bidens; assembly: GCF_964165515.1. NCBI lineage: Eukaryota > Metazoa > Chordata > Mammalia > Artiodactyla > Ziphiidae > Mesoplodon > Mesoplodon bidens. Next base: position 19,594 of record NW_027672397.1, read on the forward strand.
TTCACGCACATTAGTGTTCTGCTTCTTTTGATTTCTTTCTTTCTTTGTTAAAAATACGGGAATGGAAAAAGGCAACCCTCAGAAGGGGCGAAAACTTTCACAAACGAATCAATGGACAAAGGTTTAATCTCCAATATATATAAACAGCTCATGCAGCTTAATATTAATACAACAAACAACCCAATACAAAAATGGTCAGAAGATCTAAATAGACGTTTATTCAAAGAAGACACAGAGATGGCCAAGACTCACATGAAAAGCTGCTCAACATCACTAATTATTAGAGAAATGCAAATCAAAACTACAATGAGGTAAGACCTCACACCTGTTAGAATCGGCATCATCAGATAATCTACAAACAACAAATTCTGGGGAGGGTGTGGACAAAAGGAACCCTCTTCCGCTATTGGTGGGAATGTAAATTGATACAGTCACTATGGAGAACAGTATGGAGGTTCCTTTAAAAAACTAAAAACAGAATTACAATAGGATCCAGCAATCCCACTTCTGTGCATATACCCAGAGAAAACCAAAAATCACAAAGACACATTCACCACAATGTTCATTGCAGCACTATTTACAATAGCCAGGTAATGGAAGCAACCTAAATGCCCACAGACAGACGAATGGATAAAGATGTGGTACATATATAAAATGGAATATTACTCAGCCATAAAAAGGAATGAAACTGGGTCATTTGTAGAGAAGTTGATGGATCTAGAGACTGTCATACAGAGTGAAGTAAGTCAGAAAGAGAAAAACAAATATTGTATATTAATGCCTATATGTGGAACCTAGAAAAATGCTACAGATGAACTGGTTTGCAGGGCAGAAATAGAGACACAGAGGTAGAGAACAAACGTATGGACACAAAGTGGGGGAAGCAATGGGGTGGTGGTGGTGGGATGAGTTGGGAGATTGGGATTGACCTGTATACATGTCTATGCATAAAATAGATAACTAATAATAACCTACTGTATAAAAATAAATAAATAAAATTAAATTTCAAAAATTTTAAAAATAAAATGTAAAAATAAAACAGAAAAAATGTTCTTCCATTCACACTGATGTATTTATAAGAATGAATTATTTCCATGCTTATATCCATAAATACATAAAAGAGGAATAAAATCTAACTTGAACCAAAAAAGAAAAAAAAACTGAACCTAACAGTTATACAGAGGAAAACACTACCAAGGCACTTGCTCCAGTGGTAAACAATTCTGAAATTGGTCAGAGCTGGGGAATCATCTCCCATAGAGCCAGCAGCCCCACCCGCCCACGCAAGGAGCGTCCTTATTGCAAAGCTGGGGGACCGTGCCGAGGCCTCTGTGAGTAAACGTGAGCTGAGCCCCAGGCCAGCTGCTGCTGAACTGTTCCCACCCTTCCCAGGTGAAACTCCTGAATATGTACAAGGGCTTGAAAGCCTAGAGGAAGGACCGTGGAGCCACAACAGCGACAGCACGCAGGCCACCTTGGTGCCTGCAGGTCAGCCAGGATGGTCCAGGCCACGGGCACTCTTCTGGAAGCTTTCCATTGCCCTGCCTGAGATACCCCTCCTGTCCCGGCCCCCACTCCTTTTTTTCCTTACTCACCTCAGCCCGGAGAGATACTCCAGTGGAAGTTATGGGTGACACATCCTCTTCTTTACAGGTGGCAGCCTGGCAACTCCTGCAGAAAGTCCAGCAGAGCCCCACTCACACCAGGCCACCCACAAAGCCGTGGACCCTCACACCCTCCCACCAGCACAGCCCCGAGACTGCTGACGGGGCAGAGAATATGGAGTCAGGCACAGCTGCAGGGTCTATTGCTGCCTGGAGTGCTGTTTATATTGACCTCAACCCAGGCACACCTGGGGAGGGCTTGCCGGCAGGGTCAGGCTGCCCAGGTCAGCTAATCCTCAGCCCTCAGGAAATCACATTGCAGAAAATGGACCTCGCTAAGACAGAATATTCGCCAAGGAAAAGAAGCACACAATGCCATTTGCAGCACCGTAGATGAGTCTAGAGGTAATCACGTGACTTGGAGTAAGTCAGAAAGTGAAAGACACATATCATATCATATCACTTATAGGTGTTACCTATAAATTGATACCAGGGCAGATATTTCCACGGAGAAGGGCAATCACAGATTCATTAAACAAACTTATGGTTCACCAAAGGAAAGGTGTGAGGATTGAATTCATTACGATATTGGGGTTAACAGACAGATACAAACACAGTAGACGTATATAATCACCAAAGACCTACGGAGTACCAAGAGAAGACTACTCAACATTCTGTCATAACGTACATGGGAAAAGGATCCCAGGAAGAACAGACATATGTATATGTGTAAAAGAACCACCTCTTGCACACCTACAACAAGCTAAACATTGTACTCAAACTTGCTGTAATAAAATATAAAAAATTAAATTAAAAACACGAACAAGAATTAGTGAGAAAAACTTGAGGGGCTTTCTCCTGGTACATTCCGTTCTACATTCCAATCTAGAACGCGACTTCCATTGAGGCTCTGCTGCCCTAGTAACCAGATTTGGTAAGGGAGAACTGCTGCCACCTTGTGGCCGTTTCACACAACAGCAGCTTTAATCCCAGCGCTAATGGTCAGTGGATATTCCAAATCATTACAGGCCTGTAAATGACACCTGCCCTGAAAACAAATCCTGGGGTCATATATCGACCAAAAAATTCAAAAAACGTCCATATTTCAAAACGACAGTTTCAAGAGGCATATTTCACGCACATTAGTGTTCTGCTTCTTTTGATTTCTTTCTTTCTTTGTTAAAAAAACGGGAATGGAAAAAGGCAACCCTCAGAAGGGGCGAAAACTTTCACAAACGAATCAATGGACAAAGGTTTAATCTCCAATATATATAAACAGCTCATGCAGCTTAATATTAATACAACAAACAACCCAATACAAAAATGGGCAGAAGATCTAAATAGACGTTTCTTCAAAGAAGACACAGAGATGGCCAAGACGCACATGAAAAGCTGCTCAACATCACTAATTATTAGAGAAATGCAAATCAAAACTACAATGAGGTAAGACCTCACACCTGTTAGAATCGGCATCATCAGATAATCTACAAACAACAAATTCTGGGGAGGGTGTGGACAAAAGGAACCCTCTTCCGCTATTGGTGGGAATGTAAATTGATACAGTCACTATGGAGAACAGTATGGAGGTTCCTTTAAAAAACTAAAAACAGAATTACAATAGGATCCAGCAATCCCACCTCTGGGCATATACCCAGAGAAAATCAAAAATCACAAAGACACATTCACCAAAATGTTCATTGCAGCACTATTTACAATAGCCAGGTAATGGAAGCAAACTAAATGCCCACAGACAGACGAATGGATAAAGATGTGGTACATATATAAAATGGAATATTACTCAGCCATAAAAAGGAATGAAACTGGGTCATTTGTAGAGAAGTTGATGGATCTAGAGACTGTCATACAGAGTGAAGTAAGTCAGAAAGAGAAAAACAAATATTGTATATTAATGCCTATATGTTGAACCTAGAAAAATGCTACAGATGAACTGGTTTGCAGGGCAGAAATAGAGACACAGAGGTAGAGAACAAACGTATGGACACAAAGTGGGGGAAGCCATGGGGTGGTGGTGGTGGGATGAGTTGGGAGATTGGGATTGACCTGTATACATGTCTATGCATAAAATAGATAACTAATAATAACCTACTGTATAAAAAAAATAAATAAAATTAAATTTCAAAAATTTTCAAAATAAAATGTAAAAATAAAACAGAAAAAATGTTCTTCCATTCACACTGATGTATTTATAAGAATGAATTATTTACATGCTTATATCCATAAATACATAAAAGAGGAATAAAATCTAACTTGAACCAAAAAAGAAAAAAAAAAAACTGAACCTTACAGTTATACAGAGGAAAACACTACCAAGGCACTTGCTCCAGTGGTAAACAATTCTGAAATTGGTCAGAGGTGGGGAATCATCTCCCATACAGCCAGCAGCCCCACCCGCCCACGCAAGGAGCGTCCTTATTGCAAAGCTGGGGGACCGTGCCGAGGCCTCTGTGAGTAAACGTGAGCTGAGCCCCAGGCCAGCTGCTGCTGAACTGTTCCCACCCTTCCCAGGTGAAACACCTGAATATGTACAAGGGCTTGAAAGCCTAGAGGAAGGGCCGTGGAGCCACACCAGCGAAAGCACACAGGCCAACTTGGTGACTGCAGGTCAGCCAGGATGGTCCTGGCCACGGGCGCTCTTCTGGAAGCTTTCCATTGCCCTGCCTGAGATACCCCTCCTGTCCCGGCCCCCACTCCTTTTTTTCCTTCCTCACCTCAGCCCGGAGAGATACTCCAGTGGAAGTTATGGGTGACACATCCTCTTCTTTACAGGTGGCAGCCTGGCAACTCCTTCAGAAAGTCCAGCAGATCCGCACTCACACCGGGCCACCCACAAAGCCGTGGACCCTCACACCCTCCCACCAGCACAGCACCGAGACTGCTGACGGGGCAGAGAATATGGAGTCAGGCACAGCTGCAGGGGCTATTGCTGCCTGGAGTGCTGTTTATATTGACCTCAACCCAGGCACACCTGGGGAGGGCTTGCCGGCAGGGTCAGGCTGCCCAGGTCAGCTAATCCTCAGCCCTCAGGGAATCACATTGCAGAAAATGGACCTCGCTAAGACAGAATATTCGCCTAGGAAAAGAAACACACAATGCCATTTGCAGCACCGTAGATGAGTCTAGAGGTAATCAGTGACTTGGAGTAAGTCAGAAAGTGAAAGACACATATCATATCATATCACTTATAGGTGTTACCTATAAATTGATACCAGGGCAGATATTTCCACGGAGAAGGGCAATCACAGATTCATTAAACAAACTTATGGTTCACCAAAGGAAAGGTGTGAGGATTGAATTCATTACGATATTGGGGTTAACAGACATATACAAACACAGTAGACATATATAATCACCAAAGACCTACGGAGTACCAAGAGAAGACTACTCAACATTCTGTCATAACGAACATGGGAAAAGGATCCCAGGAAGAACAGACATATGTATATGTGTAAAAGAACCACCTCTTGCACACCTACAACAAGCTAAACGTTGTACTCAAACTTGCTGTAATAAAAAATAAAAAATTAAATTAAAAACACGAACAAGAAGTAGTGAGACAAACTTGAGGGGCTTTCTCCTGGCACATTCCGTTCTATATTCCAATCTAGAACGCGACTTCCATTAAGGCTCTGCTGCCCTAGTAACCAGATTTGGTAAGGGAGAACTGCTGCCACCTTGTGGCCGTTTCACACAACAGCAGCTTTAATCCCAGCGCTAATGGTCAGTGGATATTCCAAATCATTACAGGCCTGTAAATGACACCTGCCCTGAAAACAAATCCTGGGGTCATATATCGACCAAAAATTTCAAAAAACGTCCATATTTCAAAACGACAGTTTCAAGAGGCATATTTCACGCACATTAGTGTTCTGCTTCTTTTGATTTCTTTCTTTCTTTGTTAAAAAAACGGGAATGGAAAAAGGCAACCCTCAGAAGGGGCGAAAACTTTCACAAACGAATCAATGGACAAAGGTTTAATCTCCAATATATATAAACAGCTCATGCAGCTTAATATTAATACAACAAACAACCCAATACAAAAATGGGCAGAAGATCTAAATAGACGTTTCTTCAAAGAAGACACAGAGATGGCCAAGACGCACATGAAAAGCTGCTCAACATCACTAATTATTAGAGAAATGCAAATCAAAACTACAATGAGGTAAGACCTCACACCTGTTAGAAACGGCATCATCAGATAATCTACAAACAACAAATTCTGGGGAGGGTGTGGACAAAAGGAACCCTCTTCCGCTATTGGTGGGAATGTAAATTGATACAGTCACTATGGAGAACAGTATGGAGGTTCCTTTAAAAAACTAAAAACAGAATTACAATAGGATCCAGCAATCCCACTTCTGGGCATATACCCAGAGAAAATCAAAAATCACAAAGACACATTCACCAAAATGTTCATTGCAGCACTATTTACAATAGCCAGGTAATGGAAGCAACCTAAATGCCCACAGACAGACGAATGGATAAAGATGTGGTACATATATAAAATGGAATATTACTCAGCCATAAAAAGGAATGAAACTGGGTCATTTGTAGAGAAGTTGATGGATCTAGAGACTGTCATACAGAGTGAAGTAAGTCAGAAAGAGAAAAACAAATATTGTATATTAATGCCTATATGTGGAACCTAGAAAAATGCTACAGATGAACTGGTTTGCAGGGCAGAAATAGAGACACAGAGGTAGAGAACAAACGTATGGACACAAAGTGGGGGAAGCCATGGGGTGGTGGTGGTGGGATGAGTTGGGAGATTGGGATTGACCTGTATACATGTCTATGCATAAAATAGATAACTAATAATAACCTACTGTATAAAAAAATAAATAAAATTAAATTTCAAAAATTTTAAAAATAAAATGTAAAAATAAAACAGAAAAAATGTTCTTCCATTCACACTGATGTATTTATAAGAATGAATTATTTCCATGCTTATATCCATAAATACATAAAAGAGGAATAAAATCTAACTTGAACCAAAAAAGAAAAAAAAAACTGAACCTAACAGTTATACAGAGGAAAACACTACCAAGGCACTTGCTCCAGTGGTAAACAATTCTGAAATTGGTCAGAGGTGGGGAATCATCTCCCATACAGCCAGCAGCCCCGCCCGCCCACGCAAGGAGCGTCCTTATTGCAAAGCTGGGGGACCGTGCCGAGGCCTCTGTGAGTAAACGTGAGCTGAGCCCCAGGCCAGCTGCTGCTGAACTGTTCCCACCCTTCCCAGGTGAAACACCTGAATATGTACAAGGGCTTGAAAGCCTAGAGGAAGGGCCGTGGAGCCACACCAGCGACAGCACGCAGGCCACCTTGGTGCCTGCAGGTCAGCCAGGATGGTCCTGGCCACGGGCGCTCTTCTGGAAGCTTTCCATTGCCCTGCCTGAGATACCCCTCCTGTCCCGGCCCCCACTCCTTTTTTTCCTTACTCACCTCAGAACGGAGAGATATTCCAGTGGAAGTTATGGGTGACACATCCTCTTCTTTACAGGTGGCAGCCTGGCAACTCCTGCAGAAAGTCCAGCAGAGCCCCACTCACACCGGGCCACCCACAAAGCCGTGGACCCTCACACCCTCCCACAAGCACAGCCCCGAGACTGCTGACGGGGCAGAGAATATGGAGTCAGGCACCGCTGCAGGGGCTATTGCTGCCTGGAGTGCTGTTTATATTGACCTCAACCCAGGCACACCTGGGGAGGGCTTGCCGGCAGGGTCAGGCTGCCCAGGTCAGCTAATCCTCAGCCCTCAGGGAATCACATTGCAGAAAATGGACCTCGCTAAGACAGAATATTCGCCAAGGAAAAGAAGCACACAATGCCATTTGCAGCACCGTAGATGAGTCTAGAGGTAATCACGTGACTTGGAGTAAGTCAGAAAGTGAAAGACACATATCATATCATATCACTTATAGGTGTTACCTATAAATTGATACCAGGGCAGATATTTCCACGGAGAAGGGCAATCACAGATTCATTAAACAAACTTATGGTTCACCAAAGGAAAGGTGTGAGGATTGAATTCATTACGATATTGGGGTTAACAGACATATACAAACACAGTAGACATATATAATCACCAAAGACCTACGGAGTACCAAGAGAAGACCACTCAACATTCTGTCATAACGTACATGGGAAAAGGATCCCAGGAAGAACAGACATATGTATATGTGTAAAAGAACCACCTCTTGCACACCTACAACAAGCTAAACATTGTACTCAAACTTGCTGTAATAAAATATAAAAAATTAAATTAAAAACACGAACAAGAAGTAGTGAGACAAACTTGAGGGGCTTTCTCCTGGCACATTCCGTTCTATATTCCAATCTAGAACGCGACTTCCATTGAGGCTCTGCTGCCCTAGTAACCAGATTTGGTAAGGGAGAACTGCTGCCACCTTGTGGCCGTTTCACACAACAGCAGCTTTAATCCCAGCGCTAATGGTCAGTGGATATTCCAAATCATTACAGGCCTGTAAATGACACCTGCCCTGAAAACAAATCCTGGGGTCATATATCGACCAAAAAATTCAAAAGACGTCCATATTTCAAAACGACACTTTCAAGAGGCATATTTCACGCACATTAGTGTTCTGCTTCTTTTGATTTCATTCTTTCTTTGTTAAAAAAACGGGAATGGAAAAAGGCAACCCTCAGAAGGGGCGAAAACTTTCACAAACGAATCAATGGACAAAGGTTTAATCTCCAATATATATAAACAGCTCATGCAGCTTAATATTAATACAACAAACAACCCAATACAAAAATGGGCAGAAGATCTAAATAGACGTTTCTTCAAAGAAGACACAGAGATGGCCAAGACGCACATGAAAAGCTGCTCAACATCACTAATTATTAGAGAAATGCAAATCAAAACTACAATGAGGTAAGACCTCACACCTGTTAGAATCGGCATCATCAGATAATCTACAAACAACAAATTCTGGGGAGGGTGTGGACAAAAGGAACCCTCTTCCGCTATTGGTGGGAATGTAAATTGATACAGTCACTATGGAGAACAGTATGGAGGTTCCTTTAAAAAACTAAAAACAGAATTACAATAGGATCCAGCAATCCCACTTCTGGGCATATACCCAGAGAAAACCATAAATCACAAAGACACATTCACCACAATGTTCACTGCAGCACTATTTACAAGAGCCAGGTAATGGAAGCAACCTAAATGCCCACAGACAGACGAATGGATAAAGATGTGGTACATATATAAAATGGAATATTACTCAGCCATAAAAAGGAATGAAACTGGGTCATTTGTAGAGAAGTTGATGGATCTAGAGACTGTCATACAGAGTGAAGTAAGTCAGAAAGAGAAAAACAAATATTGTATATTAATGCCTATATGTGGAACCTAGAAAAATGCTACAGATGAACTGGTTTGCAGGGCAGAAATAGAGACACAGAGGTAGAGAACAAACGTATGGACACAAAGTGGGGGAAGCCATGGGGTGGTGGTGGTGGGATGAGTTGGGAGATTGGGATTGACCTGTATACATGTCTATGCATAAAATAGTTAACTAATAATAACCTACTGTATAAAAAAAATAAATAAAATTAAATTTCAAAAATTTTAAAAATAAAATGTAAAAATAAAACAGAAAAAATGTTCTTCCATTCACACTGATGTATTTATAAGAATGAATTATTTCCATGCTTATATCCATAAATACATAAAAGAGGAATAAAATCTAACTTGAACCAAAAAAGAAAAAAAAAAACTGAACCTAACAGTTATACAGAGGAAAACACTACCAAGGCACTTGCTCCAGTGGTAAACAATTCTGAAATTGGTCAGAGGTGGGGAATCATCTCCCATACAGCCAGCAGCCCCACCCGCCCACGCAAGGAGCGTCCTTATTGCAAAGCTGGGGGACCGTGCCGAGGCCTCTGTGAGTAAACGTGAGCTGAGCCCCAGGCCAGCTGCTGCTGAACTGTTCCCACCCTTCCCAGGTGAAACACCTGAATATGTACAAGGGCTTGAAAGCCTAGAGGAAGGGCCGTGGAGCCACACCAGCGAAAGCACGCAGGCCAACTTGGTGACTGCAGGTCAGCCAGGATGGTCCTGGCCACGGGCGCTCTTCTGGAAGCTTTCCATTGCCCTGCCTGAGATACCCCTCCTGTCCCGGCCCCCACTCCTTTTTTTCCTTCCTCACCTCAGCCCGGAGAGATACTCCAGTGGAAGTTATGGGTGACACATCCTCTTCTTTACAGGTGGCAGCCTGGCAACTCCTGCAGAAAGTCCAACAGAGCCCCACTCACACCGGGCCACCCACAAAGCCGTGGACCCTCACACCCTCCCACCAGCACAGCCCCGAGACTGCTGACGGGGCAGAGAATATGGAGTCAGGCACAGCTGCAGGGGCTATTGCTGCCTGGAGTGCTGTTTTTATTGACCTCAACCCAGGCACACCTGGGGAGGGCTTGCCGGCAGTGTCAGGCTGCCCAGGTCAGCTAATCCTCAGCCCTTAGGGAATCACATTGCAGAAAATGGACCTCGCTAAGACAGAATATTCGCCAAGGAAAAGAAGCACACAATGCCATTTGCAGCACCGTAGAGGAGTCTAGAGGTAATCACGTGACTTGGAGTAAGTCAGAAAGTGAAAGACACATATCATATCATATCACTTATAGGTGTTACCTATAAATTGATACCAGGGCAGATATTTCCACGGAGAAGGGCAATCACAGATTCATTAAACAAACTTATGGTTCACCAAAGGAAAGGTGTGAGGATTGAATTCATTACGATATTGGGGTTAACAGACATATACAAACACAGTAGACATATATAATCACCAAAGACCTACGGAGTACCAAGAGAAGACTACTCAACATTCTGTCATAACGAACATGGGAAAAGGATCCCAGGAAGAACAGACATATGTATATGTGTAAAAGAACCACCTCTTGCACACCTACAACAAGCTAAACGTTGTACTCAAACTTGCTGTAATAAAAAATAAAAAATTAAATTAAAAACACGAACAAGAAGTAGTGAGACAAACTTGAGGGGCTTTCTCCTGGCACATTCCGTTCTATATTCCAATCTAGAACACGACTTCCATTGAGGCTCTGCTGCCCTAGTAACCAGATTTGGTAAGGGAGAACTGCTGCCACCTTGTGGCCGTTTCACACAACAGTAGCTTTAATCCCAGCGCTAATGGTCAGTGGATATTCCAAATCATTACAGGCCTGTAAATGACACCTGCCCTGAAAACAAATCCTGGGGTCATATATCGACCAAAAAATACAAAAGACGTCCATATTTCAAAACGACAGTTTCAAGAGGCATATTTCACGCACATTGTGTTCTGCTTCTTTTGATTTCATTCTTTCTTTGTTAAAAAAACGGGAATGGAAAAAGGCAACCCTCAGAAGGGGCGAAAACTTCACAAACGAATCAATGGACAAAGGTTTAATCTCCAATATATATAAACAGCTCATGCAGCTTAATATTAATACAACAAACAACCCAATACAAAAATGGGCAGAAGATCTAAATAGACGTTTCTTCAAAGAAGACACAGAGATGGCCAAGACGCACATGAAAAGCTGCTCAACATCACTAATTATTAGAGAAATGCAAATCAAAACTACAATGAGGTAAGACCTCACACCTGTTAGAATCGGCATCATCAGATAATCTACAAACAACAAATTCTGGGGAGGGTGTGGACAAAAGGAACCCTCTTCCGCTATTGGTGGGAATGTAAATTGATACAGTCACTATGGAGAACAGTATGGAGGTTCCTTTAAAAAACTAAAAACAGAATTACAATAGGATCCAGCAATCCCACTTCTGGGCATATACCCAGAGAAAACCATAAATCACAAAGACACATTCACCACAATGTTCATTGCAGCACTATTTACAAGAGCCAGGTAATGGAAGCAACCTAAGTGCCCACAGACAGACGAATGGATAAAGATGTGGTACATATATAAAATGGAATATTACTCAGCCATAAAAAGGAATGAAACTGGGTCATTTGTAGAGAAGTTGATGGATCTAGAGACTGTCATACAGAGTGAAGTAAGTCAGAAAGAGAAAAACAAATATTGTATATTAATGCCTATATGTGGAACCTAGAAAAATGCTACAGATGAACTGGTTTGCAGGGCAGAAATAGAGACACAGAGGTAGAGAACAAACGTATGGACACAAAGTGGGGGAAGCCATGGGGTGGTGGTGGTGGGATGAGTTGGGAGATTGGGATTGACCTGTATACATGTCTATGCATAAAATAGTTAACTAATAATAACCTACTGTATAAAAAAAATAAATAAAATTAAATTTCAAAAATTTTCAAAATAAAATGTAAAAATAAAACAGAAAAATGTTCTTCCATTCACACTGATGTATTTATAAGAATGAATTATTTCCATGCTTATATCCATAAATACATAAAAGAGGAATAAAATCTAACTTGAACCAAAAAAGAAAAAAAAATCTGAACCTAACAGTTATACAGAGGAAAACACTACCAAGGCACTTGCTCCAGTGGTAAACAATTCTGAAATTGGTCAGAGGTGGGGAATCATCTCCCATAGAGCCAGCAGCCCCGCCCGCCCACGCAAGGAGCATCCTTATTGCAAAGCTGGGGGACCGTGCCGAGGCCTCTGTGAGTAAACGTGAGCTGAGCCCCAGGCCAGCTGCTGCTGAACTGTTCCCACCCTTCCCAGGTGAAACACCTGAATATGTACAAGGGCTTGAAAGCCTAGAGGAAGGGCCGTGGAGCCACACCAGCGACAGCACGCAGGCCACCTTGGTGCCTGCAGGTCAGCCAGGATGGTCCTGGCCACGGGCGCTCTTCTGGAAGCTTTCCATTGCCCTGCCTGAGATACCCCTCCTGTCCCGGCCCCCACTCCTTTTTTTCCTTCCTCACCTCAGCCCGGAGAGATATTCCTGTGGAAGTTATGGGTGACACATCCTCTTCTTTACAGGTGGCAGCCTGGCAACTCCTGCAGAAAGTCCAGCAGAGCCCCACTCACACCGGGCCACCCACAAAGCCGTGGACCCTCACACCCTCCCACCAGCACAGCCCCGAGACTGCTGACGGGGCAGAGAATATGGAGTCAGGCACAGCGGCAGGGGCTATTGCTGCCTGGAATGCTGTTTATATTGACCTCAACCCAGGCACACCTGGGGAGGGCTTGCCGGCAGGGTCAGGCTGCCCAGGTCAGCTAATCCTCAGCCCTCAGGGAATCACATTGCAGAAAATGGACCTCGCTAAGACAGAATATTCGCCAAGGAAAAGAAGCACACAATGCCATTTGCAGCACCGTAGAGGAGTCTAGAGGTAATCACGTGACTTGGAGTAAGTCAGAAAGTGAAAGACACATATCATATCATATCACTTATAGGTGTTACCTATAAATTGATACCAGGGCAGATATTTCCACGGAGAAGGGCAATCACAGATTCATTAAACAAACTTATGGTTCACCAAAGGAAAGGTGTGAGGATTGAATTCATTACGATATTGGGGTTAACAGACATATACAAACACAGTAGACATATATAATCACCAAAGACCTACGGAGTACCAAGAGAAGACTACTCAACATTCTGTCATAACGAACATGGGAAAAGGATCCCAGGAAGAACAGACATATGTATATGTGTAAAAGAACCACCTCTTGCACACCTACAACAAGCTAAACGTTGTACTCAAACTTGCTGTAATAAAAAATAAAAAATTAAATTAAAAACACGAACAAGAAGTAGTGAGACAAACTTGAGGGGCTTTCTCCTGGCACATTCCGTTCTATATTCCAATCTAGAACGCGACTTCCATTGAGGCTCTGCTGCCCTAGTAACCAGATTTGGTAAGGGAGAACTGCTGCCACCTTGTGGCCGTTTCACACAACAGCAGCTTTAATCCCAGCGCTAATGGTCAGTGGATATTCCAAATCATTACAGGCCTGTAAATGACACCTGCCCTGAAAACAAATCCTGGGGTCATATATCGACCAAAAAATTCAAAAGACGTCCATATTTCAAAACGACACTTTCAAGAGGCATATTTCACGCACATTAGTGTTCTGCTTCTTTTGATTTCATTCTTTCTTTGTTAAAAAAACGGGAATGGAAAAAGGCAACCCTCAGAAGGGGCGAAAACTTTCACAAACGAATCAATGGACAAAGGTTTAATCTCCAATATATATAAACAGCTCATGCAGCTTAATATTAATACAACAAACAACCCAATACAAAAATGGGCAGAAGATCTAAATAGACGTTTCTTCAAAGAAGACACAGAGATGGCCAAGACGCACATGAAAAGCTGCTCAACATCACTAATTATTAGAGAAATGCAAATCAAAACTACAATGAGGTAAGACCTCACACCTGTTAGAATCGGCATCATCAGATAATCTACAAACAACAAATTCTGGGGAGGGTGTGGACAAAAGGAACCCTCTTCCGCTATTGGTGGGAATGTAAATTGATACAGTCACTATGGAGAACAGTATGGAGGTTCCTTTAAAAAACTAAAAACAGAATTACAATAGGATCCAGCAATCCCACTTCTGGGCATATACCCAGAGAAAACCATAAATCACAAAGACACATTCACCAAAATGTTCATTGCAGCACTATTTACAAGAGCCAGGTAATGGAAGCAACCTAAATGCCCACAGACAGACGAATGGATAAAGATGTGGTACATATATAAAATGGAATATTACTCAGCCATAAAAAGGAATGAAACTGGGTCATTTGTAGAGAAGTTGATGGATCTAGAGACTGTCATACAGAGTGAAGTAAGTCAGAAAGAGAAAAACAAATATTGTATATTAATGCCTATATGTGGAACCTTGAAAAATGCTACAGATGAACTGGTTTGCAGGGCAGAAATAGAGACACAGAGGTAGAGAACAAACGTATGGACACAAAGTGGGGGAAGCCATGGGGTGGTGGTGGTGGGATGAGTTGGGAGATTGGGATTGACCTGTATACATGTCTATGCATAAAATAGATAACTAATAGTAACCTAGTGTATAAAAAAATAAATAAAATTAAATTTCAAAAATTTTAAAAATAAAATGTAAAAATAAAACAGAAAAAATGTTCTTCCATTCACACTGATGTATTTATAAGAATGAATTATTTCCATGCTTATATCCATAAATACATAAAAGAGGAATAAAATCTAACTTGAACCAAAAAAGAAAAAAAAATCTGAACCTAACAGTTATACAGAGGAAAACACTACCAAGGCACTTGCTCCAGTGGTAAACAATTCTGAAATTGGTCAGAGGTGGGGAATCATCTCCCATAGAGCCAGCAGCCCCGCCCACCCACGCAAGGAGCGTCCTTATTGCAAAGCTGGGGGACCGTGCCGAGTCCTCTGTGAGTAAACGTGAGCTGAGCCCCAGGCCAGCTGCTGCTGAACTGTTCCCACCCTTCCCAGGTGAAACACCTGAATATGTACAAGGGCTTGAAAGCCTAGAGGAAGGGCCGTGGAGCCACACCAGCGACAGCACGCAGGCCACCTTGGTGCCTGCAGGTCAGCCAGGATGGTCTTGGCCACGGGCGCTCTTCTGGAAGCTTTCCATTGCCCTGCCTGAGATACCCCTCCTGTCCCGGCCCCCACTCCTTTTTTTCCTTCTTCACCTCAGCCCGGAGAGATATTCCAGTGGAAGTTATGGGTGACACATCCTCTTCTTTACAGGTGGCAGCCTGGCAACTCCTGCAGAAAGTCCAGCAGAGCCCCACACACACCGGGCCACCCACAAAGCCGTGGACCCTCACACCCTCCCACCAGCACAGCCCCGAGACTGCTGACGGGGCAGAGAATATGGAGTCAGGCACCGCTGCAGGGGCTATTGCTGCCTGGAGTGCTGTTTATATTGACCTCAACCCAGGCACACCTGGGGAGGGCTTGCCGGCAGGGTCAGGCTGCCCAGGTCAGCTAATCCTCAGCCCTCAGGGAATCACATTGCAGAAAATGGACCTCGCTAAGACAGAATATTCGCCAAGGAAAAGAAGCACACAATGCCATTTGCAGCACCGTAGATGAGTCTAGAGGTAATCACGTGACTTGGAGTAAGTCAGAAAGTGAAAGACACATATCATATCATATCACTTATAGGTGTTACCTATATATTGATACCAGGGCAGATATTTCCACGGAGAAGGGCAATCACAGATTCATTAAACAAACTTATGGTTCACCAAAGGAAAGGTGTGAGGATTGAATTCATTACGATATTGGGGTTAACAGACATATACAAACACAGTAGACATATATAATCACCAAAGACCTACGGAGTACCAAGAGAAGACTACTCAACATTCTGTCATAACGTACATGGGAAAAGGATCCCAGGAAGAACAGACATATGTATATGTGTAAAAGAACCACCTCTTGCACACCTACAACAAGCTAAACGTTGTACTCAAACTTGCTGTAATAAAATATAAAAAATTAAATTAAAAACACGAACAAGAATTAGTGAGACAAACTTGAGGGGCTTTCTCCTGGTACATTCCGTTCTACATTCCAATCTAGAACGCGACTTCCATTGAGGCTCTGCTGCCCTAGTAACCAGATTTGGTAAGGGAGAACTGCTGCCACCTTGTGGCCGTTTCACACAACAGCAGCTTTAATCCCAGCGCTAATGGTCAGTGGATATTCCAAATCATTACAGGCCTGTAAATGACACCTGCCCTGAAAACAAATCCTGGGGTCATATATCGACCAAAAAATTCAAAAGACGTCCATATTTCAAAACGACAGTTTCAAGAGGCATATTTCACGCACATTAGTGTTCTGCTTCTTTTGATTTCTTTCTTTCTTTGTTAAAAAAACGGGAATGGAAAAAGGCAACCCTCAGAAGGGGCGAAAACTTTCACAAACGAATCAATGGACAAAGGTTTAATCTCCAATATATATAAACAGCTCATGCAGCTTAATATTAATACAACAAACAACCCAATACAAAAATGGGCAGAAGATCTAAATAGACGTTTATTCAAAGAAGACACAGAGATGGCCAAGACGCACATGAAAAGCTGCTCAACATCACTAATTATTAGAGAAATGCAAATCAAAACTACAATGAGGTAAGACCTCACACCTGTTAGAATCGGCATCATCAGATAATCTACAAACAACAAATTCTGGGGAGGGTGTGGACAAAAGGAACCCTCTTCCGCTATTGGTGGGAATGTAAATTGATACAGTCACTATGGAGAACAGTATGGAGGTTCTTTAAAAAACTAAAAACAGAATTACAATAGGATCCAGCAATCCCACTTCTGGGCATATACCCAGAGAAAACCAAAAATCACAAAGACACATTCACCACAATGTTCATTGCAGCACTATTTACAATAGCCAGGTAATGGAAGCAACCTAAATGCCCACAGACAGACGAATGGATAAAGATGTGGTACATATATAAAATGGAATATTACTCAGCCATAAAAAGGTATGAACCTGGGTCATTTGTAGAGAAGTTGATGGATCTAGAGACTGTCATACAGAGTGAAGTAAGTCAGAAAGAGAAAGACAAATATTGTATATTAATGCCTACATGTGGAACCTAGAAAAATGCTACAGATGAACTGGTTTGCAGGGCAGAAATAGAGACACAGAGGTAGAGAACAAACGTATGGACACAAAGTGGGGGAAGCAATGGGGTGGTGGTGGTGGGATGAGTTGGGAGATTGGGATTGACCTGTATACATGTCTATGCATAAAATAGATAACTAATAATAACCTACTGTATAAAAAAAATAAATAAAATTAAATTTCAAAAATTTTAAAAATAAAATGTAAAAATAAAACAGAAAAAATGTTCTTCCATTCACACTGATGTATTTATAAGAATGAATTATTTCCATGCTTATATCCATAAATACATAAAAGAGGAATAAAATCTAACTTGAACCAAAAAAGAAAAAAAAAACTGAACCTAACAGTTATACAGAGGAAAACACTACCAAGGCACTGGCTCCAGTGGTAAACAATTCTGAAATTGGTCAGAGGTGGGGAATCATCTCCCATACAGCCAGCAGCCCCGCCCGCCCACGCAAGGAGCGTCCTTATTGCAAAGCTGGGGGACCGTGCCGAGGCCTCTGTGAGTAAACGTGAGCTGAGCCACAGGCCAGCTGCTGCTGAACTGTTCCCACCCTTCCCAGGTGAAACACCTGAATATGTACAAGGGCTTGAAAGCCTAGAGGAAGGGCCGTGGAGCCACACCAGCGACAGCACGCAGGCCACCTTGGTGCCTGCAGGTCAGCCAGGATGGTCCAGGCCACGGGCACTCTTCTGGAAGCTTTCCATTGCCCTGCCTGAGATACCCCTCCTGTCCCGGCCCCCACTCCTTTTTTTCCTTCCTCACCTCAGCCCGGAGAGATACTCCAGTGGAACTTATGGGTGACACATCCTCTTCTTTACAGGTGGCAGCCTGGCAACTCCTGCAGAAAGTCCAGCAGAGCCCCACTCACACCGGGCCACCCACAAAGCCGTGGACCCTCACACCCTCCCACCAGCACAGCCCCGAGACTGCTGACGGGGCAGAGAATATGGAGTCAGGCACAGCTGCAGGGGCTATTGCTGCCTGGAGTGCTGTTTATATTGACCTCAACCCAGGCACACCTGGGGAGGGCTTGCCGGCAGGGTCAGGCTGCCCAGGTCAGCTAATCCTCAGCCCTCAGGGAATCACATTGCAGAAAATGGACCTCGCTAAGACAGAGTATTCGCCAAGAAAAAAAAGCACACAATGCCATTTGCAGCACCGTAGATGAGTCTAGAGGTAATCACGTGACTTGGAGTAAGTCAGAAAGTGAAAGACACATATCATATCATATCACTTATAGGTGTTACCTATAAATTGATACCAGGGCAGATATTTCCACGGAGAAGGGCAATCACAGATTCATTAAACAAACTTATGGTTCACCAAAGGAAAGGTGTGAGGATTGAATTCATTACGATATTGGGGTTAACAGACATATACAAACACAGTAGACATATATAATCACCAAAGACCTACGGAGTACCAAGAGAAGACTACTCAACATTCTGTCATAACGTACATGGGAAAAGGATCCCAGGAAGAACAGACATATATACGTATATGTGTAAAAGAACCACCTCTTGCACACCTACAACAAGCTAAACATTGTACTCAAACTTGCTGTAATAAAATATAAAAAATTAAATTAAAAACACGAACAAGAATTAGTGAGAAAAACTTGAGGGGCTTTCTCCTGGTACATTCCGTTCTACATTCCAATCTAGAACGCGACTTCCATTGAGGCTCTGCTGCCCTAGTAACCAGATTTGGTAAGGGAGAACTGCTGCCACCTTGTGGCCGTTTCACACAACAGCAGCTTTAATCCCAGCGCTAATGGTCAGTGGATATTCCAAATCATTACAGGCCTGTAAATGACACCTGCCCTGAAAACAAATCCTGGGGTCATATATCGACCAAAAAATTCAAAAGACGTCCATATTTCAAAACGACAGTTTCAAGAGGCATATTTCACGCACATTAGTGTTCTGCTTCTTTTGCTTTCTTTCTTTCTTTGTTAAAAAAACGGGAATGGAAAAAGGCAACCCTCAGAAGGGGCGAAAACTTTCACAAACGAATCAATGGACAAAGGTTTAATCTCCAATATATATAAACAGCTCATGCAGCTTAATATTAATACAACAAACAACCCAATACAAAAATGGGCAGAAGATCTAAATAGACGTTTCTTCAAAGAAGACACAGAGATGGCCAAGACGCACATGAAAAGCTGCTCAACATCACTAATTATTAGAGAAATGCAAATCAAAACTACAATGAGGTAAGACCTCACACCTGTTAGAATCGGCATCATCAGATAATCTACAAACAACAAATTCTGGGGAGGGTGTGGACAAAAGGAACCCTCTTCCGCTATTGGTGGGAATGTAAATTGATACAGTCACTATGGAGAACAGTATGGAGGTTCCTTTAAAAAACTAAAAAGAGAATTACCATAGGATCCAGCAATCCCACTTCTGGGCATATACCCAGAGAAAACCATAAATCACAGAGACACATTCACCACAATGTTCATTGCAGCACTATTTACAATAGCCAGGTAATGGAAGCAACCTAAATGCCCACAGACAGACGAATGGATAAAGATGTGGTACATATATAAAATGGAATATTACTCAGCCATAAAAAGGAATGAAACTGGGTCATTTGTAGAGAAGTTGATGGATCTAGAGACTGTCATACAGAGTGAAGTAAGTCAGAAAGAGAAAAACAAATATTGTATATTAATGCCTATATGTGGAACCTAGAAAAATGCTACAGATGAACTGGTTTGCAGGGCAGAAATAGAGACACAGAGGTAGAGAACAAACGTATGGACACAAAGTGGGGGAAGCCATGGGGTGGTGGTGGTGGGATGAGTTGGGAGATTGGGATTGACCTGTATACATGTCTATGCATAAAATAGATAACTAATAATAACCTACTGTATAAAAAAATAAATAAAATTAAATTTCAAAAATTTTAAAAATAAAATGTAAAAATAAAACAGAAAAAATGTTCTTCCATTCACACTGATGTATTTATAAGAATGAATTATTTCCATGCTTATATCCATAAATACATAAAAGAGGAATAAAATCTAACTTGAACCAAAAAACAAAAAAAAACTGAACCTAACAGTTATACAGAGGAAAACACTACCAAGGCACTTGCTCCAGTGGTAAACAATTCTGAAATTGGTCAGAGGTGGGGAATCATCTCCCATAGAGCCAGCAGCCCCGCCCACGCACGCAAGGAGCGTCCTTATTGCAAAGCTCTGGGACCATGCCGAGGCCTCTGTGAGTAAACGTGAGCTGAGCCACAGGCCAGCTGCTGCTGAACTGTTCCCACCCTTCCCATGTGAAACACCTGAATATGTACAAGGGCTTGAAAGCCTAGAGGAAGGGCCGTGGAGCCACACCAGCGACAGCACGCAGGCCACCTTGTTGCCTGCAGGTCATCCAGGATGGTCCACGCCACGGGCACTCTTCTGGAAGCTTTCCATTGCCCTGCCTGAGATACCCCTCCTGTCCCGGCCACCACTCCTTTTTTTCCTTCCTCACCTCAGCCCGGAGAGATATTCCAGTGGAAGTTATGGGTGACACATCCTCTTCTTTACCGGTGGCAGCCTGGCAACTCCTGCAGAAAGTCCAGCAGAGCCCCACTCACACCGGGCCACCCACAAAGCCGTGGACCCTCACACCCTCCCACCAGCACACCCCCGAGACTGCTGACGGGGCAGAGAATATGGAGTCAGGCACAGCTGCAGGGGCTATTGCTGCCTGGTGTGCTGTTTATATTGACCTCAACCCAGGCACACCTGGGGAGGGCTTGCCGGCAGGGTCAGGCTGCCCAGGTCAGCTAATCCTCAGCCCTCAGGGAATCACATTGCAGAAAATGGACCTCGCTAAGACAGAATATTCGCCAAGGAAAAGAAGCACACAATGCCATTTGCAGCACCGTAGATGAGTCTAGAGGTAATCACGTGACTTGGAGTAAGTCAGAAAGTGAAAGACACATATCATATCATATCACTTATAGGTGTTACCTATAAATTGATACCAGGGCAGATATTTCCACGGAGAAGGGTAATCACAGATTCATTAAACTTATGGTTCACCAAAGGAAAGGTGTGAGGATTGAATTCATTACGATATTGGGGTTAACAGACATATACAAACACAGAAGACATATATAATCACCAAAGACCTACGGAGTACCAAGAGAAGACTACTCAACATTCTGTCATAACGTACATGGGAAAAGGATCCCAGGAAGAAGAGACATATGTATATGTGTAAAAGAACCACCTCTTGCACACCTACAACAAGCTAAACGTTGTACTCAAACTTGCTGTAATAAAAAATGAAAAATTAAATTAAAAACACGAACAAGAAGTAGTGAGACAAACTTGAGGGCCTTTCTCCTGGCACATTCCGTTCTACATTCCAATCTAGAACGTGACTTCCATTGAGGCTCTGCTGCCCTAGTAACCAGATTTGGTAAGGGAGAACTGCTGCCACCTTGTGGCCGTTTCACACAACAGCAGCTTTAATCCCAGCGCTAATGGTCAGTGGATATTCCAAATCATTACAGGCCTGTAAATGACACCTGCCCTGAAAACAAATCCTGGGGTCATATATCGACCAAAAAATTCAAAAGACGTCCATATTTCAAAACGACAGTTTCAAGAGGCATATTTCACGCACATTAGTGTTCTGATTCTTTTGCTTTCTTTCTTTCTTTGTTAAAAAAACGGGAATGGAAAAAGGCAACCCTCAGAAGGGGCGAAAACTTTCACAAACGAATCAATGGACAAAGGTTTAATCTCCAATATATATAAACAGCTCATGCAGCTTAATATTAATACAACAAACAACCCAATACAAAAATGGGCAGAAGATCTAAATAGACGTTTCTTCAAAGAAGACACAGAGATGGCCAAGACGCACATGAAAAGCTGCTCAACATCACTAATTATTAGAGAAATGCAAATCAAAACTACAATGAGGTAAGACCTCACACCTGTTAGAATCGGCATCATCAGATAATCTACAAACAACAAATTCTGGGGAGGGTGTGGACAAAAGGAACCCTCTTCCGCTATTGGTGGGAATGTAAATTGATACAGTCACTATGGAGAACAGTATGGAGGTTCCTTTAAAAAACTAAAAACAGAATTACAATAGGATCCAGCAATCCCACTTCCGGGCATATACCCAGAGAAAACCAAAAATCACAAAGACACATTCACCACAATGTTCATTGCAGCACTATTTACAATAGCCAGGTAATGGAAGCAACCTAAATGCCCACAGACAGACGAATGGATAAAGATGTGGTACATATATAAAATGGAATATTACTCAGCCATAAAAAGGAATGAAACTGGGTCATTTGTAGAGAAGTTGATGGATCTAGAGACTGTCATACAGAGTGAAGTAAGTCAGAAAGAGAAAAACAAATATTGTATATTAATGCCTATATGTGGAACCTAGAAAAATGCTACAGATGAACTGGTTTGCAGGGCAGAAATAGAGACACAGAGGTAGAGAACAAACGTATGGACACAAAGTGGGGGAAGCAATGGGGTGGTGGTGGTGGGATGAGTTGGGAGATTGGGATTGACCTGTATACATGTCTATGCATAAAATAGATAACTAATAATAACCTACTGTATAAAAAAAATAAATAAAATTAAATTTCAAAAATTTTAAAAATAAAATGTAAAAATAAAACAGAAAAAATGTTCTTCCATTCACACTGATGTATTTATAAGAAAGAATTATTTCCATGCTTATATCCATAAATACATAAAAGAGGAATAAAATCTAACTTGAACCAAAAAAGAAAAAAAAACTGAACCTAACAGTTATACAGAGGAAAACACTACCAAGGCACTTGCTCCAGTGGTAAACAATTCTGAAATTGGTCAGAGGTGGGGAATCATCTCCCATAGAGCCAGCAGCCCCGCCCGCCCACGCAAGGAGCGTCCTTATTGCAAAGCTGGGGGACCGTGCCGAGGCCTCTGTGAGTAAACGTGAGCTGAGCCTCAGGCCAGCTGCTGCTGAACTGTTCCCACCCTTCCCAGGTGAAACTCCTGAATATGTACAAGGGCTTGAAAGCCTAGAGGAAGGGCCGTGGAGCCACACCAGCGAGAGCACGCAGGCCACCTTGGTGCCTGCAGATCAGCCAGGATGGTCCTGGCCACGGGCACTCTTCTGGAAGCTTTCCATTGCCCTGCCTGAGTTACCCCTCCTGTCCCGGCCCCCACTCCTATTTTTCCTTCCTCACCTCAGCCCGGAGAGATATTCCAGTGGAAGTTATGGGTGACACATTGTCTTCTTTACAGGTGGCAGCCTGGCAACTCCTGCAGAAAGTCCAGCAGAACCCCACTCACACCTGGCCACCCACAAAGCCGTGGACCCTCACACCCTCCCACCAGCACAGCCCCGAGACTGCTGACGGGGCAGAGAATATGGAGCCAGGCACAGCTGCAGGGGCTATTGCTGCCTGGAGTGCTGTTTATATTGACCTCAACCCAGGCACACCTGGGGAGGGCTTGCCGGCAGGGTCAGGTTGCCCAGGTCAGCTAATCCTCAGCCCTCAGGGAATCACATTGCAGAAAATGGACCTCGCTAAGACAGAATATTAGCCAAGGTAAAAAAGCATACAATGCCATTTGCAGCACCGTAGATGAGTCTAGAGGTAATCACGTGACTTGGAGTAAGTCAGAAAGTGAAAGACACATATCATATCATATCACTTATAGGTGTTACCTATAAATTGATACCAGGGCAGATATTTCCACGGAGAAGGGCAATCACAGATTCATTAAACAAACTTATGGTTCACCAAAGCAAAGGTGTGAGGATTGAATTCATTACTATATTGGGGTTAACAGACATATACAAACACAGTAGACATATATAATCACCAAAGACCTACGGAGTACCAAGAGAAGACTACTCAACATTCTGTCATAACGAACATGGGAAAAGGATCCCAGGAAGAACAGACATATGTATATGTGTAAAAGAACCACCTCTTGCACACCTACAACAAGCTAAACGTTGTACTCAAACTTGCTGTAATAAAAAATAAAAAATTAAATTAAAAACAGGAACAAGAAGTAGTGAGACAAACTTGAGGGGCTTTCTCCTGGCACATTCTGTTCTAAATTCCAATCTAGAATGCGACTTCCATTGAGGCTCTGCTGCCCTAGTAACCAGATTTGGTAAGGGAGAACTGCTGCCACCTTGTGGCCGTTTCACACAACAGCAGCTTTAATCCCAGCGCTAATGGTCAGTGGATATTCCAAATCATTACAGGCCTGTAAATGACACCTGCCCTGAAAACAAATCCTGGGGTCATATATCGACCAAAAAATTCAAAAGACGTCCATATTTCAAAACGACAGTTTCAAGAGGCATATTTCACGCACATTAGTGTTCTGATTCTTTTGCTTTCTTTCTTACTTTGTTAAAAAAGCGGGAATGGAAAAAGGTAACCCTCAGAAGGGGCGAAAACGTTCACAAACGAATCAATGGACAAAGGTTTAATCTCCAATATATATATACAGCTCATGCAGCTTAATATTAATACAACAAACAACCCAATACAAAAATGGGCAGAAGATCTAAATAGACGTTTCTTCAAAGAAGACACAGAGATGGCCAAGACGCACATGAAAAGCTGCTCAACATCACTAATTATTAGAGAAATGCAAATCAAAACAACAATGAGGTAAGACCTCACACCTGTTAGAATCGGCATCATCAGATAATCTACAAACAACAAATTCTGGGGAGGGTGTGGACAAAAGGAACCCTCTTCCGCTATTGGTGGGAATGTAAATTGATACAGTCACTATGGAGAACAGTATGGAGGTTCCTTTAAAAAACTAAAAACAGAATTACAATAGGATCCAGCAATATCACTTCTGGGCATATACCCAGAGAAAACCATAAATCACAAAGACACATTCACCACAATGTTCATTGCAGCACTATTTACAATAGCCAGGTAATGGAAGCAACCTAAATGCCCACAGACAGACGAATGGATAAAGATGTGGTACATATATAAAATGGAATATTACTCAGCCATAAAAAGGAATGAAACTGGGTCATTTGTAGAGAAGTTGATGGATCTAGAGACTGTCATACAGAGTGAAGTAAGTCAGAAAGAGAAAAACAAATATTGTATATTAATGCCTATATGTGGAACCTAGAAAAATGCTACAGATGAACTGGTTTGCAGGGAAGAAATAGAGACACAGAGGTAGAGAACAAACGTATGGACACAAAGTGGGGGAAGCCATGGGGTGGTGGTGGTGGGATGAGTTGGGAGATTGGGATTGACCTGTATACATGTCTATGCATAAAATAGATAACTAATAATAACCTACTGTATAAAAAAAATAAATAAAATTAAATTTCAAAAATTTTAAAAATAAAATGTAAAAATGAAACAGAAAAAATGTTCTTCCATTCACACTGATGTATTTATAAGAATGAATAATTTCCATGCTTATATCCATAAATACATAAAAGAGGAATAAAATCTAACTTGAACCAAAAAAGAAAAAAAAACTGAACCTAACAGTTATACAGAGGAAAACACTACCAAGGCACTTGCTCCAGTGGTAAACAATTCTGAAATTGGTCAGAGGTGGGGAATCATCTCCCATAGAGCCAGCAGCCCCGCCCGCCCATGCAAGGAGCGTCCTTATTGCAAAGCTGGGGGACCGTGCCGAGGCCTCTGTGAGTAAACGTGAGCTGAGCCCCAGGCCAGCTGCTGCTGAACTGTTCCCACCCTTCCCAGGTGAAACACCTGAATATGTACAAGGGCTTGAAAGCCTAGAGGAAGGGCCGTGGAGCCACACCAGCGACAGCACGCAGGCCACCTTGGTGCCTGCAGGTCAGCCAGGATGGTCCAGGCCACGGGCACTCTTCTGGAAGCTTTCCATTGCCCTGCCTGAGATACCCCTCCTGTCCCGGCCCCCACTCCTTTTTTTCCTTACTCACCTCAGCCCGGAGAGATATTCCAGTGGAAGGTATGGGTGACACATCCTCTTCTTTACCGGTGGCAGCCTGGCAACTCCTGCAGAAAGTCCAGCAGAGCCCCACTCACACCGGGCCACCCACAAAGCCGTGGACCCTCACACCCTCCCACCAGCACAGCCCCGAGACTCCTGACGGGGCAGAGAATATGGAGTCAGGCACAGCTGCAGGGGCTATTGCTGCCTGGAGTGCTGTTTATATTGACCTCAACCCAGGCACACCTGGGGAGGGCTTGCCGGCAGGGTCAGGCTGCCCAGGTCAGCTAATCCTCAGCCCTCAGGGAATCACATTGCAGAAAATGGACCTCGCTAAGACAGAATATTCGCCAAGGAAAAGAAGCACACAATGCCATTTGCAGCACCGTAGATGAGTCTAGAGGTAATCACGTGACTTGGAGTAAGTCAGAAAGTGAAAGACACATATCATATCATATCACTTATAGGTGTTACCTATAAATTGATACCAGGGCAGATATTTCCACGGAGAAGGGCAATCACAGATTCATTAAACAAAATTATGGTTCACCAAAGGAAAGGTGTGAGGATTGAATTCATTACGATATTGGGGTTAACAGAAATATACAAACACAGTAGACATATATAATCACCAGAGACCTACGGAGTACCAAGAGAAGACTACTCAACATTCTGTCATAACGCACATGGGAAAAGGATCCCAGGAAGAACAGACATATGTATATGTGTAAAAGAACCACCTCTTGCACACCTACAACAAGCTAAACATTGTACTCAAACTTGCTGTAATAAAATATAAAAAATTAAATTAAAAACACGAACAAGAATTAGTGAGAAAAACTTGAGGGGCTTTCTCCTGGTACATTCCGTTCTACATTCCAATCTAGAACGCGACTTCCATTGAGGCTCTGCTGCCCTAGTAACCAGATTTGGTAAGGGAGAACTGCTGCCACCTTGTGGCCGTTTCACACAACAGCAGCTTTAATCCCAGCGCTAATGGTCAGTGGATATTCCAAATCATTACAGGCCTGTAAATGACACCTGCCCTGAAAACAAATCCTGGGGTCATATATCGACCAAAAAATTCAAAAGACGTCCATATTTCAAAACGACAGTTTCAAGAGGCATATTTCACGCACATTAGTGTTCTGATTCTTTTGCTTTCTTTCTTTCTTTGTTAAAAAAACGGGAATGGAAAAAGGTAACCCTCAGAAGGGGCGAAAACGTTCACAAACTAATCAATGTACAAAGGTTTAATCTCCAATATATATAAACAGCTCATGCAGCTTAATATTAATACAACAAACAACCCAATACAAAAATGGGCAGAAGATCTAAATAGACGTTTCTTCAAAGAAGACACAGAGATGGCCAAGACGCACATGAAAAGCTGCTCAACATCACTAATTATTAGAGAAATGCAAATCAAAACTACAATGAGGTAAGACCTCACACCTGTTAGAATCGGCATCATCAGATAATCTACAAACAACAA
Source organism: Mesoplodon bidens (assembly GCF_964165515.1). NCBI lineage: Eukaryota > Metazoa > Chordata > Mammalia > Artiodactyla > Ziphiidae > Mesoplodon > Mesoplodon bidens. The sequence goes on from NW_027672397.1 coordinate 47,311, forward strand.
ATTCTGGGGAGGGTGTGGACAAAAGGAACCCTCTTCCGCTATTGGTGGGAATGTAAATTGATACAGTCACTATGGAGAACAGTATGGAGGTTCCTTTAAAAAACTAAAAAGAGAATTACCATAGGATCCAGCAATCCCACTTCTGGGCATATACCCAGAGAAAACCATAAATCACAGAGACACATTCACCACAATGTTCATTGCAGCACTATTTACAATAGCCAGGTAATGGAAGCAACCTAAATGCCCACAGACAGACGAATGGATAAAGATGTGGTACATATATAAAATGGAATATTACTCAGCCATAAAAAGGAATGAAACTGGGTATTTGTAGAGAAGTTGATGGATCTAGAGACTGTCATACAGACTGAAGTAAGTCAGAAAGAGAAAAACAAATATTGTATATTAATGCCTATATGTGGAACCTAGAAAAATGGTAGAGATGAACTGGTTTGCAGGGCAGAAATAGGGACACAGAGGTAGATAACAAACGTATGGACACAAAGTGTGGGAAGCCATGGGGTGGTGGTGGTGGGATGAGTTGGGAGATTGGGATTGACCTGTATACATGTCTATGCATAAAATAGATAACTAATAATAACCTACTGTGTAAAAAAATAAATAAAAGTAAATTTCAAAAATTTTAAAAATAAAATGTAAAAATAAAACAGAAAAAATGTTCTTCCATTCACACTGATGTATTTATAAGAATGAATTATTTCCATGCTTATATCCATATATACATAAAAGAGGAATAAAATCTAACTTGAACCAAAAAAGAAAAAAAAAACTGAACCTAACAGTTATACAGAGGAAAACACTACCAAGGCACTTGCTCCAGTGGTAAACAATTCTGAAATTGGTCAGAGGAGGGGAATCATCTCCCATAGAGCCAGCAGCCCCGCCCGCCCACGCAAGGAGCGTCCTTATTGCAAAGCTGGGGGACCGTGCCGAGGCCTCTGTGAGTAAACGTGAGCTGAGCCCCAGGCCAGCTGCTGCTGAACTGTTCCCACCCTTCCCAGGTGAAACACCTGAATATGTACAAGGGCTTGAAATCCTAGAGGAAGGGCCGTGGAGCCACACCAGCGACAGCACGCAGGCCACCTTGGTGCCTGCAGGTCAGCCAGGATGGTCCTGGCCACGGGCGCTCTTCTGGAAGCTTTCCATTGCCCTGCCTGAGATACCCCTCCTGTCCCGGCCCCCACTCCTTTTTTTCCTTCCTCACCTCAGCCCGGCGAGATACTCCAGTGGAAGTTATGGGTGACACATCCTCTTCTTTACAGGTGGCAGCCTGGCAACTCCTGCAGAAAGTCCAGCAGAGCCCCACTCACACCGGGCCACCCACAAAGCCGTGGACCCTCACACCCTCCCACCAGCACAGCCCCGAGACAGCTGACGGGGCAGAGAATATGGAGTCAGGCACCGCTGCAGGGGCTATTGCTGCCTGGAGTGCTGTTTATATTGACCTCAACCCAGGCACACCTGGGGAGGGCTTGCCGGCAGGGTCAGGCTGCCCAGGTCAGCTAATCCTCAGCCCTCAGGGAATCACATTGCAGAAAATGGACCTCGCTAAGACAGAATATTCGCCAAGGAAAAGAAGCACACAATGCCATTTGCAGCACCGTAGATGAGTCTAGAGGTAATCACGTGACTTGGAGTAAGTCAGAAAGTGAAAGACACATATCATATCATATCACTTATAGGTGTTACCTATAAATTGATACCAGGGCAGATATTTCCACGGAGAAGGGCAATCACAGATTCATTAAACAAACTTATGGTTCACCAAAGGAAAGGTGTGAGGATTGAATTCATTACGATATTGGGGTTAACAGACATATACAAACACAGTAGACATATATAATCACCAAAGACCTACGGAGTACCAAGAGAAGACTACTCAACATTCTGTCATAACGTACATGGGAAAAGGATCCCAGGAAGAACAGACATATGTATATGTGTAAAAGAACCACCTCTTGCACACCTACAACAAGCTAAACGTTGTACACAAACTTGCTGTAATAAAAAATAAAAAATTAAATTAAAAACACGAACAAGAAGTAGTGAGACAAACTTGAGGGGCTTTCTCCTGGCACATTCCGTTCTACATTCCAATCTAGAACGCGACTTCCATTGAGGCTCTGCTGCCCTAGTAACCAGATTTGGTAAGGGAGAACTGCTGCCACCTTGTGGCCGTTTCACACAACAGCAGCTTTAATCCCAGCGCTAATGGTCAGTGGATATTCCAAATCATTACAGGCCTGTAAATGACACCTGCCCTGAAAACAAATCCTGGGGTCATATATCGACCAAAAAATTCAAAAGACGTCCATATTTCAAAACGACAGTTTCAAGAGGCATATTTCACGCACATTAGTGTTCTGCTTCTTTTGCTTTCTTTCTTTCTTTGTTAAAAAAACGGGAATGGAAAAAGGCAACCCTCAGAAGGGGCGAAAACTTTCACAAATGAATCAATGGACAAAGGTTTAATCTCCAATATATATAAACAGCTCATGCAGCTTAATATTAATACAACAAACAACCCAATACAAAAATGGGCAGAAGATCTAAATAGACGTTTCTTCAAAGAAGACACAGAGATGGCCAAGACGCACATGAAAAGCTGCTCAACATCACTAATTATTAGAGAAATGCAAATCAAAACTACAATGAGGTAAGACCTCACACCTGTTAGAATCGGCATCATCAGATAATCTACAAACAACAAATTCTGGGGAGGGTGTGGACAAAAGGAACCCTCTTCCGCTATTGGTGGGAATGTAAATTGATACAGTCACTATGGAGAACAGTATGGAGGTTCCTTTAAAAAACTAAAAAGAGAATTACCATAGGATCCAGCAATCCCACTTCTGGGCATATACCCAGAGAAAACCATAAATCACAGAGACACATTCACCACAATGTTCATTGCAGCACTATTTACAATAGCCAGGTAATGGAAGCAACCTAAATGCCCACAGACAGACGAATGGATAAAGATGTGGTACATATATAAAATGGAATATTACTCAGCCATAAAAAGGAATGAAACTGAGTCATTTGAAGAGAAGTTGATGGACCTAGAGACTGTCATACAGAGTGAAGTAAGTCAGAAAGAGAAAAGCAAATATTGTATATTAATGCCTATATGTGGAACCTAGAAAAATGCTACAGATGAACTGGTTTGCAGGGCAGAAATAGAGACACAGAGGTAGAGAACAAACGTATTGACACAAAGTGGGGGAAGCCATGGGGTGGTGGTGGTGGGATGAGTTGGGAGATTGGGAATGACCTGTATACATGTCTATGCATAAAATAGATAACTAATAATAACCTAGTGTATAAAAAAATAAAAAAAAAATTAAATTTCAAAATTTTTAAAAATAAAATGTAAAAATAAAACAGAAAAAATGTTCTTCCTTTCACACTGATGTATTTATAAGAATGAATTATTTCCATGCTTATAGCTATAAATACATAAAAGAGGAATAAAATCTAACTTGAACCAAAAAAGAAAATAAAAAACTGAACCTAACAGTTATACAGAGGAAAACACTACCAAGGCACTTGCTCCAGTGGTAAACAGTTCTGAAATTGGTCAGAGGTGGGGAATCATCTCCCATACAGCCAGCAGACCCACCCGCCCACGCAAAGAGCGTCCTTATTGCAAAGCTGTGGGACCATGCCGAGGCCTCTGTGAGTAAACGTGAGCTGAGCCCCAGGCCAGCTGCTGCTGGACTGTTCCCACCCTTCGAACGTGTAACTCCTGAATATGTACAAGGGCTTGAAAGCCTAGAGGAAGGGCCGTGGAGCCACACCAGCGACAGCACGCAGGCCACCTTGGTGCCTGCAGGTCAGCCAGGATGGTCCTGGCCACGGGCGCTCTTCTGGAAGCTTTCCATTGCCCTGCCTGAGATACCCCTCCTGTCCCGGCCCCCACTCCTTTTTTTCCTTCCTCACCTCAGCCCGGAGAGATATTCCAGTGGAAGTTATGGGTGACACATCCTCTTCTTTACAGGTGGCAGCCTGGCAACTCCTACAGAAAGTCCAGCAGAGCCCCACTCACACCTGGCCACCCACAAAGCCGTGGACCCTCACACCCTCCCACCAGCACAGCCCCGAGACTGCTGACGGGGCAGAGAATATGGAGTCAGGCACAGCTGCAGGGGCTATTGCTGCCTGGAGTGCTGTTTATATTGACCTCAACCCAGACACACCTGGGGAGGGCTTGCCGGCAGGGTCAGGCTGCCCAGGTCAGCTAATCCTCAGCCCTCAGGGAATCACATTGCAGAAAATGGACCTCGCTAAGACAGAATATTAGCCAAGGAAAAAAAGCACACAATGCCATTTGCAGCACCGTAGATGAGTCTAGAGGTAATCACGTGACTTGGAGTAAGTCAGAAAGTGAAAGACACATATCATATCATATCACATATAGGTGTTACCTATAAATTGATACCAGGGCAGATATTTCCACGGAGAAGGGCAATCACAGATTCATTAAACAAACTTATGGTTCACCAAAGGAAAGGTGTGAGGATTGAATTCATTATGATATTGGGGTTAACAGACATATACAAACACAGTAGACGTATATAATCACCAAAGACCTACGGAGTACCAAGAGAAGACTACTCAACATTCTGTCATAACGAACATGGGAAAAGGATCCCAGGAAGAACAGACATATGTATATGTGTAAAAGAACCACCTCTTGCACACCTACAACAAGCTAAACGTTGTACTCAAACTTGCTGTAATAAAAAATAAAAAATTAAATTAAAAACACGAACAAGAATTAGTGAGAAAAACTTGAGGGGCTTTCTCCTGGTACATTCCGTTCTACATTCCAATCTAGAACGCGACTTCCATTGAGGCTCTGCTGCCCTAGTAACCAGATTTGGTAAGGGAGAACTGCTGCCACCTTGTGGCCGTTTCACACAACAGCAGCTTTAATCCCAGCGCTAATGGTCAGTGGATATTCCAAATCATTACAGGCCTGTAAATGACACCTGCCCTGAAAACAAATCCTGGGGTCATATATCGACCAAAAAATTCAAAAGACGTCCATATTTCAAAACGACAGTTTCAAGAGGCATATTTCACGCACATTAGTGCTCTGCTTCTTTTGATTTCTTTCTTCTTTGTTAAAAAAACGGGAATGGAAAAAGGCAACCCTCAGAATGGGCGAAAACTTTCACAAACGAATCAATGGACAAAGGTTTAATCTCCAATATATATAAACAGCTCATGCAGCTTAATATTAATAAAACAAACAACCCAATACAAAATTGGGCAGAAGATCTAAATAGACGTTTCTTCAAAGAAGACACAGAGATGGCCAAGACGCACATGAAAAGCTGCTCAACATCACTAATTATTAGAGAAATGCAAATCAAAACTACAATGAGGTAAGTCCTCACACCTGTTAGAATCGGCATCATCAGATAATCTACAAACAAAAAATTCTGGGGAGGGTGTGGACAAAAGGAACCCTCTTCTGCTATTGGTGGGAATGTAAATTGATACAGTCACTATGGAGAACAGTATGGAGGTTCCTTTAAAAAACTAAAAACAGAATTACAGTAGGATCCAGCAATCCCACTTCTGGGCATATACCCACAGAAAACCAAAAATCACAAAGACACATTCACCACAATGTTCATTGCAGCACTATTTACAATAGCCAGGTAATGGAAGCAACCTAAATGCCCACAGACAGACGAATGGATAAAGATGTGGTACATATATAATATGGAATATTACTCAGCCATAAAAAGGAATGAAACTGAGTCATTTGTAGAGAAGTTGATGGATCTAGAGACTGTCATACAGAGTGATGTAAGTCAGAAAGAGTTAAACAAATATTGTATATTAATGCCTATATGTGGAACCTAGAAAAATGCTACAGATGAACTGGTTTGCAGGGCAGAAATAGAGACACAGAGGTAGAGAAGAAACGTATGGACACAAAGTGGGGGAAGCCATGGGGTGGTGGTGGTGGGATGAGTTGGGAGATTGGGATTGAACTGTATACATGTATATGCATAAAATAACTAATTATAACCTAGTGTATAAAAAAATAAATAAAATTAAATTTCAAAATTTTTAAAAATAAAATGTAAAAATAAAACAGAAAAAAAGTTTTTCCATTCACACTGATGTATTTATAAGAATGAATTATTTCCATGCTTATATCTATAAATACATAAAAGAGGAATAAAATCTAACTTGAACCAAAAAAGAAAAAAAAAAACTGAACCTAACAGTTATACAGAAAAAAACACTACCAAGGCACTTGCTCCAGTGGTAAACAATTCTGAAACTGGTCAGAGGTGGGGAATCATCTCCCATACAGCCAGCAGCCCCACACGCCCACGCAAGGAGCGTCCTTATTGCAAAGCTGGGAGACCGTGCCGAGGCCTCTGTGAGTAAACGTGAGCTGAGCCCCAGGCCAGCTGCTGCTGAACTGTTCCCACCCTTCCCAGGTGAAACACCTGAATATGTACAAGGGCTTGAAAGCCTAGAGGAAGGGCCGTGGAGCCACACCAGCGAAAGCAAGCAGGGCAACTTGGTGCCTGCAGGTCAGCCTGGTGGTCCTGGCCACGGGCGCTCTTCTGGAAGCTTTCCATTGCCCTGCCTGAGATACCCCTCCTGTCCCGTCCCCCACTCCTTTTTTTCCTTCCTCACCTCAGCCCGGAGAGATACTCCAGTGGAAGTTATGGGTGACACATCCTCTTCTTTACAGGTGGCAGCCTGGCAACTCCTGCAGAAAGTCCAGCAGAGCCCCACTCACACCGGGCCACCCACAAAGCCGTGGACCCTCACACCCTCCCACCAGCACAGCCCCGAGACTGCTGACGGGGCAGAGAATATGGAGTCAGGCACAGCTGCAGGGGCTATTGCTGCCTGGAGTGCTGTTTATATTGACCTCAACCCAGGAACACCTGGGGAGGGCTTGCCGGCAGGGTCAGGCTGCCCAGGTCAGCTAATCCTCAGCCCTCAGGGAATCACATTGCAGAAAATGGACCTCGCTAAGACAGAATATTCGCCAAGGAAAAGAAGCACACAATGCCATTTGCAGCACCGTAGATGAGTCTAGAGGTAATCACGTGACTTGGAGTAAGTCAGAAAGTGAAAGACACATATCATATCATATCACTTATAGGTGTTACCTATAAATTGATACCAGGGCAGATATTTCCACGGAGAAGGGCAATCACAGATTCATTAAACAAACTTATGGTTCACCAAAGGAAAGGTGTGAGGATTGAATTCATTACGATATTGGGGTTAACAGACATATACAAACACAGTAGACATATATAATCACCAAAGACCTACGGAGTACCAAGAGAAGACTACTCAACATTCTGTCATAACGAACATAGGAAAAGGATCCCAGGAAGAACAGACATATGTATATGTGTAAAAGAACCACCTCTTGCACACCTACAACAAGCTAAACGTTGTACTCAAACGTGCTTTAATAAAAAATAAAAAATTAAATTAAAAACACGAACAAGAATTAGTGAGAAAAACTTGAGGGGCTTTCTACTGGTACATTCCGTTCTACATTCCAATCTAGAAGGCGACTTCCATTGAGGCTCTGCTGCCCTAGTAACCAGATTTGGTAAGGGAGAACTCTGCCACCTTGTGGCCGTTTCACACAACAGCAGCTTTAATCCCAGCGCTAATGATCAGTGGATATTCCAAATCATTACAGGCCTGTAAATGACACCTGCCCTGAAAACAAATCCTGGGGTCATATATCGACCAAAAAATTCAAAAGACGTCCATATTTCAAAACGACAGTTTCAAGAGGCATATTTCACGCACATTAGTGTTCTGCTTCTTTTGATTTCTTTCTTTCTTTCTTAAAAAAACCGGAATGGAAAAAGGCAACCCTCAGAATGGGCGAAAACTTTCACAAACGAATCAATGGACAAAGGTTTAATCTCCAATATATATAAACAGCTCATGCAGCTTAATATTAATAAAACAAACAACCCAATACAAAAATGGGCAGAAGATGTATATAGACGTTTCTTCAAAGAAGACACAGAGATGGCCAAGACGCACATGAAAAGCTGCTCAACATCACTAATTATTAGAGAAATGCAAATCAAAACTACAATGAGGTAAGACCTCACACCTGTTAGAATCGGCATCATCAGATAATCTACAAACAACAAATTCTGGGGAGGGTGTGGACAAAAGGAACCCTCTTCCGCTATTGGTGGGAATGTAAATTGATACAGTCACTATGGAGAACAGTATGGAGGTTCCTTTAAAAAACTAAAAAGAGAATTACCATAGGATCCAGCAATCCCACTTCTGGGCATATACCCAGAGAAAACCATAAATCACAGAGACACATTCACCACAATGTTCATTGCAGCACTATTTACAATAGCCAGGTAATGGAAGCAACCTAAATGCCCACAGACAGACGAATGGATAAAGATGTGGTACATATATAAAATGGAATATTAGTCAGCCATAAAAAGGAATGAACTGAGTCATTTGTAGAGAAGTTGATGGATCTAGAGACTGTCATACAGAGTGAAGTAAGTCAGAAAGAGAAAAACAAATATTGTATATTAATGCCTATATGTGGAACCTAGAAAAATGCTACAGATGAACTGGTTTGCAGGGCAGAAATAGAGACACAGAGGTAGAGAACAAACATATCGATAAAAGTGGGGGAAGCCATGGGGTGGTGGTGGTGGGATGAGTTGGGAGATTGGGATTGACCTGTATACATGTCTATGCATAAAATAGATAACTAATAATAACCTAGTGTATAAAAAAATAAATAAAATTAAATTTCAAAATTTTTAAAAATAAAATGTAAAAATAAAACAGAAAAAAAGTTCTTCCATTCACACTGATGTATTTATAAGAATGAATTATTTCCATGCTTATATCTATAAATACATAAAAGAGGAATAAAATCTAACTTGAACCAAAAAAGAAAAAAAAAACTGAACCTAACAGTTATACAGAAAAAAACACTACCAAGGCACTTGCTCCAGTGGTAAACAATTCTGAAACTGGTCAGAGGTGGGGAATCATCTCCCATACAGCCAGCAGCCCCACACGCCCACGCAAGGAGCGTCCTTATTGCAAAGCTGGGAGACCGTGCCGAGGCCTCTGTGAGTAAACGTGAGCTGAGCCCCAGGCCAGCTGCTGCTGAACTGTTCCCACCCTTCCCAGGTGAAACACCTGAATATGTACAAGGGCTTGAAAGCCTAGAGGAAGGGCCGTGGAGCCACACCAGCGAAAGCAAGCAGGGCAACTTGGTGCCTGCAGGTCAGCCTGGATGGTCCTGGCCACGGGCGCTCTTCTGGAAGCTTTCCATTGCCCTGCCTGAGATACCCCTCCTGTCCCGTCCCCCACTCCTTTTTTTCCTTCCTCACCTCAGCCCGGAGAGATACTCCAGTGGAAGTTATGGGTGACACATCCTCTTCTTTACAGGTGGCAGCCTGGCAACTCCTGCAGAAAGTCCAGCAGAGCCCCACTCACACCGGGCCACCCACAAAGCCGTGGACCCTCACACCCTCCCACCAGCACAGCCCCGAAACTGCTGACGGGGCAGAGAATATGGAGTCAGGCACAGCTGCAGGGGCTATTGCTGCCTGGAGTGCTGTTTATATTGACCTCAACCCAGGAACACCTGGGGAGGGCTTGCCGGCAGGGTCAGGCTGCCCAGGTCAGCTAATCCTCAGCCCTCAGGGAATCACATTGCAGAAAATGGACCTCGCTAAGACAGAATATTCGCCAAGGAAAAGAAGCACACAATGCCATTTGCAGCACCGTAGATGAGTCTAGAGGTAATCACGTGACTTGGAGTAAGTCAGAAAGTGAAAGACACATATCATATCATATCACTTATAGGTGTTACCTATAAATTGATACCAGGGCAGATATTTCCACGGAGAAGGGCAATCAAAGATTCATTTAACAAACTTATGGTTCACCAAAGGAAAGGTGTGAGGATTGAATTCATTACGATATTGGGGTTAACAGACATATACAAACACAGTAGACATATATAATCACCAAAGACCTACGGAGTACCAAGAGAAGACTACTCAACATTCTGTCATAACGAACATGGGAAAAGGATCCCAGGAAGAACAGACATATGTATATGTGTAAAAGAACCACCTCTTGCACACTTACAACAAGCTAAACGTTGTACTCAAACGTGCTTTAATAAAAAATAAAAAATTAAATTAAAAACACGAACAAGAATTAGTGAGAAAAACTTGAGGGGCTTTCTACTGGTACATTCCGTTCTACATTCCAATCTAGAAGGCGACTTCCATTGAGGCTCTGCTGCCCTAGTAACCAGATTTGGTAAGGGAGAACTCTGCCACCTTGTGGCCGTTTCACACAACAGCAGCTTTAATCCCAGCGCTAATGATCAGTGGATATTCCAAATCATTACAGGCCTGTAAATGACACCTGCCCTGAAAACAAATCCTGGGGTCATATATCGACCAAAAAATTCAAAAGACGTCCATATTTCAAAACGACAGTTTCAAGAGGCATATTTCACGCACATTAGTGTTCTGCTTCTTTTGATTTCTTTCTTTCTTTCTTAAAAAAACCGGAATGGAAAAAGGCAACCCTCAGAATGGGCGAAAACTTTCACAAACGAATCAATGGACAAAGGTTTAATCTCCAATATATATAAACAGCTCATGCAGCTTAATATTAATAAAACAAACAACCCAATACAAAAATGGGCAGAAGATGTATATAGACGTTTCTTCAAAGAAGACACAGAGATGGCCAAGACGCACATGAAAAGCTGCTCAACATCACTAATTATTAGAGAAATGCAAATCAAAACTACAATGAGGTAAGACCTCACACCTGTTAGAATCGGCATCATCAGATAATCTACAAACAACAAATTCTGGGGAGGGTGTGGACAAAAGGAACCCTCTTCCGCTATTGGTGGGAATGTAAATTGATACAGTCACTATGGAGAACAGTATGGAGGTTCCTTTAAAAAACTAAAAAGAGAATTACCATAGGATCCAGCAATCCCACTTCTGGGCATATACCCAGAGAAAACCATAAATCACAGAGACACATTCACCACAATGTTCATTGCAGCACTATTTACAATAGCCAGGTAATGGAAGCAACCTAAATGCCCACAGACAGACGAATGGATAAAGATGTGGTACATATATAAAATGGAATATTAGTCAGCCATAAAAAGGAATGAACTGAGTCATTTGTAGAGAAGTTGATGGATCTAGAGACTGTCATACAGAGTGAAGTAAGTCAGAAAGAGAAAAACAAATATTGTATATTAATGCCTATATGTGGAACCTAGAAAAATGCTACAGATGAACTGGTTTGCAGGGCAGAAATAGAGACACAGAGGTAGAGAACAAACATATCGATAAAAGTGGGGGAAGCCATGGGGTGGTGGTGGTGGGATGAGTTGGGAGATTGGGATTGACCTGTATACATGTCTATGCATAAAATAGATAACTAATAATAACCTAGTGTATAAAAAAATAAATAAAATTAAATTTCAAAATTTTTAAAAATAAAATGTAAAAATAAAACAGAAAAAAAGTTCTTCCATTCACACTGATGTATTTATAAGTATGAATTATTTCCATGCTTATATCTATAAATACATAAAAGAGGAATAAAATCTAACTTGAACCAAAAAAGAAAAAAAAAAAACTGAACCTAACAGTTATACAGAAAAAAACACTACCAAGGCACTTGCTCCAGTGGTAAACAATTCTGAAACTGGTCAGAGGTGGGGAATCATCTCCCATACAGCCAGCAGCCCCACACGCCCACGCAAGGAGCGTCCTTATTGCAAAGCTGGGAGACCGTGCCGAGGCCTCTGTGAGTAAACGTGAGCTGAGCCCCAGGCCAGCTGCTGCTGAACTGTTCCCACCCTTCCCAGGTGAAACACCTGAATATGTACAAGGGCTTGAAAGCCTAGAGGAAGGGCCGTGGAGCCACACCAGCGAAAGCAAGCAGGGCAACTTGGTGCCTGCAGGTCAGCCTGGATGGTCCTGGCCACGGGCGCTCTTCTGGAAGCTTTCCATTGCCCTGCCTGAGATACCCCTCCTGTCCCGTCCCCCACTCCTTTTTTTCCTTCCTCACCTCAGCCCGGAGAGATACTCCAGTGGAAGTTATGGGTGACACATCCTCTTCTTTACAGGTGGCAGCCTGGCAACTCCTGCAGAAAGTCCAGCAGAGCCCCACTCACACCGGGCCACCCACAAAGCCGTGGACCCTCACACCCTCCCACCAGCACAGCCCCGAGACTGCTGACGGGGCAGAGAATATGGAGTCAGGCACAGCTGCAGGGGCTATTGCTGCCTGGAGTGCTGTTTATATTGACCTCAACCCAGGAACACATGGGGAGGGCTTGCCGGCAGGGTCAGGCTGCCCAGGTCAGCTAATCCTCAGCCCTCAGGGAATCACATTGCAGAAAATGGACCTCGCTAAGACAGAATATTCGCCAAGGAAAAGAAGCACACAATGCCATTTGCAGCACCGTAGATGAGTCTAGAGGTAATCACGTGACTTGGAGTAAGTCAGAAAGTGAAAGACACATATCATATCATATCACTTATAGGTGTTACCTATAAATTGATACCAGGGCAGATATTTCCACGGAGAAGGGCAATCAAAGATTCATTTAACAAACTTATGGTTCACCAAAGGAAAGGTGTGAGGATTGAATTCATTACGATATTGGGGTTAACAGACATATACAAACACAGTAGACATATATAATCACCAAAGACCTACGGAGTACCAAGAGAAGACTACTCAACATTCTGTCATAACGAACATGGGAAAAGGATCCCAGGAAGAACAGACATATGTATATGTGTAAAAGAACCACCTCTTGCACACCTACAACAAGCTAAACGTTGTACTCAAACGTGCTTTAATAAAAAATAAAAAATTAAATTAAAAACACGAACAAGAATTAGTGAGAAAAACTTGAGGGGCTTTCTACTGGTACATTCCGTTCTACATTCCAATCTAGAAGGCGACTTCCATTGAGGCTCTGCTGCCCTAGTAACCAGATTTGGTAAGGGAGAACTCTGCCACCTTGTGGCCGTTTCACACAACAGCAGCTTTAATCCCAGCGCTAATGATCAGTGGATATTCCAAATCATTACAGGCCTGTAAATGACACCTGCCCTGAAAACAAATCCTGGGGTCATATATCGACCAAAAAATTCAAAAGACGTCCATATTTCAAAACGACAGTTTCAAGAGGCATATTTCACGCACATTAGTGTTCTGCTTCTTTTGATTTCTTTCTTTCTTTCTTAAAAAAACGGGAATGGAAAAAGGCAACCCTCAGAATGGGCGAAAACTTTCACAAACGAATCAATGGACAAAGGTTTAATCTCCAATATATATAAACAGCTCATGCAGCTTAATATTAATAAAACAAACAACCCAATACAAAAATGGGCAGAAGATGTATATAGACGTTTCTTCAAAGAAGACACAGAGATGGCCAAGACGCACATGAAAAGCTGCTCAACATCACTAATTATTAGAGAAATGCAAATCAAAACTACAATGAGGTAAGACCTCACACCTGTTAGAATCGGCATCATCAGATAATCTACAAACAACAAATTCTGGGGAGGGTGTGGACAAAAGGAACCCTCTTCCGCTATTGGTGGGAATGTAAATTGATACAGTCACTATGGAGAACAGTATGGAGGTTCCTTTAAAAAACTAAAAAGAGAATTACCATAGGATCCAGCAATCCCACTTCTGGGCATATACCCAGAGAAAACCATAAATCACAGAGACACATTCACCACATTGTTCATTGCAGCACTATTTACAATAGCCAGGTAATGGAAGCAACCTAAATGCCCACAGACAGACGAATGGATAAAGATGTGGTACATATATAAAATGGAATATTAGTCAGCCATAAAAAGGAATGAACTGAGTCATTTGTAGAGAAGTTGATGGATCTAGAGACTGTCATACAGAGTGAAGTAAGTCAGAAAGAGAAAAACAAATATTGTATATTAATGCCTATATGTGGAACCTAGAAAAATGCTACAGATGAACTGGTTTGCAGGGCAGAAATAGAGACACAGAGGTAGAGAACAAACATATCGATAAAAGTGGGGGAAGCCATGGGGTGGTGGTGGTGGGATGAGTTGGGAGATTGGGATTGACCTGTATACATGTCTATGCATAAAATAGATAACTAATAATAACCTAGTGTATAAAAAAATAAATAAAATTATATTTCAAAATTTTTAAAAATAAAATGTAAAAATAAATCACAAAAAAAGTTCTTCCATTCACACTGATGTATTTATAAGAAAGAATTATTTCCATGCTTATATCTATAAATACATAAAAGAGGAATAAAATCTAACTGGAACCAAAAAAGGAAAAAAAAACTGAACCTAACAGTTATACAGAGGAAAACACTACCAAGACACTTGCTCCAGTGGTAAACAATTCTGAAATTGGTCAGAGGTGGGGAATCATCTCCCATAATGCCGGCAGCCCCACTCGCCCACGCAAGGAGCGTCCTTATTGCAAAGATGGGGGACCGTGCCGAGGCCTCTGTTAGTAAACGTGAGCTGAGCCCCAGGCCAGCTGCTGCTGAACTGTTCCCACCCTTCCCAGGTGAAACACCTGAATATGTACAAGGGCTTGAAATCCTAGAGGAAGGGCCGTGGAGCCACACCAGCGAAAGCATGCAGGCCAACTTGGTGCCTGCAGGTCAGCCAGGAAGTTCCTGGCCACGGGCGCTCTTCTGGAAGCTTTCCATTGCCCTGCCTGAGATACCCCTCCTGTCCCGGCCCCCACTCCTTTTTTTCCTTACTCACCTCAGCCCGGAGAGATACTCCAGTGGAAGTTATGGGTGACACATCCTCTTCTTTACAGGTGGCAGCCTGGCAACTCCTGCAGAAAGTCCAGCAGAGCCCCACTCACACCGGGCCACCCACAAAGCCGTGGACCCTCACACCCTCCCACCAGCACAGCCCCGAGCCTGCTGACGGGGCAGAGAATATGGAGTCAGGCACAGCTGCAGGGGCTATTGCTGCCTGGAGTGCTGTTTATATTGACCTCAACCCAGGCACACCTGGGGAGGGCTTGCCGGCAGGGTCAGGCTGCCCAGGTCAGCTAATCCTCAGCCCTCAGGGAATCACATTGCAGAAAATGGACCTCGCTAAGACAGAATATTCGCCAAGGAAAAGCAGCACACAATGCCATTTGCAGCACCGTAGATGAGTCTAGAGGTAATCACGTGACTTGGAGTAAGTCAGAAAGTGAAAGACACATATCATATCATATCACTTATAGGTGTTACCTATAAATTGATACCAGGGCAGATATTTCCACGGAGAAGGGCAATCAAAGATTCATTAAACAAACTTATGGTTCACCAAAGGAAAGGTGTGAGGATTGAATTCATTATGATATTGGTGTTAACAGACATATACAAACACAGTAGACGTATATAATCACCAAAGACCTACGGAGTACCAAGAGAAGACTACTCAACATTCTGTCATAACGAACATGGGAAAAGGATCCCAGGAAGAACAGACATATGTATATGTGTAAAAGAACCACCTCTTGCACACCTACAACAAGCTAAACGTTGTACTCAAACTTGCTGTAATAAAAAATAAAAAATTAAATTAAAAACACGAACAAGAATTAGTGAGAAAAACTTGAGGGGCTTTCTCCTGGTACATTCCGTTCTACATTCCAATCTAGAACACGACTTCCATTGAGGCTCTGCTGCCCTAGTAACCAGATTTGGTAAGGGAGAACTGCTGCCACCTTGTGGCCGTTTCACACAACAGCAGCTTTAATCCCAGCGCTAATGGTCAGTGGATATTCCAAATCATTACAGGCCTGTAAATGACACCTGCCCTGAAAACAAATCCTGGGGTCATATATCGACCAAAAAATTCAAAAGACGTCCATATTTCAAAACGACAGTTTCAAGAGGCATATTTCACGCACATTAGTGTTCTGCTTCTTTTGATATCTTTCTTTCTTTGTTAAAAAAACGGGAATGGAAAAAGGCAACCCTCAGAATGGGCGAAAACTTTCACAAACGAATCAATGGACAAAGGTTTAATCTCCAATATATATAAACAGCTCATGCAGCTTAATATTAATAAAACAAACAACCCAATACAAAAATGGGCAGAAGATCTAAATAGACGTTTCTTCAAAGAAGACACAGAGATGGCCAAGACGCACATGAAAAGCTGCTCAACATCACTAATTATTAGAGAGATGCAAATCAAAACTACAATGAGGTAAGACCTCACACCTGTTAGAATCGGCATCATCAGATAATCTACAAACAACAAATTCTGGGGAGGGTGTGGACAAAAGGAACCGTCTTCCGCTATTGGTGGGAATGTAAATTGATACAGTCACTATGGAGAACAGTATGGAGGTTCCTTTAAAAAACTAAAAAGAGAATTACCATAGGATCCAGCAATCTCACTTCTGGGCATATACCCAGAGAAAACCATAAATCACAGAGACACATTCACCACAATGTTCATTGCAGCACTATTTACAATAGCCAGGTAATGGAAGCAACCTAAATGCCCACAGACTGACGAATGGATAAAGATGTGGTACATATATAAAATGGAATATTACTCAGCCATAAAAAGGAATGAAACTGGGTCATTTGTAGAGAAGTTGATGGAACTAGAGACTGTCATACAGAGTGAAGTAAGTCAGAAAGAGAAAAACAAATATTGTATATTAATGCCTATATGTGGAACCTAGAAATATGCTACAGATGAACTGGTTTGCAGGGCAGAAATAGAGACACAGAGGTAGAGAACAAACGTATGGACACAAAGTGGGGGAAGCCATGGGGTGGTGGTGGTGGGATGAGTTGGGAGATTGGGATTGACCTGTATACATGTCTATGCATAAAATAGATAACTAATAATAACCTACTGTATAAAAAAATAAATAAAATTAAATTTCAAAAATTTTAAAAATAAAAGGTAAAAATAAAACAGAAAAAATGTTCTTCCATTCACACTGATGTATTTATAAGAATGAATTATTTCCATGCTTATATCCATAAATACATAAAAGAGGAATAAAATCTAACTTGAACCAAAAAAGAAAAAAAAATCTGAACCTAACAGTTATACAGAGGAAAACACTACCAAGGCACTTGCTCCAGTGGTAAACAATTCTGAAATTGGTCAGAGGTGGGGAATCATCTCCCATACAGCCAGCAGCCCCACCCGCCCACGCAAGGAGCGTCCTTATTGCAAAGCTGGGGGACCGTGCCGAGGCCTCTGTGAGTAAACGTGAGCTGAGCCACAGGCCAGCTGCTGCTGAACTGTTCCCACCCTTCCCAGGTGAAACACCTGAATATGTACAAGGGCTTGAAAGCCTAGAGGAAGGGCCGTGGAGCCACACCAGCGAAAGCAAGCAGGGCAACTAGGTGCCTGCAGGTCAGCCTGGATGGTCCTGGCCACGGGCGCTCTTCTGGAAGCTTTCCATTGCCCTGCCTGAGATACCCCTCCTGTCCCGGCCCCCACTCCTTTTTTTCCTTCCTCACCTCACCCGGAGAGATACTCAAGTGGAAGTTATGGGTGACACATCCTCTTCTTTACAGGTGGCAGCCTGGCAACTCCTGCAGAAAGTCCAGCAGATCCCCACTCACACCGGGCCACCCACAAACCCGTGGACCCTCACACCCTCCCACCAGCACAGCCCCGAGACTGCTGACGGGGCAGAGAATATGGAGTCAGGCACAGCTGCAGGGGCTATTGCTGCCTGGAGTGCTGTTTATATTGACCTCAACCCAGGCACACCTGGGGAGGGCTTGCCGGCAGCGTCAGGCTGCCCAGGTCAGCTAATCCTCAGCCCTCAGGGAATCACATTGCAGAAAATGGACCTCGCTAAGACAGAATATTCTCCAAGGAAAAGCAGCACACAATGCCATTTGCAGCACCGTAGATGAGTCTAGAGGTAATCACGTGACTTGGAGTAAGTCAGAAAGTGAAAGACACATATCATATCATATCACTTATAGGTGTTACCTATAAATTGATACCAGGGCAGATATTTCCACGGAGAAGGGCAATCACAGATTCATTAAACAAACTTATGGTTCACCAAAGGAAAGGTGTGAGGATTGAATTCATTACGATATTGGGGTTAACAGACATATACAAACACAGTAGACGTATATAATCTCCAAAGACGTACGGAGTACCAAGAGAAGACTACTCAACATTCTGTCATAACGAACATGGGAAAAGGATCCCAGGAAGAACAGACATATGTATATGTGTAAAAGAACCACCTCTTGCACACCTACAACAAGCTAAACGTTGTACTCAAACTTGCTGTAATAAAAAATAAAAAATTAAATTAAAAACACGAACAAGAATTAGTGAGAAAAACTTGAGGGGCTTTCTCCTGGCACATTCCGTTCTACATTCCAATCTAGAAGGCGACTTCCATTGAGGCTCTGCTGCCCTAGTAACCAGATTTGGTAAGGGAGAACTGCTGCCACCTTGTGGCCGTTTCACACAACAGCAGCTTTAATCCCAGCGCTAATGGTCAGTGGATAATCCAAATCATTACAGGCCTGTAAATGACACCTGCCCTGAAAACAAATCCTGGGGTCATATATCGACCAAAAAATTCAAAAGACGTCCATATTTCAAAACGACAGTTTCAAGAGGCATATTTCACGCACATTAGTGTTCTGCTTCTTTTGATTTCTTTCTTTCTTTGTTAAAAAAACGGGAATGGAAAAAGGCAACCCTCAGAATGGGCGAAAACTTTCACAAACGAATCAATGGACAAAGGTTTAATCTCCAATATATATAAACAGCTCATGCAGCTTAATATTAATACAACAAACAACCCAATACAAAAATGCGCAGAAGATCTAAATAGACGTTTCTTCAAAGAAGACACAGAGATGGCCAAGACGCACATGAAAAGCTGCTCAACATCACTAATTATTAGAGAAATGCAAATCAAAACTACAATGAGGTAAGACCTCACACCTGTTAGAATCGGCATCATCAGATAATCTACAAACAACAAATTCTGGGGAGGGTGTGGACAAAGAAACCCTCTTCCGCTATTGGTGGGAATGTAAATTGATACAGTCACTATTGGGAACAGTATGGAGGTTCCTTTAAAAAACTAAAAACAGAATTACCATAGGATCCAGCAATCCCACTTCTGGGCATATACCCAGAGAAAACCATAACTCACAAAGACACATTCACCACAATGTTCATTGCAGCACTATTTACAAAAGCCAGGTAATGGAAGCAACCTAAATGCCCACAGACAGACGAATGGATAAAGATGTGGTACATATATAAAATGGAATATTACTCAGCCATAAAAAGGAATGAAACTGAGTCATTTGTAGAGAAGTTGATGGATCTAGAGACTGTCATACAGAGTGAAGTAAGTCAGAAAGAGAAAAACAAATATTGTATATTAATGCCTATATGTGGAACCTAGAAAAATGCTACAGATGAACTGGTTTGCAGGGCAGAAATAGAGACACAGAGGTAGAGAACAAACGTATGGACACAAAGTGGGGGAAGCCATGGGGTGGTGGTGGTGGGATGAGTTGGGAGATTGGGATTGACCTGTATACATGTCTATGCATAAAATAGATAACTAATAATAACCTACTGTATAAAAAAATAAATAAAATTAAATTTCAAAATTTTTAAAAATAAAATGTAAAAATAAAACAGAAAAAAAGTTCTTCCATTCACACTGATGTATTTATAAGAATGAATTATTTCCATGCTTATATCTATAAATACATAAAAGAGGAATAAAATCTAACTTGAACCAAAAAAGAAAAAAAAAAAACTGAACCTAACTGTTATACAGAGGAAAACACTACCAAGGCAGTTGCTCCAGTGGTAAACAATTCTGAAATTGGTCAGAGGTGGGGAATCATCTCCCACTGAGCCAGCAGCCCCGCCCGCCCACGCAAGGAGCGTCCTTATTCCAAAGCTCGGGGACCGTGCCGAGGCCTCTGTGAGTAAACGTGAGCTGAGCCCCAGGCCAGCTGCTGCTGAACTGTTCCCACCCTTCCCAGGTGAAACACCTGAATATGTACAAGGGCTTGAAAGCCTAGAGGAAGGGCCGTGGAGCCACACCAGCGACAGCACGCAGGCCACCTTGGTGCCTGCAGGTCAGCCAGGATGGTCCTGGCCACGGGCGCTCTTCTGGAATCTTTCTATTGCCCTGCCTGAGATACCCCTCCTGTCCCGGCCCCCACTCCTTTTTTTCCTTCCTCACCTCAGCCCGGAGAGATATTCCAGTGGAAGTTATGGGTGACACATCCTCTTCTTTACAGGTGGCAGCCTGGCAACTCCTGCAGAAAGTCCAGCAGAGCCCCACTCACACCGGGCCACCCACAAAGCCGTGGACCCTCACACCCTCCCACCAGCACAGCCCCGAGACTGCTGACGGGGCAGAGAATATGGAGTCAGGCACAGCTGCAGGGGCTATTGCTGCCTGGAGTGCTGTTTATATTGACCTCAACCCAGTCACACCTGGGGAGGGCTTGCCGGCAGGGTCAGGCTGCCCAGGTCAGCTAATCCTCAGCCCTCAGGGAATCACATTGCAGAAAATGGACATCGCTAAGACAGAATATTCGCCAAGGAAAGGAAGCACACAATGCCATTTGTAGCACCGTAGATGAGTCTAGAGGTAATCACGTGACTTGGAGTAAGTCAGAAAGTGAAAGACACATATCATATCATATCACTTATAGGTGTTACCTATAAATTGATACCAGGGCAGATATTTCCACGGAGACGGGCAATCACAGATTCATTAAACAAACTTATGGTTCACCAAAGGAAAGGTGTGAGGATTGAATTCATTATGATATTGGGGTTAACAGACATATACAAACACAGTAGACATATATAATCACCAAAGACCTACGGAGTACCAAGAGAAGACTACTAAACATTCTGTCATAACGTACATGGGAAAAGGATCCCAGGAAGAACAGACATATGTATATGTGTAAAAGAACCACCTCTTGCACACCTACAACAAGCTAAACGTTGTACTCAAACTTGCTGTAATAAAAAATAAAAAATTAAATTAAAAACACGAACAAGAAGTAGTGAGACAAACTTGAGGGGCTTTCTCCTGGCACATTCCGTTCTACATTCCAATCTAGAACGCGACTTCCATTGAGGCTCTGCTGCCCTAGTAACCAGATTTGGTAAGGGAGAACTGCTGCCACCTTGTGGCCGTTTCACACAACAGCAGCTTTAATCCCAGCGCTAATGGTCAGTGGATATTCCAAATCATTACAGGCCTGTAAATGACACCTGCCCTGAAAACAAATCCTGGGGTCATATATCGACCAAAAAATTCAAAAGACGTCCATATTTCAAAACGACAGTTTCAAGAGGCATATTTCACGCACATTAGTGTTCTGCTTCTTTTGATTTCTTTCTTTCTTTGTTAAAAAAACGGGAATGGAAAAAGGCAACCCTCAGAATGGGCGAAAACTTTCACAAACGAATCAATGGACAAAGGTTTAATCTCCAATATATATAAACAGCTCATGCAGCTTAATATTAATACAACAAACAACCCAATACAAAAATGCGCAGAAGATCTAAATAGACGTTTCTTCAAAGAAGACACAGAGATGGCCAAGACGCACATGAAAAGCTGCTCAACATCACTAATTATTAGAGAAATGCAAATCAAAACTACAATGAGGTAAGACCTCACACCTGTTAGAATCGGCATCATCAGATAATCTACAAACAACAAATTCTGGGGAGGGTGTGGACAAAGGAACCCTCTTCCGCTATTGGTGGGAATGTAAATTGATACAGTCACTATTGGGAACAGTATGGAGGTTCCTTTAAAAAACTAAAAACAGAATTACCATAGGATCCAGCAATCCCACTTCTGGGCATATACCCAGAGAAAACCATAAATCACAAAGACACATTCACCACAATGTTCATTGCAGCACTATTTACAATAGCCAGGTAATGGAAGCAACCTAAATGCCCACAGACAGACGAATGGATAAAGATGTGGTACATATATAAAATGGAATATTACTCAGCCATAAAAAGGAATGAAACTGGGTCATTTGTAGAGAAGTTGATGGATCTAGAGACTGTCATACAGAGTGAAGTAAGTCAGAAAGAGAAAAACAAATATTGTATATTAATGCCTATATGTGGAAACTAGAAAAATGCTACAGATGAACTGGTTTGCAGGGCAGAAATAGAGACACAGAGGTAGAGAACAAACGTATGGACACAAAGTGGGGGAAGCCATGGGGTGGTGGTGGTGGGATGAGTTGGGAGATTGGGATTGACCTGTATACATGTCTATGCATAAAATAGATAACTAATAATAACCTACTGTATTAAAAAAATAAATAAAATTAAATTTCAAAGATTTTAAATATAAAATGTAAAAATAAAACAGAAAAAATGTTCTTCCATTCACACTGATGTATTTATAAGAATGAATTATTTCCATGCTTATATCTATAAATACATAAAAGAGGAATAAAATCTAACTTGAACCAAAAAAGAAAAAAAAAAACTGAACCTAACATTTATACAGAGGAAAACACTACCAAGGCACTTGCTCCAGGGGTAAACAATTCTGAAATTGGTCAGAGGTGGGGAATCATCTCCCATACAGCCAGCAGCTCCGCCCGCCCACGCAAGGAGCGTCCTTATTGCAAAGCTGGGGGACCGTGCCAAGGCCTCTGTGAGTAAACGTGAGCTGAGCCCCAGGCCAGCTGCTGCTGAACTGTTCCCACCCTTCCCAGGTGAAACACCTGAATATGTACAAGGGCTTGAAAGCCTAGAGGAAGGGCCGTGGAGCCACACCAGCGAAAGCACGCAGGCCAACTTGGTGCCTGCAGGTCAGCCAGGATGGTCCTGGCCACGGGCGCTCTTCTGGAAGCTTTCCATTGCCCTGCCTGAGATACCCCTCCTGTCCCGGCCCCCACTCCTTTATTTCCTTCCTCACCTCAGCCCGGAGAGATACTCCAGTGGAAGTTATGGGTGACACATCCTCTTCTTTAGAGGTGGCAGCCTGGCAACTCCTGCAGAAAGTCCAGCAGAGCCCCACACACAACGGGCCACCCACAAAGCCGTGGACCCTCACACCATCCAACCAGCACAGCCCCGAGACTGCTGACAGGGCAGAGAATATGGAGTCAGGCACAGCTGCAGGGGCTATTGCTGCCTGGAGTGCTGTTTATATTGACCTCAACCCAGGCACACCTGGGGAGGGCTTGCCGGCAGGGTCAGGCTGCCCAGGTCAGCTAATCCTCAGCCCTCAGGGAATCACATTGCAGAAAATGGACCTCGCTAAGACAGAATATTCGCCAAGGAAAAGAAGCACACAATGCCATTTGCAGCACCGTAGATGAGTCTAGAGGTAATCACGTGACTTGGAGTAAGTCAGAAAGTGAAAGACACATATCATATCATATCACTTATAGGTGTTACCTATAAATTGATACCAGGGCAGATATTTCCACGGAGAAGGGCAATCACAGATTCATTAAACTAACTTATGGTTCACCAAAGGAAAGGTGTGAGGATTGAATTCATTACGATATTGGGGTTAACAGACATATACAAACACAGTAGACATATATAATCACCAAAGACCTACGGAGTACCAAGAGAAGACTACTCAACATTCTGTCATAACGAACATGGGAAAAGGATCTCAGGAAGAACAGACATATGTATATGTGTAAAAGAACCACCTCTTGCACACCTACAACAAGCTAAACGTTGTACTCAAGCTTGCTGTAATAAAAAATAAAAAAGTAAATTAAAAACACGAACAAGAATTAGTGAGAAAAACTTGAGGGGCTTTCTCCTGGTACATTCCGTTCTACATTCCAATCTAGAACGCGACTTCCATTGAGGCTCTGCTGCCCTAGTAACCAGATTTGGTAAGGAAGAACTGCTGCCACCTTGTGGCCGTTTCACACAACAGCAGCTTTAATCCCAGCGCTAATGGTCAGTGGATATTCCAAATCATTACAGGCCTGTAAATGACACCTGCCCTGAAAACAAATCCTGGGGTCATATATCGACCAAAAAATTCAAAAGATGTCCATATTTCAAAACGACAGTTTCAAGAGGCATATTTCACGCACATTAGTGTTCTGCTTCTTTTGATTTCTTTCTTTCTTTGTTAAAAAAACGGGAATGGAAAAAGGCAACCCTCAGAATGGGCGAAAACTTTCACAAACGAATCAATGGACAAAGGTTTAATCTCCAATATATATAAACAGCTCATGCAGCTTAATATTAATACAACAAACAACCCAATACAAAAATGCGCAGAAGATCTAAATAGACGTTTCTTCAAAGAAGACACAGAGATGGCCAAGACGCACATGAAAAGCTGCTCAACATCACTAATTATTAGAGAAATGCAAATCAAAACTACAATGAGGTAAGACGTCACAACTGTTAGAATCGGCATCATCAGATAATCTACAAACAACAAATTCTGGGGAGGGTGTGGACAAAAGGAACCCTCTTCTGCTATTGGTGGGAATGTAAATTGATACAGTCACTATGGAGAACAGTATGGAGGTTCCTTTAAAAAACTAAAAAGAGAATTACCATAGGATCCAGCAATCCCACTTCTGGGCATATACCCAGAGAAAACCATAAATCACAAAGACACATTCACCACAATGTTCATTGCAGCACTATTTACAATAGCCAGGTAATGGAAGCAACCTAAATGCCCACAGACAGACGAATGGATAAAGATGTGGTACATATATAAAATGGAATATTACTCAGCCATAAAAAGGAATGAAACTGAGTCATTTGTAGAGAAGTTGATGGATCTAGAGACTGTCATACAGAGTGAAGTAAGTCAGAAAGAGAAAAACAAATATTGTATATTAATGCCTATATGTGGAACCTAGAAAAATGCTACAGATGAACTGGTTTGCAGGGCAGAAATAGAGACACAGAGGTAGAGAACAAACGTATCGACACAAAGTGGGGGAAGCCATGGGGTGGTGGTGGTGGGATGAGTTGGGAGATTGGGATTGACCTGTATACATGTCTATGCATAAAATACATAACTAATAATAACCTAGTGTATAAAAAAATAAATAAAATTAAATTTCAAAATTTTTAAAAATAAAATGTAAAAATAAAACAGAAAAAAAGTTCTTCCATTCACACTGATGTATTTATAAGAATGAATTATTTCCATGCTTATATCTATAAATACATAAAAGAGGAATAAAATCTAACTTGAACCAAAAAAGAAAAAAAAAAACTGGACCTAACAGTTATACAGAGGAAAACACTACCAAGGCACTTGCTCAAGTGGTAAACAACTCTGAAATTGGTCAGAGGTGGGGAATCATCCCCATACAGCCAGCAGCCCCACCCGCCCACGCAAGGAGCGTCCTTATTGCAAAGCTGGGGGACCGTGCCGAGGCCTCTGTGAGTAAACGTGAGCTGAGCCCCAGGCCAGCTGCTGCTGAACTGTTCCCACCCTTCCCAGGTGAAACACCTGAATATGTACAAGGGCTTGAAAGCCTAGAGGAAGGGCCGTGGAGCCACACCAGCGAAAGCACGCAGGCCAACTTGGTGCCTGCAGGTCAGCCAGGATGGTCCTGGCCACGGGCGCTCTTCTGGAAGCTTTCCATTGCCCTGCCTGAGATACCCCTCCTGTCCCGGCCCCCACTCCTTTTTTTCCTTCCTCACCTCAGCCCGGAGAGATACTCCAGTGGAAGTTATGGGTGACACATCCTCTTCTTTACAGGTGGCAGCCTGGCAACTCCTGCAGAAAGTCCAGCAGAGCCCCACTCACACCGGGCCACCCACAAAGCCGTGGACCCTCACACCCTCCCACCAGCACAGCCCCGAGACTGCTGACGGGGCAGAGAATATGGAGTCAGGCACAGCTGCAGGGGCTATTGCTGCCTGGAGTGCTGTTTATATTGACCTTAACCCAGGCACACCTGGGGAGGGCTTGCCGGGAGGGTCAGGCTGCGCAGGTCAGCTAATCCTCAGCTCTCAGGGAATCATATTGCAGAAAATGGACCTCGCTAAGACAGAATATTCGCCAAGGAAAAAAAGCACACAATGCCATTTGCAGCACCGTAGATGAGTCTAGAGGTAATCATGTGACTTGGAGTAAGTCAGAAAGTGAAAGACACATATCATATCATATCACTTATAGGTGTTACCTATAAATTGATACCAGGGCAGATATTTCCACGGAGAAGGGCAATCACAGATTCATTAAACAAACTTATGGTTCACCAAAGGAAAGGTGTGAGGATTGAATTCATTATGATATTGGGGTTAACAGACATATACAAACACAGTAGACGTATATAATCACCAAAGACCTACGGAGTACCAAGAGAAGACTACTCAACATTCTGTCATAACGAACATGGGAAAAGGATCCCAGGAAGAACAGACATATGTATATGTGTAAAAGAACCACCTCTTGCACACCTACAACAAGCTAAACGTTGTACTCAAGCTTGCTGTAATAAAAAATAAAAAATTAAATTAAAAACACGAACAAGAATTAGTGAGAAAAACTTGAGGGGCTTTCTCCTGGTACATTCCGTTCTACATTCCAATCTAGAACGCGACTTCCATTGAGGCTCTGCTGCCCTAGTAACCAGATTTGGTAAGGGAGAACTGCTGCCACCTTGTGGCCGTTTCACACAACAGCAGCTTTAATCCCAGCGCTAATGGTCAGTGGATATTCCAAATCATTACAGGCCTGTAAATGACACCTGCCCTGAAAACAAATCCTGGGGTCATATATCGACCAAAAAATTCAAAAGACGTCCATATTTCAAAACGACAGTTTCAAGAGGCATATTTCACGCACATTAGTGTTCTGCTTCTTTTGATTTCTTTCTTTCTTTGTTAAAAAAACGGGAATGGAAAAAGGCAACCCTCAGAATGGGCGAAAACTTTCACAAACGAATCAATGGACAAAGGTTTAATCTCCAATATATATAAACAGCTCATGCAGCTTAATATTAATACAACAAACAACCCAATACAAAAATGCGCAGAAGATCTAAATAGACGTTTCTTCAAAGAAGACACAGAGATGGCCAAGACGCACATGAAAAGCTGCTCAACATCACTAATTATTAGAGAAATGCAAATCAAAACTACAATGAGGTAAGACCTCACACCTGTTAGAATCGGCATCATCAGATAATCTACAAACAACAAATTCTGGGGAGGGTGTGGACAAAGAAACCCTCTTCCGCTATTGGTGGGAATGTAAATTGATACAGTCACTATTGGGAACAGTATGGAGGTTCCTTTAAAAAACTAAAAACAGAATTACCATAGGATCCAGCAATCCCACTTCTGGGCATATACCCAGAGAAAACCATAAATCACAAAGACACATTCACCACAATGTTCATTGCAGCACTATTTACAAAAGCCAGGTAATGGAAGCAACCTAAATGCCCACAGACAGACGAATGGATAAAGATGTGGTACATATATAAAATGGAATATTACTCAGCCATAAAAAGGAATGAAACTGAGTCATTTGTAGAGAAGTTGATGGATCTAGAGACTGTCATACAGAGTGAAGTAAGTCAGAAAGAGAAAAACAAATATTGTATATTAATGCCTATATGTGGAACCTAGAAAAATGCTACAGATGAACTGGTTTGCAGGGCAGAAATAGAGACACAGAGGTAGAGAACAAACGTATGGACACAAAGTGGGGGAAGCCATGGGGTGGTGGTGGTGGGATGAGTTGGGAGATTGGGATTGACCTGTATACATGTCTATGCATAAAATAGATAACTAATAATAACCTAGTGTATAAAAAAATAAATAAAATTAAATTTCAAAATTTTTAAAAATAAAATGTAAAAATAAAACAGAAAAAAGTTCTTCCATTCACACTGATGTATTTATAAGAATGAATTATTTCCATGCTTATATCTATAAATACATAAAAGAGGAATAAAATCTAACTTGAACCAAAAAAGAAAAAAAAAAAACTGAACCTAACTGTTATACAGAGGAAAACACTACCAAGGCAGTTGCTCCAGTGGTAAACAATTCTGAAATTGGTCAGAGGTGGGGAATCATCTCCCACTGAGCCAGCAGCCCCGCCCGCCCACGCAAGGAGCGTCCTTATTCCAAAGCTCGGGGACCGTGCCGAGGCCTCTGTGAGTAAACGTGAGCTGAGCCCCAGGCCAGCTGCTGCTGAACTGTTCCCACCCTTCCCAGGTGAAACACCTGAATATGTACAAGGGCTTGAAAGCCTAGAGGAAGGGCCGTGGAGCCACACCAGCGACAGCACGCAGGCCACCTTGGTGCCTGCAGGTCAGCCAGGATGGTCCTGGCCACGGGCGCTCTTCTGGAATCTTTCTATTGCCCTGCCTGAGATACCCCTCCTGTCCCGGCCCCCACTCCTTTTTTTCCTTCCTCACCTCAGCCCGGAGAGATATTCCAGTGGAAGTTATGGGTGACACATCCTCTTCTTTACAGGTGGCAGCCTGGCAACTCCTGCAGAAAGTCCAGCAGAGCCCCACTCACACCGGGCCACCCACAAAGCCGTGGACCCTCACACCCTCCCACCAGCACAGCCCCGAGACTGCTGACGGGGCAGAGAATATGGAGTCAGGCACAGCTGCAGGGGCTATTGCTGCCTGGAGTGCTGTTTATATTGACCTCAACCCAGTCACACCTGGGGAGGGCTTGCCGGCAGGGTCAGGCTGCCCAGGTCAGCTAATCCTCAGCCCTCAGGGAATCACATTGCAGAAAATGGACATCGCTAAGACAGAATATTCGCCAAGGAAAGGAAGCACACAATGCCATTTGTAGCACCGTAGATGAGTCTAGAGGTAATCACGTGACTTGGAGTAAGTCAGAAAGTGAAAGACACATATCATATCATATCACTTATAGGTGTTACCTATAAATTGATACCAGGGCAGATATTTCCACGGAGACGGGCAATCACAGATTCATTAAACAAACTTATGGTTCACCAAAGGAAAGGTGTGAGGATTGAATTCATTATGATATTGGGGTTAACAGACATATACAAACACAGTAGACATATATAATCACCAAAGACCTACGGAGTACCAAGAGAAGACTACTAAACATTCTGTCATAACGTACATGGGAAAAGGATCCCAGGAAGAACAGACATATGTATATGTGTAAAAGAACCACCTCTTGCACACCTACAACAAGCTAAACGTTGTACTCAAACTTGCTGTAATAAAAAATAAAAAATTAAATTAAAAACACGAACAAGAAGTAGTGAGACAAACTTGAGGGGCTTTCTCCTGGCACATTCCGTTCTACATTCCAATCTAGAACGCGACTTCCATTGAGGCTCTGCTGCCCTAGTAACCAGATTTGGTAAGGGAGAACTGCTGCCACCTTGTGGCCGTTTCACACAACAGCAGCTTTAATCCCAGCGCTAATGGTCAGTGGATATTCCAAATCATTACAGGCCTGTAAATGACACCTGCCCTGAAAACAAATCCTGGGGTCATATATCGACCAAAAAATTCAAAAGACGTCCATATTTCAAAACGACAGTTTCAAGAGGCATATTTCACGCACATTAGTGTTCTGCTTCTTTTGATTTCTTTCTTTCTTTGTTAAAAAAACGGGAATGGAAAAAGGCAACACTCAGAATGGGCGAAAACTTTCACAAACGAATCAATGGACAAAGGTTTAATCTCCAATATATATAAACAGCTCATGCAGCTTAATATTAATACAACAAACAACCCAATACAAAAATGCGCAGAAGATCTAAATAGACGTTTCTTCAAAGAAGACACAGAGATGGCCAAGACGCACATGAAAAGCTGCTCAACATCACTAATTATTAGAGAAATGCAAATCAAAACTACAATGAGGTAAGACCTCACACCTGTTAGAATCGGCATCATCAGATAATCTACAAACAACAAATTCTGGGGAGGGTGTGGACAAAGGAACCCTCTTCCGCTATTGGTGGGAATGTAAATTGATACAGTCACTATTGGGAACAGTATGGAGGTTCCTTTAAAAAACTAAAAACAGAATTACCATAGGATCCAGCAATCCCACTTCTGGGCATATACCCAGAGAAAACCATAAATCACAAAGACACATTCACCACAATGTTCATTGCAGCACTATTTACAATAGCCAGGTAATGGAAGCAACCTAAATGCCCACAGACAGACGAATGGATAAAGATGTGGTACATATATAAAATGGAATATTACTCAGCCATAAAAAGGAATGAAACTGGGTCATTTGTAGAGAAGTTGATGGATCTAGAGACTGTCATACAGAGTGAAGTAAGTCAGAAAGAGAAAAACAAATATTGTATATTAATGCCTATATG
The DNA here is from genome assembly GCF_964165515.1 of Mesoplodon bidens. Classification (NCBI taxonomy): domain Eukaryota; kingdom Metazoa; phylum Chordata; class Mammalia; order Artiodactyla; family Ziphiidae; genus Mesoplodon; species Mesoplodon bidens. Next base: position 77,809 of record NW_027672397.1, read on the forward strand.
TGGAAACTAGAAAAATGCTACAGATGAACTGGTTTGCAGGGCAGAAATAGAGACACAGAGGTAGAGAACAAACGTATGGACACAAAGTGGGGGAAGCCATGGGGTGGTGGTGGTGGGATGAGTTGGGAGATTGGGATTGACCTGTATACATGTCTATGCATAAAATAGATAACTAATAATAACCTAGTGTATTAAAAAAATAAATAAAATTAAATTTCAAAGATTTTAAATATAAAATGTAAAAATAAAACAGAAAAAATGTTCTTCCATTCACACTGATGTATTTATAAGAATGAATTATTTCCATGCTTATATCTATAAATACATAAAAGAGGAATAAAATCTAACTTGAACCAAAAAAGAAAAAAAAAACTGAACCTAACATTTATACAGAGGAAAACACTACCAAGGCACTTGCTCCAGGGGTAAACAATTCTGAAATTGGTCAGAGGTGGGGAATCATCTCCCATACAGCCAGCAGCTCCGCCCGCCCACGCAAGGAGCGTCCTTATTGCAAAGCTGGGGGACCGTGCCAAGGCCTCTGTGAGTAAACGTGAGCTGAGCCCCAGGCCAGCTGCTGCTGAACTGTTCCCACCCTTCCCAGGTGAAACACCTGAATATGTACAAGGGCTTGAAAGCCTAGAGGAAGGGCCGTGGAGCCACACCAGCGAAAGCACGCAGGCCAACTTGGTGCCTGCAGGTCAGCCAGGATGGTCCTGGCCACGGGCGCTCTTCTGGAAGCTTTCCACTGCCCTGCCTGAGATACCCCTCCTGTCCCGGCCCCCACTCCTTTATTTCCTTCCTCACCTCAGCCCGGAGAGATACTCCAGTGGAAGTTATGGGTGACACATCCTCTTCTTTAGAGGTGGCAGCCTGGCAACTCCTGCAGAAAGTCCAGCAGAGCCCCCCACACAACGGGCCACCCACAAAGCCGTGGACCCTCACACCCTCCAACCAGCACAGCCCCGAGACTGCTGACAGGGCAGAGAATATGGAGTCAGGCACAGCTGCAGGGGCTATTGCTGCCTGGAGTGCTGTTTATATTGACCTCAACCCAGGCACACCTGGGGAGGGCTTGCCGGCAGGGTCAGGCTGCCCAGGTCAGCTAATCCTCAGCCCTCAGGGAATCACATTGCAGAAAATGGACCTCGCTAAGACAGAATATTCGCCAAGGAAAAGAAGCACACAATGCCATTTGCAGCACCGTAGATGAGTCTAGAGGTAATCACGTGACTTGGAGTAAGTCAGAAAGTGAAAGACACATATCATATCATATCACTTATAGGTGTTACCTATAAATTGATACCAGGGCAGATATTTCCACGGAGAAGGGCAATCACAGATTCATTAAACTAACTTATGGTTCACCAAAGGAAAGGTGTGAGGATTGAATTCATTACGATATTGGGGTTAACAGACATATACAAACACAGTAGACATATATAATCACCAAAGACCTACGGAGTACCAAGAGAAGACTACTCAACATTCTGTCATAACGAACATGGGAAAAGGATCTCAGGAAGAACAGACATATGTATATGTGTAAAAGAACCACCTCTTGCACACCTACAACAAGCTAAACGTTGTACTCAAGCTTGCTGTAATAAAAAATAAAAAAGTAAATTAAAAACACGAACAAGAATTAGTGAGAAAAACTTGAGGGGCTTTCTCCTGGTACATTCCGTTCTACATTCCAATCTAGAACGCGACTTCCATTGAGGCTCTGCTGCCCTAGTAACCAGATTTGGTAAGGAAGAACTGCTGCCACCTTGTGGCCGTTTCACACAACAGCAGCTTTAATCCCAGCGCTAATGGTCAGTGGATATTCCAAATCATTACAGGCCTGTAAATGACACCTGCCCTGAAAACAAATCCTGGGGTCATATATCGACCAAAAAATTCAAAAGACGTCCATATTTCAAAACGACAGTTTCAAGAGGCATATTTCACGCACATTAGTGTTCTGCTTCTTTTGATTTCTTTCTTTCTTTGTTAAAAAAACGGGAATGGAAAAAGGCAACCCTCAGAATGGGCGAAAACTTTCACAAACGAATCAATGGACAAAGGTTTAATCTCCAATATATATAAACAGCTCATGCAGCTTAATATTAATACAACAAACAACCCAATACAAAAATGCGCAGAAGATCTAAATAGACGTTTCTTCAAAGAAGACACAGAGATGGCCAAGACGCACATGAAAAGCTGCTCAACATCACTAATTATTAGAGAAATGCAAATCAAAACTACAATGAGGTAAGACGTCACAACTGTTAGAATCGGCATCATCAGATAATCTACAAACAACAAATTCTGGGGAGGGTGTGGACAAAAGGAACCCTCTTCTGCTATTGGTGGGAATGTAAATTGATACAGTCACTATGGAGAACAGTATGGAGGTTCCTTTAAAAAACTAAAAAGAGAATTACCATAGGATCCAGCAATCCCACTTCTGGGCATATACCCAGAGAAAACCATAAATCACAAAGACACATTCACCACAATGTTCATTGCAGCACTATTTACAATAGCCAGGTAATGGAAGCAACCTAAATGCCCACAGACAGACGAATGGATAAAGATGTGGTACATATATAAAATGGAATATTACTCAGCCATAAAAAGGAATGAAACTGAGTCATTTGTAGAGAAGTTGATGGATCTAGAGACTGTCATACAGAGTGAAGTAAGTCAGAAAGAGAAAAACAAATATTGTATATTAATGCCTATATGTGGAACCTAGAAAAATGCTACAGATGAACTGGTTTGCAGGGCAGAAATAGAGACACAGAGGTAGAGAACAAACGTATCGACACAAAGTGGGGGAAGCCATGGGGTGGTGGTGGTGGGATGAGTTGGGAGATTGGGATTGACCTGTATACATGTATATGCATAAAATACATAACTAATAATAACCTAGTGTATAAAAAAATAAATAAAATTAAATTTCAAAATTTTTAAAAATAAAATGTAAAAATAAAACAGAAAAAAAGTTCTTCCATTCACACTGATGTATTTATAAGAATGAATTATTTCCATGCTTATATCTATAAATACATAAAAGAGGAATAAAATCTAACTTGAACCAAAAAAGAAAAAAAAAAAACTGGACCTAACAGTTATACAGAGGAAAACACTACCAAGGCACTTGCTCAAGTGGTAAACAACTCTGAAATTGGTCAGAGGTGGGGAATCATCCCCATACAGCCAGCAGCCCCACCCGCCCACGCAAGGAGCGTCCTTATTGCAAAGCTGGGGGACCGTGCCGAGGCCTCTGTGAGTAAACGTGAGCTGAGCCCCAGGCCAGCTGCTGCTGAACTGTTCCCACCCTTCCCAGGTGAAACACCTGAATATGTACAAGGGCTTGAAAGCCTAGAGGAAGGGCCGTGGAGCCACACCAGCGAAAGCACGCAGGCCAACTTGGTGCCTGCAGGTCAGCCAGGATGGTCCTGGCCACGGGCGCTCTTCTGGAAGCTTTCCATTGCCCTGCCTGAGATACCCCTCCTGTCCCGGCCCCCACTCCTTTTTTTCCTTCCTCACCTCAGCCCGGAGAGATACTCCAGTGGAAGTTATGGGTGACACATCCTCTTCTTTACAGGTGGCAGCCTGGCAACTCCTGCAGAAAGTCCAGCAGAGCCCCACTCACACCGGGCCACCCACAAAGCCGTGGACCCTCACACCCTCCCACCAGCACAGCCCCGAGACTGCTGACGGGGCAGAGAATATGGAGTCAGGCACAGCTGCAGGGGCTATTGCTGCCTGGAGTGCTGTTTATATTGACCTTAACCCAGGCACACCTGGGGAGGGCTTGCCGGGAGGGTCAGGCTGCGCAGGTCAGCTAATCCTCAGCTCTCAGGGAATCATATTGCAGAAAATGGACCTCGCTAAGACAGAATATTCGCCAAGGAAAAAAAGCACACAATGCCATTTGCAGCACCGTAGATGAGTCTAGAGGTAATCACGTGACTTGGAGTAAGTCAGAAAGTGAAAGACACATATCATATCATATCACTTATAGGTGTTACCTATAAATTGATACCAGGGCAGATATTTCCACGGAGAAGGGCAATCACAGATTCATTAAACAAACTTATGGTTCACCAAAGGAAAGGTGTGAGGATTGAATTCATTATGATATTGGGGTTAACAGACATATACAAACACAGTAGACGTATATAATCACCAAAGACCTACGGAGTACCAAGAGAAGACTACTCAACATTCTGTCATAACGAACATGGGAAAAGGATCCCAGGAAGAACAGACATATGTATATGTGTAAAAGAACCACCTCTTGCACACCTACAACAAGCTAAACGTTGTACTCAAGCTTGCTGTAATAAAAAATAAAAAATTAAATTAAAAACACGAACAAGAATTAGTGAGAAAAACTTGAGGGGCTTTCTCCTGGTACATTCCGTTCTACATTCCAATCTAGAACGCGACTTCCATTGAGGCTCTGCTGCCCTAGTAACCAGATTTGGTAAGGGAGAACTGCTGCCACCTTGTGGCCGTTTCACACAACAGCAGCTTTAATCCCAGCGCTAATGGTCAGTGGATATTCCAAATCATTACAGGCCTGTAAATGACACCTGCCCTGAAAACAAATCCTGGGGTCATATATCGACCAAAAAATTCAAAAGACGTCCATATTTCAAAACGACAGTTTCAAGAGGCATATTTCACGCACATTAGTGTTCTGCTTCTTTTGATTTCTTTCTTTCTTTGTTAAAAAAACGGGAATGGAAAAAGGCAACCCTCAGAATGGGCGAAAACTTTCACAAACGAATCAATGGACAAAGGTTTAATCTCCAATATATATAAACAGCTCATGCAGCTTAATATTAATACAACAAACAACCCAATACAAAAATGCGCAGAAGATCTAAATAGACGTTTCTTCAAAGAAGACACAGAGATGGCCAAGACGCACATGAAAAGCTGCTCAACATCACTAATTATTAGAGAAATGCAAATCAAAACTACAATGAGGTAAGACCTCACACCTGTTAGAATCGGCATCATCAGATAATCTACAAACAACAAATTCTGGGGAGGGTGTGGACAAAGAAACCCTCTTCCGCTATTGGTGGGAATGTAAATTGATACAGTCACTATTGGGAACAGTATGGAGGTTCCTTTAAAAAACTAAAAACAGAATTACCATAGGATCCAGCAATCCCACTTCTGGGCATATACCCAGAGAAAACCATAAATCACAAAGACACATTCACCACAATGTTCATTGCAGCACTATTTACAATAGCCAGGTAATGGAAGCAACCTAAATGCCCACAGACAGACGAATGGATAAAGATGTGGTACATATATAAAATGGAATATTACTCAGCCATAAAAAGGAATGAAACTGGGTCATTTGTAGAGAAGTTGATGGATCTAGAGACTGTCATACAGAGTGAAGTAAGTCAGAAAGAGAAAAACAAATATTGTATATTAATGCCTATATGTGGAAACTAGAAAAATGCTACAGATGAACTGGTTTGCAGGGAAGAAATAGAGACACAGAGGTAGAGAACAAACGTATCGACACAAAGTGGGGGAAGCCATGGGGTGGTGGTGGTGGGATGAGTTGGGAGATTGGGATTGACCTGTATACATGTCTATGCATAAAATAGATAACTAATAATAACCTACTGTATAAAAAAAATAAATAAAATTAAATTTCAAAGATTTTAAATATAAAATGTAAAAATAAAACAGAAAAAATGTTCTTCCATTCACACTGATGTATTTATAAGAATGAATTATTTCCATGCTTATATCTATAAATACATAAAAGAGGAATAAAATCTAACTTGAACCAAAAAAGAAAAAAAAAACTGAACCTAACATTTATACAGAGGAAAACACTACCAAGGCACTTGCTCCAGGGGTAAACAATTCTGAAATTGGTCAGAGGTGGGGAATCATCTCCCATACAGCCAGCAGCCCCGCCCGCCCACGCAAGGAGCGTCCTTATTGCAAAGCTGGGGGACCGTGCCAAGGCCTCTGTGAGTAAACGTGAGCTGAGCCCCAGGCCAGCTGCTGCTGAACTGTTCCCACCCTTCCCAGGTGAAACACCTGAATATGTACAAGGGCTTGAAAGCCTAGAGGAAGGGCCGTGGAGCCACACCAGCGAAAGCACGCAGGCCAACTTGGTGCCTGCAGGTCAGCCAGGATGGTCCTGGCCACGGGCGCTCTTCTGGAAGCTTTCCATTGCCCTGCCTGAGATACCCCTCCTGTCCCGGCCCCCACTCCTTTATTTCCTTCCTCACCTCAGCCCGGAGAGATACTCCAGTGGAAGTTATGGGTGACACATCCTCTTCTTTAGAGGTGGCAGCCTGGCAACTCCTGCAGAAAGTCCAGCAGAGCCCCACACACAACGGGCCACCCACAAAGCCGTGGACCCTCACACCCTCCAACCAGCACAGCCCCGAGACTGCTGACAGGGCAGAGAATATGGAGTCAGGCACAGCTGCAGGGGCTATTGCTGCCTGGAGTGCTGTTTATATTGACCTCAACCCAGGCACACCTGGGGAGGGCTTGCCGGCAGGGTCAGGCTGCCCAGGTCAGCTAATCCTCAGCCCACAGGGAATCACATTGCAGAAAATGGACCTCGCTAAGACAGAATATTCGCCAAGGAAAAGAAGCACACAATGCCATTTGCAGCACCGTAGATGAGTCTAGAGGTAATCACGTGACTTGGAGTAAGTCAGAAAGTGAAAGACACATATCATATCATATCACTTATAGGTGTTACCTATAAATTGATACCAGGGCAGATATTTCCACGGAGAAGGGCAATCACAGATTCATTAAACTAACTTATGGTTCACCAAAGGAAAGGTGTGAGGATTGAATTCATTACGATATTGGGGTTAACAGACATATACAAACACAGTAGATATATATAATCACCAAAGACCTACGGAGTACCAAGAGAAGACTACTCAACATTCTGTCATAAGGAACATGGGAAAAGGATCTCAGGAAGAACAGACATATGTATATGTGTAAAAGAACCACCTCTTGCACACCTACAACAAGCTAAACGTTGTACTCAAGCTTGCTGTAATAAAAAATAAAAAATTAAATTAAAAACACGAACAAGAATTAGTGAGAAAAACTTGAGGGGCTTTCTCCTGGTACATTCCGTTCTACATTCCAATCTAGAACGCGACTTCCATTGAGGCTCTGCTGCCCTAGTAACCAGATTTGGTAAGGGAGAACTGCTGCCACCTTGTGGCCGTTTCACACAACAGCAGCTTTAATCCCAGCGCTAATGGTCAGTGGATATTCCAAATCATTACAGGCCTGTAAATGACACCTGCCCTGAAAACAAATCCTGGGGTCATATATCGACCAAAAAATTCAAAAGACGTCCATATTTCAAAACGACAGTTTCAAGAGGCATATTTCACGCACATTAGTGTTCTGCTTCTTTTGATTTCTTTCTTTCTTTGTTAAAAAAACGGGAATGGAAAAAGGCAACCCTCAGAATGGGCGAAAACTTTCACAAACGAATCAATGGACAAAGGTTTAATCTCCAATATATATAAACAGCTCATGCAGCTTAATATTAATACAACAAACAACCCAATACAAAAATGCGCAGAAGATCTAAATAGACGTTTCTTCAAAGAAGACACAGAGATGGCCAAGACGCACATGAAAAGCTGCTCAACATCACTAATTATTAGAGAAATGCAAATCAAAACTACAATGAGGTAAGACGTCACAACTGTTAGAATCGGCATCATCAGATAATCTACAAACAACAAATTCTGGGGAGGGTGTGGACAACAGGAACCCTCTTCTGCTATTGGTGGGAATGTAAATTGATACAGTCACTATGGAGAACAGTATGGAGGTTCCTTTAAAAAACTAAAAAGAGAATTACCATAGGATCCAGCAATCCCACTTCTGGACATATAACCAGAGAAAACCATAAATCACAAAGACACATTCACCACAATGTTCATTGCAGCACTATTTACAAGAGCCAGGTAATGGAAGCAACCTAAAGGCCCACAGACAGACGAATGGATAAAGATGTGGTACATATATAAAATGGAATATAGCCATAAAAAGGAATGAAACTGAGTCATTTGTAGAGAAGTTGATGGATCTAGAGACTGTCATACAGAGTGAAGTAAGTCAGAAAGAGAAAAACAAATATTGTATATTAATGCCTATATGTGGAACCTAGAAAAATGCTACAGATGAACTGGTTTGCAGGGCAGAAATAGAGACACAGAGGTAGAGAACAAACGTATCGACACAAAGTGGGGGAAGCCATGGGGTGGTGGTGGTGGGATGAGTTGGGAGATTGGGATTGACCTGTATACACGTCTATGCATAAAATAGATAACTAATAATAACCTACTGTATAAAAAAAATAAATAAAATTAAATTTCAAAAATTTTAAAAATAAAATGTTAAAATAAAACAGAAAAAATGTTCTTCCATTCACACTGATGTATTTATAAGAATGAATTATTTCCATGCTTATATCCATAAATACATAAAAGAGGAAGAAAATCTAACTTGAACCAAAAAAGAAAAAAAAAAACTGAACCTAACAGTTATACAGAGGAAAACACTACCAAGGCACTTGCTCCAGTGGTAAACAATTCTGAAATTGGTCAGAGGTGGGGAATCATCTCCCATACAGCCAGCAGCCCCACCCGCCCACGCAAGGAGCGTCTTTATTGCAAAGCTGGGGGACCGTGCCTAGGCCTCTGTGAGTAAACGTGAGCTGAGCCCCAGGCCAGCTGCTGCTGAACTGTTCCCACGCTTACCAGGTGAAACACCTGAATATATACAAGGGCTTGAAAGCCTAGAGGAAGGGCCGTGGAGCCACACCAGCGACAGCACGCAGGCCAACTTGGTGCCTGCAGGTCAGCCAGCATGGTCCTGGCCACGGGCGCTCTTCTGGAAGCTTTCCATTGCCCTGCCTGAGATACCCCTCCTGTCCCTGCCCCCACTCCATTTTTTCCTTCCTCACCTCAGCCCGGAGAGATATTCCAGTGGAAGTTATGTGTGACACATCCTCTTCTTTACAGGTGGCAGCCTGTCAACTGCTGCAGAAAGTCCAGCAGAGCCCCACTCACACCGGGCCACCCACAAAGCCGTGGACCCTCACACCCTCCCACCAGCACAGCCCCGAGACTGCTGATGGGGCAGAGTATATGGAGTCAGGCACAGCTGCAGGGTCTATTGCTGCCTGGAGTGCTGTTTATATTGACCTCAACCCAGGCACACCTGGGGAGGGCTTGCCGGCAGGGTCAGGCTGCCCAGGTCAGCTAATCCTCAGCCCTCAGGGAATCACATTGCAGAAAATGGACCTCGCTAAGACAGAATATTCGCCAAGGAAAAGAAGCACACAATGCCATTTGCAGCACCGCAGATGAGTCTAGAGGTAATCACGTGACTCGGAGTAAGTCAGAAAGTGAAAGACACATATCATATCATATCACTTATAGGTGTTACCTATAAATTGATACCAGGGCAGATATTTCCACGGAGAAGGGCAATCACAGATTCATTAAACAAACTTATGGTTCACCAAAGGAAAGGTGTGAGGATTGAATTCATTACGATATTGGGGTTAACAGACATATACAAACACAGTAGACATATATAATCACCAAAGACCTACGGAGTACCAAGAGAAGACTACTCAACATTCTGTCATAACGAACATGGGAAAAGGATCCCAGGAAGAACAGACATATGTATATGTGTAAAAGAACCACCTCTTGCACACCTACAACAAGCTAAACGTTGTACTCAAACTTGCTGTAATAAAAAATAAAAAATTAAATTAAAAACACGAACAAGAATTAGTGAGAAAAACTTGAGGGGCTTTCTCCTGGTACATTCCGTTCTACATTCCAATCTAGAACGCGACTTCCATTGAGACTCTGCTGCCCTAGTAACCAGATTTGGTAAGGGAGAACTGCTGCCACCTTGTGGCCGTTTCACACAACAGCAGCTTTAATCCCAGCGCTAATGGTCAGTGGATATTCCAAATCATTACAGGCCTGTAAATGACACCTGCCCTGAAAACAAATCCTGGGGTCATATATCGACCAAAAAATTCAAAAGACGTCCATATTTCAAAACGACAGTTTCAAGAGGCATATTTCACTCACATTAGTGTTCTGCTTCTTTTGATTTCTTTCTTTCTTTGTTAAAAAAACGGGAATGGAAAAAGGCAACCCTCAGAATGGGAGAAAACTTTCACAAACGAATCAATGGACAAAGGTTTAATCTCCAATATATATAAACAGCTCATGCAGCTTAATATTAATAAAACAAACAACCCAATACAAAAATGGGCAGAAGATCTAAATAGACGTTTCTTCAAAGAAGACACAGAGATGGCCAAGACGCACATGAAAAGCTGCTCAACATCACTAATTATTAGAGAAATGCAAATCAAAACTACAATGAGGTAAGACCTCACACCTGTTAGAATCGGCATCATCAGATAATCTACAAACAACAAATTCTGGGGAGGGTGTGGACAAAAGGAACCCTCTTCCGCTATTGGTGGGAATGTAAATTGATACAGTCACTATGGAGAACAGTATGGAGGTTCCTTTAAAAAACTAAAAACAGAATTACAATAGGATCCAGCAATCCCACTTCTGGGCATATACCCAGAGAAAACCATAAATCACAGAGACACATTCACCACAATGTTCATTGCAGCACTATTTACAAGAGCCAGGTAATGGAAGCAACATAAATGCCCACAGACAGACGAATGGATAAAGATGTGGTACATATATAAAATGGAATATTACTCAGCCATAAAAAGGAATGAAACTGAGTCATTTGTAGAGAAGTTGATGGATCTAGAGACTGTCATACAGAGTGAAGTAAGTCAGAAAGAGAAAAACAAATATTGTATATTAATGCCTATATGTGGAACCTAGAAAAATGCTACAGATGAACTGGTTTGCAGGGCAGAAATAGAGACACAGAGGTAGAGAACAAACGTATGGACACAAAGTGGGGGAAGCCATGGGGTGGTGGTGGTGGGATGAGTTGGGAAATTGGGATTGACCTGTATATATGTCTATGCATAAAATAGATAACTAATAATAACCTACTGTATAAAAAAAATAAATAAAATTAAATTTCAAAAATTTTAAAAATAAAATGTAAAAATAAAACAGAAAAAATTTTCTTCCATTCACACAGATGTATTTATAAGAATGAATTATTTCCATGCTTATATCCGTAAATACATAAAAGAGGAATAAAATCTAACTTGAACCAAAAAAGAAAAAAAAAAAACTGGACCTAACAGTTATACAGAGGAAAACACTACCAAGGCACTTGCTCAAGTGGTAAACAACTCTGAAATTGGTCAGAGGTGGGGAATCATCTCCCATAGAGCCAGTAGCCCCGCCCGCCCACGCAAGGAGCGTCCTTATTGCAAAGCTGGGGGACCGTGCCGAGGCCTCTGTGAGTAAACGTGAGCTGAGCCCCAGGCCAGCTGCAGCTGAACTGGTCCCACCCTTCCCACGTGAAACACCTGAATATGTACAAGGGCTTGAAAGAATAGAGGAAGGGCCGTGGAGCCACACCAGCGACAGCACGCAGGCCACCTTGGTGCCTGCAGGTCAGCCAGGATGGTCCTGGCCACGGGCGCTCTTCTGGAAGCTTTCCATTGCCCTGCCTGAGATACCCCTCCTGTCCCGGCCCCCACTCCTTTTTTTCCTTACTCACCTCAGCCCGGAGAGATACTCCAGTGGAAGTTATGCGTGACACCTCTTCTTCTTTACACGTGACAGCCTGGCAACTCCTGCAGAAAGTCCAGCAGAGCCCCACTCACACCGGGCCACCCACAAAGCCGTGGACCCTCACACCCTCCCACCAGCACAGCCCCGAGACTGCTGACGGGGCAGAGAATATGGAGTCAGGCACAGCTGCAGGGGCTATTGCTGCCTGGAGTGCTGTTTATATTGACCTCAACCCAGGCACACCTGGGGAGGGCTTGCCGGCAGGGTCAGGCTGCCCAGGTCAGCTAATCCTCAGCCCTCAGGGAATCACATTGCAGAAAATGGACCTCGCTAAGACAGAATATTCGCCAAGGAAAAGAAGCACACAATGACATTTGCAGCACTGTAGATGAGTCTAGAGGTAATCATGTGACTTGGAGTAAGTCAGAAAGTGAAAGACACATATCATATCATATCACAAATAGGTGTTACCTATAAATTGATACCAGGGCAGATATTTCCACGGAGAAGGGCAATCACAGATTCATTAAACAAACTTATGGTTCACCAAAGGAAAGGTGTGAGGATTGAATTCATTATGATATTGGGGTTAACAGACATATACAAACACAGTAGACGTATATAATCACCAAAGACCTACGGAGTACCAAGAGAAGACTACTCAACATTCTGTCATAACGAACATGGGAAAGGATCCCAGGAAGAACAGACATATGTATATGTGTAAAAGAACCACCTCTTGCACACCTACAACAAGCTAAACGTTGTACTCAAACTTGCTGTAATAAAAAATAAAAAATTAAATTAAAAACACGAACAAGAATTAGTGAGAAAAACTTGAGGGGCTTTCTCCTGGTACATTCCGTTCTACATTCCAATCTAGAACGCGACTTCCTTTGAGGCTCTGCTGCCCTAGTAACCAGATTTGGTAAGGGAGAACTGCTGCCACCTTGTGGCCGTTTCACACAACAGCAGCTTTAATCCCAGCGCTAATGGTCAGTGGATATTCCAAATCATTACAGGCCTGTAAATGACACCTGCCCTGAAAACAAATCCTGGGGTCATATATCGACCAAAAAATTCAAAAGACGTCCATATTTCGAAACGACAGTTTCAAGAGGCATATTTCACGCACATTAGTGTTCTGCTTCTTTTGATTTCTTTCTTTCTTTGTTAAAAAAACGGGAATGGAAAAAGGCAACCCTCAGAATGGGCGAAAACATTCACAAACGAATCAATGGACAAAGGTTTAATCTCCAATATATATATACAGCTCATGCAGCTTAATATTAATACAACAAACAACCCAATACAAAAATGGGCAGAAGATCTAAATAGACGTTTCTTCAAAGAAGACACAGAGATGGCCAAGACGCACATGAAAAGCTGCTCAACATCACTAATTATTAGAGAAATGCAAATCAAAACTACAATGAGGTAAGACCTCACACCTGTTAGAATCGGCATCATCAGATAATCTACAAACAACAAATTCTGGGGAGGGTGTGGACAAAAGGAACCCTCTTCCGCTATTGGTGGGAATGTAAATTGATACAGTCACTATGGAGAATAGTATGGAGCTTCCTTTAAAAAACTAAAAAGAGAATTACCATAGGATCCAGCAATCCCACTTCTGGGCATATACCCAGAGAAAACCATAAATCACAGAGACACATTCACCACAATGTTCATTGCAGCACTATTTACAATAGCCAGGTAATGGAAGCAACCTAAATGCCCACAGACAGACGAATGGATAAAGATGTGGTACATATATAAAATGGAATATAACTCAGCCATAAAAAGGAATGAAACTGAGTCATTTGTAGAGAAGTTGATGGATCTAGAGACTGTCATACAGAGTGAAGTAAGTCAGAAAGAAAAACAAATATTGTATATTAATGCCTATATGTGGAACCTAGAAAAATGCTACAGCTGAACTGGTTTGCAGGGCGTAAATAGAGACACAGAGGTAGAGAACAAACATATGGACATAAAGTGGGGGAAGCCATGGGGTGGTGGTGGTGGGATGAGTTGGGAGATTGGGATTGACCTGTATATATGTCTATGCATAAAACAGATAACTAATAATAACCTAGTGTATAAAAAATAAATAAAATTAAATTTCAAAATTTTTAAAAATAAAATGTAAAAATAAAACAGAAAAAAAGTTCTTCCATTCACACTGATGTATTTATAAGAAAGAATTATTTCCATGCTTATATCTATAAATACATAAAAGAGGAATAAAATCTAACTTGAACCAAAAAAGAAAAAAAAACTGAACCTAACAGTTATACAGAGGAAAACACTACCAATGCACTTGCTCCATTGGTAAACAATTCTGAAATTGGTCAGAGGTGGGTAATCATCTCCCATAGAGCCAGCAGCCCCGCCCGCCCACGCAAGGAGCGTCCTTATTGCAAAGCTGGGGGACCGTGCCGAGGCCTCTGTGAGTAAACGTGAGCTGAGCCCCAGGCCAGCTCCTGCTGAACTGTTCCAACCCTTCCAAGGTGAAACACCTGAATATGTACAAGGGCTTGAAAGCCTAGAGGAAGGGCCGTGGAGCCACACCAGCGACAGCACGCAGGCCACCTTGGTGCCTGCAGGTCAGCCAGGATGGTCCTGGCCACAGGCGCTCTTCTGGAAGGTTTCCATTGCCCTGCCTGAGATACCCCTCCTCTCCCGGCCCCCAATCCTTTTTTTCCTTCCTCACCTCAGCCCGGAGAGATATTCCAGTGGAAGTTATGGGTGACACATCCTCTTCTTTACAGGTGGCAGCCTGGCAACTCCTGCAGAAAGTCCAGCAGAGCCCCACTCACACCGGGCCACCCACAAAGCCGTGGACCCTCACACCCTCCCACCAGCACAGCCCCGAGACTGCTGACGGGGCAGAGAATATGGAGTCAGGCACAGCTGCAGGGGCTATTGCTGCCTGGAGTGCTGTTTATATTGACCTCAACCCAGGCACACCTAGGGAGGGCTTGCCGGCAGGGTCAGGCTGCCCAGGTCAGCTAATCCTCAGCCCTCAGGGAATCACATTGCAGAAAATGGACCTCACTAAGACAGAATATTCGCCAAGGAAAAGAAGCACACAATGCCATTTGCAGCACCGTAGATGAGTCTAGAGGTAATCACGTGACTTGGAGTAAGTCAGAAAGTGAAAGACACATATCATATCATATCACTTATAGGTGTTACCTATAAATTGATACCAGGGCAGATATTTCCACGGAGAAGGGCAATCACAGATTCATTAAACAAACTTATGGTTCACCAAAGGAAAGGTGTGAGGATTGAATTCATTACGATATTGGGGTTAACAGACATATACAAACACAGTAGACATATATAATCACCAAAGACCTACGGAGTACCAAGAGAAGACTACTCAACATTCTGTCATAACGTACTTGGGAAAAGGATCCCAGGAAGAACAGACATATGTATATGTGTAAAAGAACCACCTCTTGCACACCTACAACAAGCTAAACATTGTACTCAAACTTGCTGTAATAAAAAATAAAAAATTAAAATAAAAACACGAACAAGAAGTAGTGAGACAAACTTGAGGGGCTTTCTCCTGGCACATTCCGTTCTACATTCCAATCTAGAACGCGACTTCCATTGAGGCTCTGCTGCCCTAGTAACCAGATTTGGTAAGGGAGAACTGCTGCCACCTTGTGGCCGTTTCACACAACAGCAGCTTTAATGCCAGCGCTAATGGTCAGTGGATATTCCAAATCATTACAGGCCTGTAAATGACACCTGCCCTGAAAACAAATCCTGGGGTCATATATCGACCAAAAAATTCAAAAGACGTCCATATTTCAAAACGACAGTTTCAAGAGGCATATTTCACGCACATTAGTGTTCTGATTCTTTGGCTTTCTTTCTTTCTTTGTTAAAAAAACGGGAATTGAAAAAGGTAACCCTCAGAAGGGGCGAAAACGTTCACAAACGAATCAATGGACAAAGGTTTAATCTCCAATATATATATACAGCTCATGCAGCTTAATTTTAATACAACAAACAACCCAATACAAAAATGGGCAGAAGATCTAAATAGACGTTTCTTCAAAGAAGACACAGAGATGGCCAAGACGCACATGAAAAGCTGCTCAACATCACTAATTATTAGAGAAATGCAAATCAAAACTACAATGAGGTAAGACCTCACACCTGTTAGAATCGGCATCATCAGATAATCTACAAACAACAAATTCTGGGGAGGGTGTGGACAAAAGGAACCCTCTTCCGCTATTGGTGGGAATGTAAATTGATACAGTCACTATGGAGAACAGTATGGAGGTTCCTTTAAAAAACTAAAAAGAGAATTACCATAGGATCCAGCAATCCCACTTCTGGGCAGATACCGAGAGAAAACCATAAATCACAGAGACACATTCACCACAATGTTCATTGCAGCACTATTTACAATAGCCAGGTAATGGAAGCAACCTAAATGCCCACAGACAGACGAATGGATAAAGATGTGGTACATATATAAAATGGAATATAGCCATAAAAAGGAATGAAACTGAGTCATTTGTAGAGAAGTTGATGGATCTAGAGACTGTCATACAGAGTGAAGTAAGTCAGAAAGAGAAAAACAAATATTGTATATTAATGCCTATATGTGGAACCTAGAAAAATGGTAGAGATGAACTGGTTTGCAGGGCAGAAATAGAGACACAGAGGTAGAGAACAAACATATGGACACACAGTGGGGGAAGCCATGGGGTGGTGGTGGTGGGAAGAGTTGGGAGATTGGGATTGACCTGTATACATGTCTATGCATAAAATAGATAACTAATAATAACCTAGTGTATAAATAAATAAATAAAATTAAATTTCAAAATTTTTAAAAATAAAATGTAAACATAAAACAGAAAAAAGTTCTTCCATTCACACTGATGTATTTATAAGAATGAATTATTTCCATGCTTATATCTATAAATACATAAAAGAGGAATAATATCTAACTTGAACCAAAAAAGAAAAAAAAAACTGAACCTAACAGTTATACAGAGGAAAACACTACCAAGGCACTTGCTCCAGTGGTAAACAATTCTGAAATTGGTCAGAGGTGGGGAATCATCTCCCATAGAGCCAGCAGCCCCACCCGCCCACGCAAGGAGCGTCCTTATTGCAAAGCTGGGAGACCGTGCCTAGGCCTCTGTGAGTAAACGTGAGCTGAGACCCAGGCCAGCTGCTGCTGAACTGTTCCCACCCTTCCCAGGTGAAACACCTGAATATGTACAAGGGCTTGAAAGCCTAGAGGAAGGGCCGTGGAGCCACACTAGCGAAAGCAAGCAGGGCAACTTGGTGCCTGCAGGTCAGCCAGGATGGTCCTGGCCACGGGCGCTCTTCTGGAAGCTTTCCATTGCTCTGCCTGAGATACCCCTCCTGTCCCGGCCCCCACTCCTTTTTTTCCTTCCTCACCTCAGCCCGGAGAGATACTCCAGTGGAAGTTATGGGTGACACATCCTCTTCTTTACAGGTGGCAGCCTGGCAACTCCTGCCGAAAGTCCAGCAGAGCCCCACTCACACCGGGCCACCCACAAAGCCGTGGACCCTCACACCCTCCCACCAGCACAGCCCCGAGACTGCTGACGGGGCAGAGAATATGGAGTCAGGCACAGCTGCAGGGGCTATTGCTGCCTGGAGTGCTGTTTATATTGACCTCAACCCAGGCACACCTGGGGAGGGCTTGCCGGCAGGGTCAGGCTGCCCAGGTCAGCTAATCCTCAGCCCTCAGGGAATCACATTGCAGAAAATGGACCTCGCTAAGACAGAATATTCGCCAAGGAAAAAAAGAACACAATGCCATTTGCAGCACCGTAGATGAGTCATGAAGTAATCACGTGACTTGGAGTAAGTCAGAAAGTGAAAGACACATATCATATCATATCACTTATAGGTGTTACCTATAAATTGATACCAGGGCAGATATTTCCACGGAGAAGGGCAATCACAGATTCATTAAACAAACTTATGGTTCACCAAAGGAAAGGTGTGAGGATTGAATTCATTATGATATTGGGGTTAACAGACATATACAAACACAGTAGACATATATAATCACCAAAGACCTACGGAGTACCAAGAGAAGACTACTCAACATTCTGTCATAACGAACATGGGAAAAGGATCCCAGGAAGAACAGACATATGTATATGTGTAAAAGAACCACCTCTTGCACACCTACAACAAGCTAAACGTTGTACTCAAACTTGCTGTAATAAAAAATAAAAAATTAAATTAGGGCCTCCCTGGTGGCGCAGTGGTTGAGAGTCCGCCTGCCGATGCAGGGGATGCGGGTTCGTGTCCCGGTCTGGGAGGATCCCATGTGCCGCAGAGCGGCTGGGCCCGTGAGCCATGGCCGCTGGGCCTGCGCGTCCGGAGCCTGTGCTCCGCAGCGGGAGAGGCCACAACGGTGAGAGGCCTGCATACCGCAAAAAGAAAAAAAAAATTAAATTAAAAACACGAACAAGAAGTAGTGAGACAAACTTGAGGGGCTTTCTCCTGGCACATTCCGTTCTACATTCCAATCTAGAACGCGACTTCCATTGAGGCTCTGCTGCCCTAGTAACCAGATTTGGTAAAGGAGAACTGCTGCCGCCTTGTGGCCGTTTCACACAACAGCAGCTTTAATCCCAGCGCTAATGGTCAGTGGATATTCCAAATCATTACAGGCCTGTAAATGACACCTGCCCTGAAAACAAATCCTGGGGTCATATATCGACCAAAAAATTCAAAAGACGTCCATATTTCAAAACGACAGTTTCAAGAGGCATATTTCACGCACATTAGTGTTCTGATTCTTTGGCTTTCTTTCTTTCTTTGTTAAAAAAACGGGAATTGAAAAAGGTAACCCTCAGAAGGGGCGAAAACGTTCACAAACGAATCAATGGACAAAGGTTTAATCTCCAATATATATATACAGCTCATGCAGCTTAATTTTAATACAACAAACAACCCAATACAAAAATGGGCAGAAGATCTAAATAGACGTTTCTTCAAAGAAGACACAGAGATGGCCAAGACGCACATGAAAAGCTGCTCAACATCACTAATTATTAGAGAAATGCAAATCAAAACTACAATGAGGTAAGACCTCACACCTGTTAGAATCGGCATCATCAGATAATCTACAAACAACAAATTCTGGGGAGGGTGTGGACAAAAGGAACCCTCTTCCGCTATTGGTGGGAATGTAAATTGATACAGTCACTATGGAGAACAGTATGGAGGTTCCTTTAAAAAACTAAAAAGAGAATTACCATAGGATCCAGCAATCCCACTTCTGGGCAGATACCGAGAGAAAACCATAAATCACAGAGACACATTCACCACAATGTTCATTGCAGCACTATTTACAATAGCCAGGTAATGGAAGCAACCTAAATGCCCACAGACAGACGAATGGATAAAGATGTGGTACATATATAAAATGGAATATAGCCATAAAAAGGAATGAAACTGAGTCATTTGTAGAGAAGTTGATGGATCTAGAGACTGTCATACAGAGTGAAGTAAGTCAGAAAGAGAAAAACAAATATTGTATATTAATGCCTATATGTGGAACCTAGAAAAATGGTAGAGATGAACTGGTTTGCAGGGCAGAAATAGAGACACAGAGGTAGAGAACAAACATATGGACACACAGTGGGGGAAGCCATGGGGTGGTGGTGGTGGGAAGAGTTGGGAGATTGGGATTGACCTGTATACATGTCTATGCATAAAATAGATAACTAATAATAACCTAGTGTATAAATAAATAAATAAAATTAAATTTCAAAATTTTTAAAAATAAAATGTAAACATAAAACAGAAAAAAGTTCTTCCATTCACACTGATGTATTTATAAGAATGAATTATTTCCATGCTTATATCTATAAATACATAAAAGAGGAATAATATCTAACTTGAACCAAAAAAGAAAAAAAAAAACTGAACCTAACAGTTATACAGAGGAAAACACTACCAAGGCACTTGCTCCAGTGGTAAACAATTCTGAAATTGGTCAGAGGTGGGGAATCATCTCCCATACAGCCAGCAGCCCCTCCCGCCCACGCAAGGAGCGTCCTTATTGCAAAGCTGGGAGACCGTGCCTAGGCCTCTGTGAGTAAACGTGAGCTGAGCCCCAGGCCAGCTGCTGCTGAACTGTTCCCACCCTTCCCAGGTGAAACACCTGAATATGTACAAGGGCTTGAAAGCCTAGAGGAAGGGCCGTGGAGCCACACTAGCGAAAGCAAGCAGGGCAACTTGGTGCCTGCAGGTCAGCCAGGATGGTCCTGGCCACGGGCGCTCTTCTGGAAGCTTTCCATTGCCCTGCCTGAGATACCCCTCCTGTCCCGGCCCCCACTCCTTTTTTTCCTTCCTCACCTCAGCCCGGAGAGATACTCCAGTGGAAGTTATGGGTGACACATCCTCTTCTTTACAGGTGGCAGCCTGGCAACTCCTGCAGAAAGACCAGCAGAGCCCCACTCACACCGGGCCACCCACAAAGCCGTGGACCCTCACACCCTCCCACCAGCACAGCCCCGAGACTGCTGACGGGGCAGAGAATATGGAGTAAGGCACAGCTGCAGGGGCTATTGCTGCCTGGAGTGCTGTTTATATTGACCTCAACCCAGGCACACCTGGGGAGGGCTTGCCGGCAGGGTCAGGCTGCCCAGGTCAGCTAATCCTCAGCCCTCAGGGAATCACATTGCAGAAAATGGACCTCGCTAAGACAGAATATTCGCCAAGGAAAAAAAGAACACAATGCCATTTGCAGCACCGTAGATGAGTCAAGAAGTAATCACGTGACTTGGAGTAAGTCAGAAAGTGAAAGACACATATCATATCATATCACTTATAGGTGTTACCTATAAATTGATACCAGGGCAGATATTTCCACGGAGAAGGGCAATCACAGATTCATTAAACAAACTTATGGTTCACCAAAGGAAAGGTGTGAGGATTGAATTCATTATGATATTGGGGTTAACAGACATATACAAACACAGTAGACATATATAATCACCAAAGACCTACGGAGTACCAAGAGAAGACTACTCAACATTCTGTCATAACGAACATGGGAAAAGGATCCCAGGAAGAACAGACATATGTATATGTGTAAAAGAACCACCTCTTGCACACCTACAACAAGCTAAACGTTGTACTCAAACTTGCTGTAATAAAAAATAAAAAATTAAATTAGGGCCTCCCTGGTGGCGCAGTGGTTGAGAGTCCGCCTGCCGATGCAGGGGATGCGGGTTCGTGTCCCGGTCTGGGAGGATCCCATGTGCCGCAGAGCGGCTGGGCCCGTGAGCCATGGCCGCTGGGCCTGCGCGTCCGGAGCCTGTGCTCCGCAGCGGGAGAGGCCACAACGGTGAGAGGCCTGCATACCGCAAAAAGAAAAAAAAAATTAAATTAAAAACACGAACAAGAAGTAGTGAGACAAACTTGAGGGGCTTTCTCCTGGCACATTCCGTTCTACATTCCAATCTAGAACGCGACTTCCATTGAGGCTCTGCTGCCCTAGTAACCAGATTTGGTAAAGGAGAACTGCTGCCACCTTGTGGCCGTTTAACACAACAGCAGCTTTAATCCCAGCGCTAATGGTCAGTGGATATTCCAAATCATTACAGGCCTGTAAATGACACCTGCCCTGAAAACAAATCCTGGGGTCATATATCGACCAAAAAATTCAAAAGACGTCCATATTTCAAAACGACAGTTTCAAGAGGCATATTTCACGCACATTAGTGTTCTGATTCTTTGGCTTTCTTTCTTTCTTTGTTAAAAAAACGGGAATTGAAAAAGGTAACCCTCAGAAGGGGCGAAAACGTTCACAAACGAATCAATGGACAAAGGTTTAATCTCCAATATATATATACAGCTCATGCAGCTTAATTTTAATACAACAAACAACCCAATACAAAAATGGGCAGAAGATCTTAATAGACGTTTCTTCAAAGAAGACACAGAGATGGCCAAGACGCACATGAAAAGCTGCTCAACATCACTAATTATTAGAGAAATGCAAATCAAAACTACAATGAGGTAAGACCTCACACCTGTTAGAATCGGCATCATCAGATAATCTACAAACAACAAATTCTGGGGAGGGTGTGGACAAAAGGAACCCTCTTCCGCTATTGGTGGGAATGTAAATTGATACAGTCACTATGGAGAACAGTATGGAGGTTCCTTTAAAAAACTAAAAAGAGAATTACCATAGGATCCAGCAATCCCACTTCTGGGCAGATACCGAGAGAAAACCATAAATCACAGAGACACATTCACCACAATGTTCATTGCAGCACTATTTACAATAGCCAGGTAATGGAAGCAACCTAAATGCCCACAGACAGACGAATGGATAAAGATGTGGTACATATATAAAATGGAATATAGCCATAAAAAGGAATGAAACTGAGTCATTTGTAGAGAAGTTGATGGATCTAGAGACTGTCATACAGAGTGAAGTAAGTCAGAAAGAGAAAAACAAATATTGTATATTAATGCCTATATGTGGAACCTAGAAAAATGGTAGAGATGAACTGGTTTGCAGGGCAGAAATAGAGACACAGAGGTAGAGAACAAACATATGGACACACAGTGGGGGAAGCCATGGGGTGGTGGTGGTGGGAAGAGTTGGGAGATTGGGATTGACCTGTATACATGTCTATGCATAAAATAGATAACTAATAATAACCTAGTGTATAAATAAATAAATAAAATTAAATTTCAAAATTTTTAAAAATAAAATGTAAACATAAAACAGAAAAAAGTTCTTCCATTCACACTGATGTATTTATAAGAATGAATTATTTCCATGCTTATATCTATAAATACATAAAAGAGGAATAATATCTAACTTGAACCAAAAAAGAAAAAAAAAACTGAACCTAACAGTTATACAGAGGAAAACACTACCAAGGCACTTGCTCCAGTGGTAAACAATTCTGAAATTGGTCAGAGGTGGGGAATCATCTCCCATACAGCCAGCAGCCCCTCCCGCCCACGCAAGGAGCGTCCTTATTGCAAAGCTGGGAGACCGTGCCTAGGCCTCTGTGAGTAAACGTGAGCTGAGCCCCAGGCCAGCTGCTGCTGAACTGTTCCCACCCTTCCCAGGTGAAACACCTGAATATGTACAAGGGCTTGAAAGCCTAGAGGAAGGGCCGTGGAGCCACACTAGCGAAAGCAAGCAGGGCAACTTGGTGCCTGCAGGTCAGCCAGGATGGTCCTGGCCACGGGCGCTCTTCTGGAAGCTTTCCATTGCCCTGCCTGAGATACCCCTCCTGTCCCGGCCCCCACTCCTTTTTTTCCTTCCTCACCTCAGCCCGGAGAGATACTCCAGTGGAAGTTATGGGTGACACATCCTCTTCTTTACAGGTGGCAGCCTGGCAACTCCTGCAGAAAGTCCAGCAGAGCCCCACTCACACCGGGCCACCCACAAAGCCGTGGACCCTCACACCCTCCCACCAGCACAGCCCCGAGACTGCTGACGGGGCAGAGAATATGGAGTCAGGCACAGCTGCAGGGGCTATTGCTGCCTGGAGTGCTGTTTATATTGACCTCAACCCAGGCACACCTGGGGAGGGCTTGCCGGCAGGGTCAGGCTGCCCAGGTCAGCTAATCCTCAGCCCTCAGGGAATCACATTGCAGAAAATGGACCTCGCTAAGACAGAATATTCGCCAAGGAAAAAAAGAACACAATGCCATTTGCAGCACCGTAGATGAGTCAAGAAGTAATCACGTGACTTGGAGTAAGTCAGAAAGTGAAAGACACATATCATATCATATCACTTATAGGTGTTACCTATAAATTGATACCAGGGCAGATATTTCCACGGAGAAGGGCAATCACAGATTCATTAAACAAACTTATGGTTCACCAAAGGAAAGGTGTGAGGATTGAATTCATTATGATATTGGGGTTAACAGACATATACAAACACAGTAGACATATATAATCACCAAAGACCTACGGAGTACCAAGAGAAGACTACTCAACATTCTGTCATAACGAACATGGGAAAAGGATCCCAGGAAGAACAGACATATGTATATGTGTAAAAGAACCACCTCTTGCACACCTACAGCAAGCTAAACGTTGTACTCAAACTTGCTGTAATAAAAAATAAAAAATTAAATTAAAAACACGAACAAGAATTATTGAGAAAAACTTGAGGGGCTTTCTCCTGGTACATTCCGTTCTACATTCCAATCTAGAATGCGACATCCATTGAGGATTTGCTGCCCTAGTAACCAGATTTGGTAAGGGAGAACTGCTGCCACCTTGTGGCCGTTTCACACAACAGCAGCTTTAATCCCAGCGCTAATGGTCAGTGGATATTCCAAATCATTACAGGCCTGTAAATGACACCTGCCCTGAAAACAAATCCTGGGGTCATAAATCGACCAAAAAATTCAAAAGATGTCCATATTTCAAAACGACAGTTTCAAGAGGCATATTTCACGCACATTAGTGTTCTGCTTCTTTTGATTTCTTTCTTTCTTTGTTAAAAAAACGGGAATGGAAAAAGGCAACCCTCAGAATGGGCGAAAACTTTCACAAACGAATCAATGGACAAAGGTTTAATCTCCAATATATATAAACAGCTCATGCAGGTTAATATTAATAAAACAAACAACCCAATACAAAAATGGGCAGAAGATCTAAATAGACGTTTCTTCAAAGAAGACACAGAGATGGCCAAGACGCACATGAAAAGCTGCTCAACATCACTAATTATTAGAGAAATGCAAATCAAAACTACAATGAGGTAAGACCTCACACATGTTAGAATCGGCATCATCAGATAATCTACAAACAACAAATTCTGGGGAGGGTGTGGACAAAAGGAACCCTCTTCCGCTATTGGTGGGAATGTAAATTGATACAGTCACTATGGAGAACAGTATGGAGGTTCCTTTAAAAAACTAAAAAGAGAATTACCATAGGATCCAGCAATCCCACTTGTGGGCATATACCCAGAGAAAACCATAAATCACAGAGACACATTCACCACAATATTCATTGCACCACTATTTACAATAGCCAGGTAATGGAAGCAACCTAAATGCCCACAGACAGACGAATGGATAAAGATGTGGTACATATATAAAATGGAATATTACTCAGCCATAAGAAGGAATGAAACTGAGTCATTTGTAGAGAAGTTGATGGATCTAGAGACTGTCATACAGAGTGAAGTAAGTCAGAAAGAGAAAAACAAATATTGTATATTAATGCCTATATGTGGAACCTAGAAAAATGCTACAGATGAACTGGTTTGCAGGGCAGAAATAGAGACACAGAGGTAGAGAACAAACGTATGGACACAAAGTAGGGGAATCCATGGGGTGTTGGTTGTGGGATGAGTTGGGAGATTGGGATTGACCTGTATACATGTCTATGCATAAAATAGATAACTAATAATAACCTAGTGTATAAAAAATAAATAAAATTAAATTTCAAAATTTTTAAAAATAAAATATAAAAATAAAACAGAAAAAAAGTTCTTCCATTCACACTGATGTATTTATAAGAATGAATTATTTCCATGCTTATAACTATAAATACATAAAAGAGGAATAAAATCTAACTTGAACCAAAAAAGAAAAAAAAAACTGAACCTAACAGTTATACAGAGGAAAACAATACCAAGGCACTTGCTCCAGTGGTAAACAATTCTGAAATTGGTCAGAGGTGGGGAATCATCTCCCATACAGCCAGCAGCCCCACCCGCCCACGCAAGGAGCGTCCTTATTGCAAACCTGGGGGACCGTGCCGAGGCCTCTGTGAGTAAACGTGAGCTGAGCCCCAGGCCAGCTGCTGCTGAACTGTTCCCACCCTTCCCAGTTGAAACACCTGAATATGTACAAGGGCTTGAAAGCCTAGAGGAAGGGCCGTGGAGCCACACCAGCGAAAGCATGCAGGCCAACTTGGTGCCTGCAGGTCAGCCAGGATGGTCCTGGCCATGGGCGCTCTTCTGGAAGCTTTCCATTGCCCTGCCTGAGATACCCCTCCTGTCCCGGCCCCCACTCCTTTTTTTCCTTCCTCACCTCAGACCGGAGAGATACTCCAGTGGAAGTTATGGGTGACACATCCTCTTCTTTACAGGTGGCAGCCTGGCAACTCCTGCAGAAAGTCCAGCAGAGCCCCACTCACACCAGGCCACCCACAAAGCCGTGGACCCTCACACCCTGCCACCAGCACAGCCCCGAGACTGCTGACGGGGCAGAGAATATGGAGTCAGGCACAGCTGCAGGGGCTATTGCTGCCTGGAGTGCTGTTTATATTGACCTCAACACAGGCACACCTGGGGAGGGCTTGCCGGCAGGGTCAGGCTGCCCAGGTCAGCTAATCCTCAGCCCTCGGGGAATCACATTGCAGAAAATGGACCTCGCTAAGACAGAATATTCGCCAAGGAAAAGAAGCACACAATGCCATTTGCAGCACCGTAGATGAGTCTAGAGGTAATCACGTGACTTGGAGTAAGTCAGAAAGTGAAAGACACATATCATATCATATCACTTATAGGTGTTACCTATAAATTGATACAAGGGCAGATATTTCCACGGAGAAGGGCAATCACAGATTCATTAAACAAACTTATGGTTCACCAAAGGAAAGGTGTGAGGATTGAATTCATTACTATATTGGGGTTAACAGACATATACAAACACAGTAGACATTTATAATCACCAAAGACCTACGGAGTACCAAGAGAAGACTACTCAACATTCTGTCATAACGTACATGGGAAAAGGATCCCAGGAAGAACAGACATATGTATATGTGTAAAAGAACCACCTCTTGCACACCTACAACAAGCTAAACGTTGTACTCCAACTTGCTGTAATAAAAAATAAAAAATTAAATTAAAAACACGAACAAGAAGTAGTGAGACAAACTTGAGGGGCTTTCTCCTGGCACATTCCGTTCTACATTCCAATCTAGAAAGCGACTTCCATTGAGGCTCTGCTGCCCTAGTAACCAGATTTGGTAAGGGAGAACTGCTGCCACCTTGTGGCCGTTTCACACAACAGCAGCTTTAATCCCAGCGCTAATGGTCAGTGGATATTCCAAATCATTACAGGCCTGTAAATGACACCTGCCCTGAAAACAAATCCTGGGGTCATATATCGACCAAAAAATTCAAAAGACGTCCATATTTCAAAACGACAGTTTCAAGAGGCATATTTCACGCACATTAGTGTTCTGATTCTTTTGCTTTCTTTCTTTCTTTGTTAAAAAAACTGGAATGGAAAAAGGTAACCCTCAGAAGGGGCGAAAACGTTCACAAACGAATCAATGGACAAAGGTTTAATCTCCAATATATATATACAGCTCATGCAGCTTAATATTAATAAAACAAACAACCCAATACAAAAATGGGCAGAAGATCTAAATAGACGTTTCTTCAAAGAAGACACAGAGATGGCCAAGACGCACATGAAAAGCTGCTCAACATCACTAATAATTAGAGAAATGCAAATCAAAACTACAATGAGGTAAGACCTCACACCTGTTAGAATCGGCATCATCAGATAATCTACAAACAACAAATTCTGGGGAGGGTGTAGACAAAAGGAAGCCTCTTCCGCTGTTGGTGGGAATGTAAATTGATACAGTCACTAAGGAGAACAGTATGGAGGTTCCTTTAAAAAACTAAAAAGAGAATTACCATAGGATCCAGCAATCCCACTTCTGGGCATATACCCAGAGAAAACCATAAATCACAGAGACACATTCACCACAATGTTCATTGCAGCTCTATTTACAATAGCCAGGTAATGGAAGAAAAGTAAATGCCCACAGACAGACGAATGGATAAAGATGTGGTACATATATAAAATGGAATATTACTCAGCCATAAAAAGGAATGAAACTGAGTCATTTGTAGAGAAGTTGATGGATCTAGAGACTGTCATACAGAGTGAAGTAAGTCAGAAAGAGAAAAACAAATATTGTATATTAATGCCTCTATGTGGAACCTAGAAAAATGCTACAGATGAACTGGTTTGCAGGGCAGAAATAGAGACACAGAGGTAGAGAACAAACGTATCGACACAAAGTGGGGGAAGCCATGGGGTGGTGGTGGTGGGATGAGTTGGGAGATTGGGATTGACCTGTATAGATGTCTATGCATAAAATAGATAACTAATAATAACCTAGTGTATAAAAAAATAAATAAAATTAAATTTCAATATTTTTAAAATTAAACTGTAAAAATAAAACAGAAAAAAAGTTCTTCCATTCACACTGATGTATTTATAAGAATGAATTATTTCCATGCTTATATCTATAAATACATAAAAGAGGAATAAAATCTAACTTGAACCAAAAAAGAAAAAAAAAACTGAACATAACAGTTATACAGAGGAAAACACTACCAAGGCACTTGCTCCAGTGGTAAACAATTCTGAAATTGGTCAGAGGTGGGGAATCATCTCCCATACAGCCAGCAGCCCCAACCGCCCACGCAAGGAGCGTCCTTATGGCAAAGCTGGGGGACCATGCCGAGGCCTCTGTGAGTAAACGTGAGCTGAGCCCCAGGCCAGCTGCTGCTGAACTGTTCCCACCCTTCCCAGGTGAAACACCTGAATATGTACAAGGGTTTGAAAGCCTAGAGGAAGGGCCGTGGAGCCACACCAGCGAAAGCAAGCAGGGCAACTTGGTGCCTGCAGGTCAGCCAGGATGGTCCTGGCCACGGGCGCTCTTCTGGAAGCTTTCCATTGCCCTGCCTGAGATACCCCTCCTGTCCCGGCCCCCACTCCTTTTTTACCTTCCTCACCTCAGCCCGGAGAGATACTCCAGTGGAAGTTATGGGTGACACATCCTCTTCTTTACAGGTGGCAGCCTGGCAACTCCTGCAGAAAGTCCAGCAGAGCCCCACTCACACCGGGCCACCCACAAAGCCGTGGACCCTCACACCCTCCCACCAGCACAGCCCCGAGACTGCTGACGGGGCAGAGAATATGGAGTCAGGCACAGCTGCAGGGGCTATTGCTGCCTGGAGTGCTGTTTATATTGACCTCAACCCAGGCACACCTGGGGAGGGCTTGCCGGCAGGGTCAGGCTGCCCAGGTCAGCTAATCCTCAGCCCTCAGGGAATCACACTGCAGAAAATGGACCTCGCTAAGACAGAATATTAGCCAAGGAAAAAAAGCACACAATGCCATTTGCAGCACCGTAGATGAGTCTAGAGGTAATCACGTGACTTGGAGTAAGTCAGAAAGTGAAAGACACATATCATATCATATCACTTATAGGTGTTACCTATAAATTGATACCAGGGCAGATATTTCCATGGAGAAGGGCAATCACAGATTCATTAACAAACTTATGGTTCACCAAAGGAAAGGTGTGAGGATTGAATTCATTATGATATTGGGGTTAACAGACATATACAAACACAGTAGACATATATAATCACCAAAGACCTACGGAGTACCAAGAGAAGACTACTCAACATTCTGTCATAACGAACATGGGAAAAGGATCCCAGGAAGAACAGACATATGTATATGTGTAAAAGAACCACCTCTTGCACACCTACAACAAGCTAAACGTTGTACTCCAACTTGCTGTAATAAAAAATAAAAAATTAAATTAAAAACACGAACAAGAAGTAGTGAGACAAACTTGAGGGGCTTTCTCCTGGCACATTCCGTTCTACATTCCAATCTAGAAAGCGACTTCCATTGAGGCTCTGCTGCCCTAGTAACCAGATTTGGTAAGGGAGAACTGCTGCCACCTTGTGGCCGTTTCACACAACAGCAGCTTTAATCCCAGCGCTAATGGTCAGTGGATATTCCAAATCATTACAGGCCTGTAAATGACACCTGCCCTGAAAACAAATCCTGGGGTCATATATCGACCAAAAAATTCAAAAGACGTCCATATTTCAAAACGACAGTTTCAAGAGGCATATTTCACGCACATTAGTGTTCTGATTCTTTTGCTTTCTTTCTTTCTTTGTTAAAAAAACGGGAATGGAAAAAGGTAACCCTCAGAAGGGGCGAAAACGTTCACAAACGAATCAATGGACAAAGGTTTAATCTCCAATATATATATACAGCTCATGCAGCTTAATATTAATAAAACAAACAACCCAATACAAAAATGGGCAGAAGATCTAAATAGACGTTTCTTCAAAGAAGACACAGAGATGGCCAAGACGCACATGAAAAGCTGCTCAACATCACTAATAATTAGAGAAATGCAAATCAAAACTACAATGAGGTAAGACCTCACACCTGTTAGAATCGGCATCATCAGATAATCTACAAACAACAAATTCTGGGGAGGGTGTAGACAAAAGGAAGCCTCTTCCGCTGTTGGTGGGAATGTAAATTGATACAGTCACTAAGGAGAACAGTATGGAGGTTCCTTTAAAAAACTGAAAAGAGAATTACCATAGGATCCAGCAATCCCACTTCTGGGCATATACCCAGAGAAAACCATAAATCACAGAGACACATTCACCACAATGTTCATTGCAGCTCTATTTACAATAGCCAGGTAATGGAAGAAAAGTAAATGCCCACAGACAGACGAATGGATAAAGATGTGGTACATATATAAAATGGAATATTACTCAGCCATAAAAAGGAATGAAACTGAGTCATTTGTAGAGAAGTTGATGGATCTAGAGACTGTCATACAGAGTGAAGTAAGTCAGAAAGAGAAAAACAAATATTGTATATTAATGCCTCTATGTGGAACCTAGAAAAATGCTACAGATGAACTGGTTTGCAGGGCAGAAATAGAGACACAGAGGTAGAGAACAAACGTATCGACACAAAGTGGGGGAAGCCATGGGGTGGTGGTGGTGGGATGAGTTGGGAGATTGGGATTGACCTGTATAGATGTCTATGCATAAAATAGATAACTAATAATAACCTAGTGTATAAAAAAATAAATAAAATTAAATTTCAATATTTTTAAAATTAAACTGTAAAAATAAAACAGAAAAAAAGTTCTTCCATTCACACTGATGTATTTATAAGAATGAATTATTTCCATGCTTATATCTATAAATACATAAAAGAGGAATAAAATCTAACTTGAACCAAAAAAGAAAAAAAAAACTGAACATAACAGTTATACAGAGGAAAACACTACCAAGGCACTTGCTCCAGTGGTAAACAATTCTGAAATTGGTCAGAGGTGGGGAATCATCTCCCATACAGCCAGCAGCCCCAACCGCCCACGCAAGGAGCGTCCTTATTGCAAACCTGGGGGACCATGCCGAGGCCTCTGTGAGTAAACGTGAGCTGAGCCCCAGGCCAGCTGCTGCTGAACTGTTCCCACCCTTCCCAGGTGAAACACCTGAATATGTACAAGGGTTTGAAAGCCTAGAGGAAGGGCCGTGGAGCCACACCAGCGAAAGCAAGCAGGGCAACTTGGTGCCTGCAGGTCAGCCAGGATGGTCCTGGCCACGGGCGCTCTTCTGGAAGCTTTCCATTGCCCTGCCTGAGATACCCCTCCTGTCCCGGCCCCCACTCCTTTTTTACCTTCCTCACCTCAGCCCGGAGAGATACTCCAGTGGAAGTTATGGGTGACACATCCTCTTCTTTACAGGTGGCAGCCTGGCAACTCCTGCAGAAAGTCCAGCAGAGCCCCACTCACACCGGGCCACCGACAAAGCCGTGGACCCTCACACCCTCCCACCAGCACAGCCCCGAGACTGCTGACGGGGCAGAGAATATGGAGTCAGGCACAGCTGCAGGGGCTATTGCTGCCTGGAGTGCTGTTTATATTGACCTCAACCCAGGCACACCTGGGGAGGGCTTGCCGGCAGGGTCAGGCTGCCCAGGTCAGCTAATCCTCAGCCCTCAGGGAATCACACTGCAGAAAATGGACCTCGCTAAGACAGAATATTAGCCAAGGAAAAAAAGCACACAATGCCATTTGCAGCACCGTAGATGAGTCTAGAGGTAATCACGTGACTTGGAGTAAGTCAGAAAGTGAAAGACACATATCATATCATATCACTTATAGGTGTTACCTATAAATTGATACCAGGGCAGATATTTCCATGGAGAAGGGCAATCACAGATTCATTAACAAACTTATGGTTCACCAAAGGAAAGGTGTGAGGATTGAATTCATTATGATATTGGGGTTAACAGACATATACAAACACAGTAGACATTTATAATCACCAAAGTCCTACGGAGTACCAAGAGAAGACTACTCAACATTCTGTCATAACGTACATGGGAAAAGGATCCCAGGAAGAACAGACATATGTATATGTGT
Source organism: Mesoplodon bidens (assembly GCF_964165515.1). Lineage (NCBI taxonomy): Eukaryota > Metazoa > Chordata > Mammalia > Artiodactyla > Ziphiidae > Mesoplodon > Mesoplodon bidens. Next base: position 109,849 of record NW_027672397.1, read on the forward strand.
AAAAGAACCACCTCTTGCACACCTACAACAAGCTAAACGTTGTACTCAAACTTGCTGTAATAAAAAATAAAAAAATTAAATTAAAAACAGGAACAAGAAGTAGTGAGACAAACTTGAGGGGCTTTCTCCTGGCACATTCCGTTCTAAATTCCAATCTAGAACGTGACTTCCATTGAGGCTCTGCTGCCCAATAACCAGATTTGGTAAGGGAGAACTGCTGCCACCTTGTGGCCGTTTCACACAACAGCAGCTTTAATCCCAGCGCTAATGGTCAGTGGATATTCCAAATCATTACAGGCCTGTAAATGACACCTGCCCTGAAAACAAATCCTGGGGTCATATATCGACCAAAAAATTCAAAAGACGTCCATATTTCAAAACGACAGTTTCAAGAGGCATATTTCACGCACATTGGTGTTCTGCTTCTTTTGCTTTCTTTCTTTCTTTGTTAAAAAAACGGGAATGGAAAAAGGTAAGCCTCAGAAGGGGCGAAAACGTTCACAAACGAATCAATGGACAAAGGTTTAATCTCCAATATATATATACAGCTCATGCAGCTTAATATTAATACAACAAACAACCCAATACAAAAATGGGCAGAAGATCTAAATAGACGTTTCTTCAAAGAAGACACAGAGATGGCCAAGACGCACATGAAAAGCTGCTCAACATCACTAATTATTAGAGAAATGCAAATCAAAACTACAATGAGGTAAGACCTCACACCTGTTAGAATCGGCATCATCAGATAATCTACAAACAACAAATTCTGGGGAGGGTGTGGACAAAAGGAACCCTCTTCCGCTATTGGTGGGAATGTAAATTGATACAGTCACTATGGAGAACAGTATGGAGGTTCCTTTAAAAAACTAAAAAGAGAATTACCATAGGATCCAGCAATCCCACTTCTGGGCAGATACCCAGAGAAAACCATAAATCACAGAGACACATTCACCACAATGTTCATTGCAGCACTATTTACAATAGCCAGGTAATGGAAGCAACCTAAATGCCCACAGACAGACGAATGGATAAAGATGTGGTACATATATAAAATGGAATATTACTCAGCCATAAAAAGGAATGAAACTGGGTCATTTGTAGAGAAGTTGATGGATCTAGAGACTGTCATACAGAGTGAAGTAAGTCAGAAAGAGAAAAACAAATATTGTATATTAATGCCTATATGTGGAACCTAGAAAAATGCTACAGATGAACTGGTTTGCAGGGCAGAAATAGAGACACAGAGGTAGAGAACAAACGTATTGACACAAAGTGGGGGAAGCCATGGGCTGGTGGTGGTGGGATGAGTTGGGAGATTGGGATTGACCTGTATACATGTCTATGCATAAAATAGATAACTAATAATAACCTACTGTATAAAAAAAATAATTAAAATTAAATTTCAAAAATTTTAAAAATAAAATGTAAAAATAGAACAGAAAAAATGTTCTTCCATTCACACTGATGTATTTATAAGAATGAATTATTTCCATGCTTATATCTATAAATACATAAAAGAGGAATAAAATCTAACTTGAACCAAAAAAGAAAAAAAAAATGAACCTAACAGTTATACAGAGGAAAACACTACCAAGGCACTTGCTCCAGTGGTAAACAATTCTGAAATTGGTCAGAGGTGGGGAATCATCTCCCATACAGCCAGCAGCCCCGCCCACCCACGCAAGTAGCGTCCTTATTGCAAAGGTGGGGGACCGTGTCGAGGCCTCTGTGAGTAAACGTGAGCTGAGCCCCAGGCCAGCTGCTGCTGAACTGTTCCCACCCTTCCCAGGTGAAACACCTGAATAAGTTCAAGGGCTTGAAAGCCTAGAGGAAGGGCCGTGGAGCCACACCAGCGACAGCACGCAGGCCACCTTGGTGCCTGCTGGTCAGCCAGGATGGTCCTGGCCACGGGCGCTCTTCTGGAAGCTTTCCATTGCCCTGCCTGAGATACCCCTCCTGTCCCGGCCCCCACTCCTTTTTTTCCTTCCTCACCTCAGCCCAGAGAGATATTCCAGTGGAAGTTATGGTTGACACATCCTCTTCTTTACAGGTGGCAGCCTGGCAACTCCTGCAGAAAGTCCAGCAGAGCCCCACTCACACCGGGCCACCCACAAAGCCGTGGACCCTCACACCCTCCCACCAGCACAGCCCCGAGACTGCTGACGGGGCAGAGAATATGGAGTCAGGCACAGCTGCAGGGGCTATTGCTGCCTGGAGTGCTGTTTATATTGACCTCAACCCAGGCACACCTGGGGAGGGCTTGCCGGCAGGGTCAGGCTGCCCAGGTCAGCTAATCCTCAGCCCTCAGGGAATCACATTGCAGAAAAAGGACCTTGCTAAGACAGAATATTCGCCAAGGAAAAGAAGCACACAATGCCATTTGCAGCACCGTAGATGAGTCTAGAGGTAATCACGTGACTTGGAGTAAGTCAGAAAGTGAAAGACACATATCATATCATATCACTTATAGGTGTTACCTATAAATTGATACCAGGGCAGATATTTCCACGGAGAAGGGCAATCACAGATTCATTAAACAAACTTATGGTTCACCAAAGGAAAGGTGTGAGGATTGAATTCTTTACGATATTGGGGTTAACAGACATATACAAACACAGTAGACGTATATAATCACCAAAGACCTACGGAGTACCAAGAGAAGACTACTCAACATTCTGTCATAACGTACATGGGAAAAGGATCCCAGGAAGAACAGACATATGTATATGTGTAAAAGAACCACCTCTTGCACACCTACAACAAGCTAAACGTTGTACTCAAACTTGCTGTAATAAAAAATAAAAAATTAAATTAGGGCCTCCATGGTGGCGCAGTGGTTGAGAGTCCGCCTGCCGATGCAGGGGATGCGGGTTCGTGTCCCGGTCTGGGAGGATCCCATGTGCCGCGGAGCGCCTGGGCCCGTGAGCCATGGCCGCTGGGCCTGCACGTCCGGAGCCTGTGCTCCGCAGCCGGAGAGGCCACAACGGTGAGAGGCCCGCATACCGCAAAAAGAAAAAAAAAATATTAAATTAAAAACACGAACAAGAAGTAGTGAGACAAACTTCAGGGGCTTTCTCCTGGCACATTCCGTTCTACATTCCAATCTAGAACGCAACTTCCCTTGAGGCTCTGCTGCCCTAGTAACCAGATTTGGTAAGGGAGAACTGCTGCCACCTTGTGGCCGTTTCACACAACAGCAGCTTTAATCCCAGCGCTAATGGTCAGTGGATATTCCAAATCATTACAGGCCTGTAAATGACACCTGCCCTGAAAACAAATCCTGGGGTCATATATCGACCAAAAAATTCAAAAGACGTCCATATTTCAAAACGACAGTTTCAAGAGGCATATTTCACGCACATTAGTGTTCTGATTCTTTTGCTTTCTTTCTTTCTTTGTTAAAAAAACGGGAATGGAAAAAGGTAACCCTCAGAAGGGGCGAAAACGTTCACAAACGAATCAATGGACAAAGGTTTAATCTCCAATATATATATACAGCTCATGCAGCTTAATATTAATACAACAAACAACCCAATACAAAAATGGGCAGAAGATCTAAATAGACGTTTCTTCAAAGAAGACACAGAGATGGCCAAGACGCACATGAAAAGCTGCTCAACATCACTAATTATTAGAGAAATGCAAATCAAAACTACAATGAGGTAAGACCTCACACCTGTTAGAATCGGCATCATCAGATAATCTACAAACAACAAATTCTGGGGAGGGTGTGGACAAAAGGAACCCTCTTCCGCTATTGGTGGGAATGTAAATTGATACAGTCACTATGGAGAACAGTATGGAGGTTCCTTTAAAAAACTAAAAAGAGAATTACCATAGGATCCAGCAATCCCACTTCTGGGCATATACCCAGAGAAAACCATAAATCACAGAGACACATTCACCACAATGTTCATTGCAGCACTATTTACAATAGCCAGGTAATGGAAGCAACGTAAATGCCCACAGACAAACGAATGGATAAAGATGTGGTACATATATAAAATGGAATATTACTCAGCCATAAAAAGGAATGAAACTGAGTCATTTGTAGAGAAGTTGATGGATCTAGAGACTGTCATACAGAGTGAAGTAAGTCAGAAAGAGAAAAACAAATATTGTATATTAATGCCTATATGTGGAACCTAGAAAAATGCTACAGATGAACTGGTTTGCAGGGCAGAAATAGAGACACAGAGGTAGAGAACAAACATATGGACACAAAGTGGGGGAAGCCATGGGGTGGTGGTGGTGGGATGAGTTGGGAGATTGGGATTGACCTGTATACATGTCTATGCATAAAATAGATAACTAATAATAACATAGTGTATAAAAAAATAAATAAAATTAAATTTCAAAATTTTTAAAAATAAAATGTAAAAATAAAACAGAAAAAAGTTCTTCCATTCACACTGATGTATTTATAAGAATGAATTATTTCCATGCTTATATCTATAAATACATAAAAGAGGAATAAAATCTAACTTGAACCAAAAAAGAAAAAAAAAAAACTGAACCTAACAGTTATACAGAGGAAAACACTACCAAGGCACTTGCTCCAGTGGTAAACAATTCTGAAATTGGTCAGAGGTGGGGAATCATCTCCCATACAGCCAGCAGCCCCACCCACCCACGCAAGGAGCGTCCTTATTGCAAAGCTGGGGGACCGTGCCGAGGCCTCTGTGAGTAAACGTGAGCTGAGCCCCAGGCCAGCTGCTGCTGAACTGTTCCCACCCTTCCCAGGTGAAACACCTGAATATGTACAAGGGTTTGAAAGCCTAGAGGAAGGGCCGTGGAGCCACACCAGCGAAAGCAAGCAGGGCAACTTGGTGCCTGCAGGTCAGCCAGGATGGTCCTGGCCACGGGCGCTCTTCTGGAAGCTTTCCATTGCCCTGCCTGAGATACCCCTCCTGTCCCGGCCCCCACTCCTTTTTTTCCTTCCTCACCTCAGCCCGGAGAGATACTCCAGTGGAAGTTATGGTTGACACATCCTCTTCTTTACAGGTGGCAGCCTGGCAACTCCTGCAGAAAGTCCAGCAGAGCCCCACTCACACCGGGCCACCCACAAAGCCGTGGACCCTCACACCCTCCCACCAGCACAGCCCCGAGACTGCTGACGGGGCAGAGAATATGGAGTCAGGCACAGCTGCAGGGGCTATTGCTGCCTGGAGTGCTGTTTATATTGACCTCAACCCAGGCACACCTGGGGAGGGCTTGCCGGCAGGGTCAGGCTGCCCAGGTCAGCTAATCCTCAGCCCTCAGGGAATCACATTGCAGAAAATGGACCTCGCTAAGACAGAATATTCGCCAAGGAGAAAAAGGACACAATGCCATTTGCAGCACCGTAGATGAGTCTCGAGGTAATCACGTGACTTGGAGTAAGTCAGAAAGTGAAAGACACATATCATATCATATCACTTATAGGTGTTACCTATAATTTGATACCAGGGCAGATATTTCCACGGAGAAGGGCAATCACAGATTCATTAAACAAACTTATGGTTCACCAAAGGAAAGGTGTGAGGATTGAATTCATTACGATATTGGGGTTAACAGACATATACAAACACAGTAGACATATATAATCACCAAAGACCTACGGAGTACCAAGAGAAGACTACTCAACATTCTGTCATAACGTACATGGGAAAAGGATCCCAGGAAGAACAGACATATGCATATGTGTTAAAGAACCACCTCTTGCACACCTTCAACAAGCTAAACGTTGTACTCAAACTTGCTGTAATAAAAAATAAAAAATTAAATTAAAAACACGAACAAGAAGTAGTGAGACAAACTTGAGGGGCTTTCTCCTGGCACATTCCGTTCTAAATTCCAATCTAGAATGCGACTTCCATTGAGGCTCTGCTGCCCTAGTAACCAGATTTGGTAAGGGAGAACTTCTGCCACCTTGTGGCCGTTTCACACAACAGCAGCTTTAATCCCAGCGCTAATGGTCAGTGGATATTCCAAATCATTACAGGCCTGTAAATGACACCTGCCCTGAAAACAAATCCTGGGGTCATATATCGACCAAAAAATTCAAAAGACGTCCATATTTCAAAACGACAGTTTCAAGAGGCATATTTCACGCACATTAGTGTTCTGATTCTTTGGCTTGCTTTCTTTCTTTGTTAAAAAAACGGGAATGGAAAAAGGTAACCCTCAGAAGGGGCGAAAACGTTCACAAACGAATCAATGGACAAAGGTTTAATCTCCAATATATATATACAGCTCATGCAGCTTAATATTAATACAACAAACAACCCAATACAAAAATGGGCAGAAGATCTAAATAGACGTTTCTTCAAAGAAGACACAGAGATGGCCAAGACGCACATGAAAAGCTGCTCAACATCACTAATTATTAGAGAAATGCAAATCAAAACTACAATGAGGTAAGACCTCACACCTGTTAGAATCGGCATCATCAGATAATCTACAAACAACAAATTCTGGGGAGGGTGTGGACAAAAGGAACCCTCTTCCGCTATTGGTGGGAATGTAAATTGATACAGTCACTATGGAGAACAGTATGGAGGTTCCTTTAAAAAACTAAAAAGAGAATTACCATAGGATCCAGCAATCCCACTTCTGGGCAGATACCGAGAGAAAACCATAAATCACAGATACACATTCACCACAATGTTCATTGCAGCACTATTTACAATAGCCAGGTAATGGAAGCAACCTAAATGCCCACAGACAGACGAATGGATAAAGATGTGGTACATATATAAAATGGAATATTACTCAGCCATAAAAAGGAATGAAACTGGGTCATTTGTAGAGAAGTTGATGGATCTAGAGACTGTCATACAGAGTGAAGTAAGTCAGAAAGAGAAAAACAAATATTGTTTATTAATGCCTATATGTGGAACCTAGAAAAATGCTACAGATGAACTGGTTTGCAGGGCAGAAATAGAGACACAGAGGTAGAGAACAAACGTATTGACACAAAGTGGGGGAAGCCATGGGGTGGTGGTGGTGGGATGAGTTGGGAGATTGGGATTGACCTGTATACATGTCTATGCATAAAATAGATAACTAATAATAACCTACTGTATAAAAAAAATAATTAAAATTAAATTTCAAAAATTTTAAAAATAAAATGTAAAAATAGAACAGAAAAAATGTTCTTCCATTCACACTGATGTATTTATAAGAATGAATTATTTCCATGCTTATATCTATAAATACATAAAAGAGGAATAAAATCTAACTTGAACCAAAAAAGAAAAAAAAAATGAACCTAACAGTTATACAGAGGAAAACACTACCAAGGCACTTGCTCCAGTGGTAAACAATTCTGAAATTGGTCAGAGGTGGGGAATCATCTCCCATACAGCCAGCAGCCCCGCCCACCCACGCAAGGAGCGTCCTTATTGCAAAGGTGGGGGACCGTGTCGAGGCCTCTGTGAGTAAACGTGAGCTGAGCCCCAGGCCAGCTGCTGCTGAACTGTTCCCACCCTTCCCAGTTGAAACACCTGAATATGTTCAAGGGCTTGAAAGCCTAGAGGAAGGGCCGTGGAGCCACACCAGCGACAGCACGCAGGCCACCTTGGTGCCTGCTGGTCAGCCAGGATGGTCCTGGCCACGGGCGCTCTTCTGGAAGCTTTCCATTGCCCTGCCTGAGATACCCCTCCTGTCCCGGCCCCCACTCCTTTTTTTCCTTCCTCACCTCAGCCCAGAGAGATATTCCAGTGGAAGTTATGGGTGACACATCCTCTTCTTTACAGGTGGCAGCCTGGCAACTCCTGCAGAAAGTCCAGCAGAGCCCCACTCACACCGGGCCACCCACAAAGCCGTGGACCCTCACACCCTCCCACCAGCACAGCCCCGAGACTGCTGACGGGGCAGAGAATATGGAGTCAGGCACAGCTGCAGGGGCTATTGCTGCCTGGAGTGCTGTTTATATTGACCTCAACCCAGGCACACCTGGGGAGGGCTTGCCGGCAGGGTCAGGCTGCCCAGGTCAGCTAATCCTCAGCCCTCAGGGAATCACATTGCAGAAAAAGGACCTTGCTAAGACAGAATATTCGCCAAGGAAAAGAAGCACACAATGCCATTTGCAGCACCGTAGATGAGTCTAGAGGTAATCACGTGACTTGGAGTAAGTCAGAAAGTGAAAGACACATATCATATCATATCACTTATAGGTGTTACCTATAAATTGATACCAGGGCAGATATTTCCACGGAGAAGGGCAATCACAGATTCATTAAACAAACTTATGGTTCACCAAAGGAAAGGTGTGAGGATTGAATACATTACGATATTGGGGTTAACAGACATATACAAACACAGTAGACGTATATAATCACCAAAGACCTACGGAGTACCAAGAGAAGACTACTCAACATTCTGTCATACCGTACATGGGAAAAGGATCCCAGGAAGAACAGACATATGTATATGTGTAAAAGAACCACCTCTTGCACACCTACAACAAGCTAAACGTTGTACTCAAACTTGCTGTAATAAAAAATAAAAAATTAAATTAGGGCCTCCATGGTGGCGCAGTGGTTGAGAGTCCGCCTGCCGATGCAGGGGATGCGGGTTCGTGTCCCGGTCTGGGAGGATCCCATGTGCCGCGGAGCGCCTGGGCCCGTGAGCCATGGCCGCTGGGCCTGCACGTCCGGAGCCTGTGCTCCGCAGCCGGAGAGGCCACAACGGTGAGAGGCCCGCATACCGCAAAAAGAAAAAAAAAATATTAAATTAAAAACACGAACAAGAAGTAGTGAGACAAACTTCAGGGGCTTTCTCCTGGCACATTCCGTTCTACATTCCAATCTAGAACGCAACTTCCATTGAGGCTCTGCTGCCCTAGTAACCAGATTTGGTAAGGGAGAACTGCTGCCACCTTGTGGCCGTTTCACACAACAGCAGCTTTAATCCCAGCGCTAATGGTCAGTGGATATTCCAAATCATTACAGGCCTGTAAATGACACCTGCCCTGAAAACAAATCCTGGGGTCATATATCGACCAAAAAATTCAAAAGACGTCCATATTTCAAAACGACAGTTTCAAGAGGCATATTTCACGCACATTAGTGTTCTGATTCTTTTGCTTTCTTTCTTTCTTTGTTAAAAAAACGGGAATGGAAAAAGGTAACCCTCAGAAGGGGCGAAAACGTTCACAAACGAATCAATGGACAAAGGTTTAATCTCCAATATATATATACAGCTCATGCAGCTTAATATTAATACAACAAACAACCCAATACAAAAATGGGCAGAAGATCTAAATAGACGTTTCTTCAAAGAAGACACAGAGATGGCCAAGACGCACATGAAAAGCTGCTCAACATCACTAATTATTAGAGAAATGCAAATCAAAACTACAATGAGGTAAGACCTCACACCTGTTAGAATCGGCATCATCAGATAGTCTACAAACAACAAATTCTGGGGAGGGTGTGGACAAAAGGAACCCTCTTCCGCTATTGGTGGGAATGTAAATTGATACAGTCACTATGGAGAACAGTATGGAGGTTCCTTTAAAAAACTAAAAAGAGAATTACCATAGGATCCAGCAATCCCACTTCTGGGCATATACCCAGAGAAAACCATAAATCACAGAGACACATTCACCACAATGTTCATTGCAGCACTATTTACAATAGCCAGGTAATGGAAGCAACGTAAATGCCCACAGACAAACGAATGGATAAAGATGTGGTACATATATAAAATGGAATATTACTCAGCCATAAAAAGGAATGAAACTGAGTCATTTGTAGAGAAGTTGATGGATCTAGAGACTGTCATACAGAGTGAAGTATGTCAGAAAGAGAAAAACAAATATTGTATATTAATGCCTATATGTGGAACCTAGAAAAATGCTACAGATGAACTGGTTTGCAGGGCAGAAATAGAGACACAGAGGTAGAGAACAAACATATGGACACAAAGTGGGGGAAGCCATGGGGTGGTGGTGGTGGGATGAGTTGGGAGATTGGGATTGACCTGTATACATGTCTATGCATAAAATAGATAACTAATAATAACATAGTGTATAAAAAAATAAATAAAATTAAATTTCAAAATTTTTAAAAATAAAATGTAAAAATAAAACAGAAAAAAGTTCTTCCATTCACACTGATGTATTTATAAGAATGAATTATTTCCATGCTTATATCTATAAATACATAAAAGAGGAATAAAATCTAACTTGAACCAAAAAAGAAAAAAAAAAACTGAACCTAACAGTTATACAGAGGAAAACACTACCAAGGCACTTGCTCCAGTGGTAAACAATTCTGAAATTGGTCAGAGGTGGGGAATCATCTCCCATACAGCCAGCAGCCCCACCCACCCACGCAAGGAGCGTCCTTATTGCAAAGCTGGGGGACCGTGCCGAGGCCTCTGTGAGTAAACGTGAGCTGAGCCCCAGGCCAGCTGCTGCTGAACTGTTCCCACCCTTCCCAGGTGAAACACCTGAATATGTACAAGGGTTTGAAAGCCTAGAGGAAGGGCCGTGGAGCCACACCAGCGAAAGCAAGCAGGGCAACTTGGTGCCTGCAGGTCAGCCAGGATGGTCCTGGCCACGGGCGCTCTTCTGGAAGCTTTCCATTGCCCTGCCTGAGATACCCCTCCTGTCCCGGCCCCCACTCCTTTTTTTCCTTCCTCACCTCAGCCCGGAGAGATACTCCAGTGGAAGTTATGGGTGACACATCCTCTTCTTTACAGGTGGCAGCCTGGCAACTCCTGCAGAAAGTCAAGCAGAGCCCCACTCACACCGGGCCACCCACAAAGCCGTGGACCCTCCCACCCTCCCACCAGCACAGCCCCGAGACTGCTGACGGGGCAGAGAATATGGAGTCAGGCACAGCTGCAGGGGCTATTGCTGCCTGGAGTGCTGTTTATATTGACCTCAACCCAGACACACCTAGGAGGGCTTGCCGGCAGGGTCAGGCTGCCCAGGTCAGCTAATCCTCAGCCCTCAGGGAATCACATTGCAGAAAATGGACCTCGCTAAGACAGAATATTCGCCAAGGAAAAGAAGCACACAATGCCATTTGCAGCACCGTAGATGAGTCTAGAGGTAATCACGTGACTTGGAGTAAGTCAGAAAGTGAAAGACACATATCATATCATATCACTTATAGGTGTTACCTATAAATTGATACCAGGGCAGATATTTCCACGGAGAAGGTCAATCAAAGATTCATTAAACAAACTTATGGTTCACCAAAGGAAAGGTGTGAGGATTGAATTCATTATGATATTGGGGTTAACAGACATATACAAACACAGTAGACGTATATAATCACCAAAGACCTACGGAGTACCAAGAGAAGACTACTCAACATTCTGTCATAACGAACATGGGAAAAGGATCCCAGGAAGAACAGACATATGTATATGTGTAAAAGAACCACCTCTTGCACACCTACAACAAGCTAAACGTTGTACTCAAACTTGCTGTAATAAAAAATAAAAAATTAAATTAAAAACACGAACAAGAATTAGTGAGAAAAACTTGAGGGGCTTTCTCCTGGTACATTCCGTTCTACATTCCAATCTAGAACGCGACTTCCATTGAGGCTCTGCTGCCCTAGTAACCAGATTTGGTAAGGGAGAACTGCTGCCACCTTGTGGCCGTTTCACACCACAGCAGCTTTAATCCCAGCGCTAATGGTCAGTGGATATTCCAAATCATTACAGGCCTGTAAATGACACCTGCCCTGAAAACAAATCCTGGGGTCATATATCGACCAAAAAATTCAAAAGACGTCCATATTTCAAAACGACAGTTTCAAGAGGCATATTTCACGCACATTAGTGTTCTGCTTCTTTTGATTTCTTTCTTTCTTTGTTAAAAAAACGGGAATGGAAAAAGGCAACCCTCAGAATGGGCGAAAACTTTCACAAACGAATCAATGGACAAAGGTTTAATCTCCAATATATATAAACAGCTCATGCAGCTTAATATTAATAAAACAAACAACCCAATACAAAAATGGGCAGAAGATCTAAATAGACGTTTCTTCAAAGAAGACACAGAGATGGCCAAGACGCACATGAAAAGCTGCTCAACATCACTAATTATTAGAGAAATGCAAATCAAAACTACAATGAGGTAAGACCTCACACCTGTTAGAATCGGCATCATCAGATAATCTACAAACAACAAATCCTGGGGAGGGTGTGGACAAAAGGAACCCTCTTCCGCTATTGGTGGGAATGTAAATTGATACAGTCACTATGGAGAACAGTATGGAGGTTCCTTTAAAAAACTAAAAAGAGAATTACCATAGGATCCAGCAATCCCACTTCTGGGCATATACCCAGAGAAAACCATAAATCACAGAGACACATTCACCACAATGTTCATTGCAGCACTATTTACAATAGCCAGGTAATGGAAGCAACCTAAATGCCCACAGACAGATGAATGGATAAAGATGTGGTACATATATAAAATGGAATATTACTCAGCCATAAAAAGGAATGAAACTGAGTCATTTGTAGAGAAGTTGATGGATCTAGAGACTGTCATACAGAGTGAAGTAAGTCAGAAAGGGAAAAACAAATATTGTATATTAATGCCTATATGTGGAACCTAGAAAAATGCTACAGATGAACTGGTTTGCAGGGCAGAAATAGAGACACAGAGGTAGAGAACAAACATATGGACACAAAGTGGGGGAAGCCATGGGGTGGTGGTGGTGGGATGAGTTGGGAGATTGGGATTGACCTGTATACATGTCTATGCATAAAATAGATAACTAATAATAACATAGTGTATAAAAAAATAAATAAAATTAAATTTCAAAATTTTTAAAAATAAAATGTAAAAATAAAACAGAAAAAAGTTCTTCCATTCACACTGATGTATTTATAAGAATGAATTATTTCCATGCTTATATCTATAAATACATAAAAGAGGAATAAAATCTAACTTGAACCAAAAAAGAAAAAAAAAAACTGAACCTAACAGTTATACAGAGGAAAACACTACCAAGGCACTTGCTCCAGTGGTAAACAATTCTGAAATTGGTCAGAGGTGGGGAATCATCTCCCATACAGCCAGCAGCCCCACCCACCCACGCAAGGAGCGTCCTTATTGCAAAGCTGGGGGACCGTGCCGAGGCCTCTGTGAGTAAACGTGAGCTGAGCCCCAGGCCAGCTGCTGCTGAACTGTTCCCACCCTTCCCAGGTGAAACACCTGAATATGTACAAGGGTTTGAAAGCCTAGAGGAAGGGCCGTGGAGCCACACCAGCGAAAGCAAGCAGGGCAACTTGGTGCCTGCAGGTCAGCCAGGATGGTCCTGGCCACGGGCGCTCTTCTGGAAGCTTTCCATTGCCCTGCCTGAGATACCCCTCCTGTCCCGGCCCCCACTCCTTTTTTTCCTTCCTCACCTCAGCCCGGAGAGATACTCCAGTGGAAGTTATGGGTGACACATCCTCTTCTTTACAGGTGGCAGCCGGGCAACTCCTGCAGAAAGTCCAGCAGAGCCCCACTCACACCGGGCCACCCACAAAGCCGTGGACCCTCACACCCTCCCACCAGCACAGCCCCGAGACTGCTGACGGGGCAGAGAATATGGAGTCAGGCACAGCTGCAGGGGCTATTGCTGCCTGGAGTGCTGTTTATATTGACCTCAACCCAGGCACACCTGGGGAGGGCTTGCCGGCAGGGTCAGGCTGCCCAGGTCAGCTAATCCTCAGCCCTCAGGGAATCACATTGCAGAAAATGGACCTCGCTAAGACAGAGTATTCGCCAATGAAAAAAAGCACACAATGCCATTTGCAGCACCGTAGATGAGTCTAGAGGTAATCACGTGACTTGGAGTAAGTCAGAAAGTGAAAGACACATATCATATCATATCACTTATAGGTGTTACCTATAAATTGATACCAGGGCAGATATTTCCACGGAGAAGGTCAATCAAAGATTCATTAAACAAACTTATGGTTCACCAAAGGAAAGGTGTGAGGATTGAATTCATTATGATATTGGGGTTAACAGACATATACAAACACAGTAGACGTATATAATCACCAAAGACCTACGGAGTACCAAGAGAAGACTACTCAACATTCTGTCATAACGAACATGGGAAAAGGATCCCAGGAAGAACAGACATATGTATATGTGTAAAAGAACCACCTCTTGCACACCTACAACAAGCTAAACGTTGTACTCAAACTTGCTGTAATAAAAAATAAAAAATTAAATTAGGGCCTCCCTGGTGGCGCAGTGGTTGAGAGTCCGCCTGCCGATGCAGGGGATGCGGGTTCGTGTCCCGGTCTGGGAGGATCCCATGTGCCGCAGAGCGGCTGGGCCCGTAAGCCATGGCCGCTGGGCCTGCGCGTCCGGAGCCTGTGCTCCGCAGCGGGAGAGGCCACAACGGTGAGAGGCCTGCATACCGCAAAAAGAAAAAAAAAAAATTAAATTAAAAACACGAACAAGAAGTAGTGAGACAAACTTGAGGGGCTTTCTCCTGGCACATTCCGTTCTACATTCCAATCTAGAACGCGACTTCCATTGAGGCTCTGCTGCCCTAGTAACCAGATTTGGTAAAGGAGAACTGCTGCCACCTTGTGGCCGTTTCACACAACAGCAGCTTTAATCCCAGCGCTAATGGTCAGTGGATATTCCAAATCATTACAGGCCTGTAAATGACACCTGCCCTGAAAACAAATCCTGGGGTCATATATCGACCAAAAAATTCAAAAGACGTCCATATTTCAAAACGACAGTTTCAAGAGGCATATTTCACGCACATTAGTGTTCTGATTCTTTGGCTTTCTTTCTTTCTTTGTTAAAAAAACGGGAATTGAAAAAGGTAACCCTCAGAAGGGGCGAAAACGTTCACAAACGAATCAATGGACAAAGGTTTAATCTCCAATATATATATACAGCTCATGCAGCTTAATTTTAATACAACAAACAACCCAATACAAAAATGGGCAGAAGATCTAAATAGACGTTTCTTCAAAGAAGACACAGAGATGGCCAAGACGCACATGAAAAGCTGCTCAACATCACTAATTATTAGAGAAATGCAAATCAAAACTACAATGAGGTAAGACCTCACACCTGTTAGAATCGGCATCATCAGATAATCTACAAACAACAAATTCTGGGGAGGGTGTGGACAAAAGGAACCCTCTTCCGCTATTGGTGGGAATGTAAATTGATACAGTCACTATGGAGAACAGTATAGAGGTTCCTTTAAAAAACTAAAAAGAGAATTACCATAGGATCCAGCAATCCACTTCTGGGCAGATACCGAGAGAAAACCATAAATCACAGAGACACATTCACCACAATGTTCATTGCAGCACTATTTACAATAGCCAGGTAATGGAAGCAACCTAAATGCCCACAGACAGACGAATGGATAAAGATGTGGTACATATATAAAATGGAATATAGCCATAAAAAGGAATGAAACTGAGTCATTTGTAGAGAAGTTGATGGATCTAGAGACTGTCATACAGAGTGAAGTAAGTCAGAAAGAGAAAAACAAATATTGTATATTAATGCCTATATGTGGAACCTAGAAAAATGGTAGAGATGAACTGGTTTGCAGGGCAGAAATAGAGACACAGAGGTAGAGAACAAACATATGGACACACACTGGGGGAAGCCATGGGGTGGTGGTGGTGGGAAGAGTTGGGAGATTGGGATTGACCTGTATACATGTCTATGCATAAAATAGATAACTAATAATAACCTAGTGTATAAATAAATAAATAAAATTAAATTTCAAAATTTTTAAAAATAAAATGTAAACATAAAACAGAAAAAAGTTCTTCCATTCACACTGATGTATTTATAAGAATGAATTATTTCCATGCTTATATCTATAAATACATAAAAGAGGAATAATATCTAACTTGAACCAAAAAAGAAAAAAAAAACTGAACCTAACAGTTATACAGAGGAAAACACTACCAAGGCACTTGCTCCAGTGGTAAACAATTCTGAAATTGGTCAGAGGTGGGGAATCATCTCCCATACAGCCAGCAGCCCCTCCCGCCCACGCAAGGAGCGTCCTTATTGCAAAGCTGGGAGACCGTGCCTAGGCCTCTGTGAGTAAACGTGAGCTGAGCCCCAGGCCAGCTGCTGCTGAACTGTTCCCACCCTTCCCAGGTGAAACACCTGAATATGTACAAGGGCTTGAAAGCCTAGAGGAAGGGCCGTGGAGCCACACTAGCGAAAGCAAGCAGGGCAACTTGGTGCCTGCAGGTCAGCCAGGATGGTCCTGGCCACGGGCGCTCTTCTGGAAGCTTTCCATTGCCCTGCCTGAGATACCCCTCCTGTCCCGGCCCCCACTCCTTTTTTTCCTTCCTCACCTCAGCCCGGAGAGATACTCCAGTGGAAGTTATGGGTGACACATCCTCTTCTTTACAGGTGGCAGCCTGGCAACTCCTGCAGAAAGACCAGCAGAGCCCCACTCACACCGGGCCACCCACAAAGCGTGGACCCTCACACCCTCCCACCAGCACAGCCCCGAGACTGCTGACGGGGCAGAGAATATGGAGTCAGGCACAGCTGCAGGGGCTATTGCTGCCTGGAGTGCTGTTTATATTGACCTCAACCCAGGCACACCTGGGGAGGGCTTGCCGGCAGGGTCAGGCTGCCCAGGTCAGCTAATCCTCAGCCCTCAGGGAATCACATTGCAGAAAATGGACCTCGCTAAGACAGAATATTCGCCAAGGAAAAAAAGAACACAATGCCATTTGCAGCACCGTAGATGAGTCAAGAAGTAATCACGTGACTTGGAGTAAGTCAGAAAGTGAAAGACACATATCATATCATATCACTTATAGGTGTTACCTATAAATTGATACCAGGGCAGATATTTCCACGGAGAAGGGCAATCACAGATTCATTAAACAAACTTATGGTTCACCAAAGGAAAGGTGTGAGGATTGAATTCATTATGATATTGGGGTTAACAGACATATACAAACACAGTAGACATATATAATCACCAAAGACCTACGGAGTACCAAGAGAAGACTACTCAACATTCTGTCATAACGAACATGGGAAAAGGATCCCAGGAAGAACAGACATATGTATATGTGTAAAAGAACCACCTCTTGCACACCTACAACAAGCTAAACGTTGTACTCAAACTTGCTGTAATAAAAAATAAAAAATTAAATTAGGGCCTCCCTGGTGGCGCAGTGGTTGAGAGTCCGCCTGCCGATGCAGGGGATGCGGGTTCGTGTCCCGGTCTGGGAGGATCCCATGTGCCGCAGAGCGGCTGGGCCCGTGAGCCATGGCCGCTGGGCCTGCGCGTCCGGAGCCTGTGCTCCGCAGCGGGAGAGGCCACAACGGTGAGAGGCCTGCATACCGCAAAAAGAAAAAAAAAAATTAAATTAAAAACACGAACAAGAAGTAGTGAGACAAACTTGAGGGGCTTTCTCCTGGCACATTCCGTTCTACATTCCAATCTAGAACGCGACTTCCATTGAGGCTCTGCTGCCCTAGTAACCAGATTTGGTAAAGGAGAACTGCTGCCACCTTGTGGCCGTTTCACACAACAGCAGCTTTAATCCCAGCGCTAATGGTCAGTGGATATTCCAAATCATTACAGGCCTGTAAATGACACCTGCCCTGAAAACAAATCCTGGGGTCATATATCGACCAAAAAATTCAAAAGACGTCCATATTTCAAAACGACAGTTTCAAGAGGCATATTTCACGCACATTAGTGTTCTGATTCTTTGGCTTTCTTTCTTTCTTTGTTAAAAAAACGGGAATTGAAAAAGGTAACCCTCAGAAGGGGCGAAAACGTTCACAAACGAATCAATGGACAAAGGTTTAATCTCCAATATATATATACAGCTCATGCAGCTTAATTTTAATACAACAAACAACCCAATACAAAAATGGGCAGAAGATCTAAATAGACGTTTCTTCAAAGAAGACACAGAGATGGCCAAGACGCACATGAAAAGCTGCTCAACATCACTAATTATTAGAGAAATGCAAATCAAAACTACAATGAGGTAAGACCTCACACCTGTTAGAATCGGCATCATCAGATAATCTACAAACAACAAATTCTGGGGAGGGTGTGGACAAAAGGAACCCTCTTCCGCTATTGGTGGGAATGTAAATTGATACAGTCACTATGGAGAACAGTATGGAGGTTCCTTTAAAAAACTAAAAAGAGAATTACCATAGGATCCAGCAATCCCACTTCTGGGCAGATACCGAGAGAAAACCATAAATCACAGAGACACATTCACCACAATGTTCATTGCAGCACTATTTACAATAGCCAGGTAATGGAAGCAACCTAAATGCCCACAGACAGACGAATGGATAAAGATGTGGTACATATATAAAATGGAATATAGCCATAAAAAGGAATGAAACTGAGTCATTTGTAGAGAAGTTGATGGATCTAGAGACTGTCATACAGAGTGAAGTAAGTCAGAAAGAGAAAAACAAATATTGTATATTAATGCCTATATGTGGAACCTAGAAAAATGGTAGAGATGAACTGGTTTGCAGGGCAGAAATAGAGACACAGAGGTAGAGAACAAACATATGGACACACAGTGGGGGAAGCCATGGGGTGGTGGTGGTGGGAAGAGTTGGGAGATTGGGATTGACCTGTATACATGTCTATGCATAAAATAGATAACTAATAATAACCTAGTGTATAAATAAATAAATAAAATTAAATTTCAAAATTTTTAAAAATAAAATGTAAACATAAAACAGAAAAAAGTTCTTCCATTCACACTGATGTATTTATAAGAATGAATTATTTCCATGCTTATATCTATAAATACATAAAAGAGGAATAATATCTAACTTGAACCAAAAAAGAAAAAAAAAACTGAACCTAACAGTTATACAGAGGAAAACACTACCAAGGCACTTGCTCCAGTGGTAAACAATTCTGAAATTGGTCAGAGGTGGGGAATCATCTCCCATACAGCCAGCAGCCCCTCCCGCCCACGCAAGGAGCGTCCTTATTGCAAAGCTGGGAGACCGTGCCTAGGCCTCTGTGAGTAAACGTGAGCTGAGCCCCAGGCCAGCTGCTGCTGAACTGTTCCCACCCTTCCCAGGTGAAACACCTGAATATGTACAAGGGCTTGAAAGCCTAGAGGAAGGGCCGTGGAGCCACACTAGCGAAAGCAAGCAGGGCAACTTGGTGCCTGCAGGTCAGCCAGGATGGTCCTGGCCACGGGCGCTCTTCTGGAAGCTTTCCATTGCCCTGCCTGAGATACCCCTCCTGTCCCGGCCCCCACTCCTTTTTTTCCTTCCTCACCTCAGCCCGGAGAGATACTCCAGTGGAAGTTATGGGTGACACATCCTCTTCTTTACAGGTGGCAGCCTGGCAACTCCTGCAGAAAGTCCAGCAGAGCCCCACTCACACCGGGCCACCCACAAAGCCGTGGACCCTCACACCCTCCCACCAGCACAGCCCCGAGACTGCTGACGGGGCAGAGAATATGGAGTCAGGCACAGCTGCAGGGGCTATTGCTGCCTGGAGTGCTGTTTATATTGACCTCAACCCAGGCACACCTGGGGAGGGCTTGCCGGCAGGGTCAGGCTGCCCAGGTCAGCTAATCCTCAGCCCTCAGGGAATCACATTGCAGAAAATGGACCTCGCTAAGACAGAATATTCGCCAAGGAAAAAAAGAACACAATGCCATTTGCAGCACCGTAGATGAGTCAAGAAGTAATCACGTGACTTGGAGTAAGTCAGAAAGTGAAAGACACATATCATATCATATCACTTATAGGTGTTACCTATAAATTGATACCAGGGCAGATATTTCCACGGAGAAGGGCAATCACAGATTCATTAAACAAACTTATGGTTCACCAAAGGAAAGGTGTGAGGATTGAATTCATTATGATATTGGGGTTAACAGACATATACAAACACAGTAGACATATATAATCACCAAAGACCTACGGAGTACCAAGAGAAGACTACTCAACATTCTGTCATAACGAACATGGGAAAAGGATCCCAGGAAGAACAGACATATGTATATGTGTAAAAGAACCACCTCTTGCACACCTACAACAAGCTAAACGTTGTACTCAAACTTGCTGTAATAAAAAATAAAAAATTAAATTAGGGCCTCCCTGGTGGCGCAGTGGTTGAGAGTCCGCCTGCCGATGCAGGGGATGCGGGTTCGTGTCCCGGTCTGGGAGGATCCCATGTGCCGCAGAGCGGCTGGGCCCGTGAGCCATGGCCGCTGGGCCTGCGCGTCCGGAGCCTGTGCTCCGCAGCGGGAGAGGCCACAACGGTGAGAGGCCTGCATACCGCAAAAAGAAAAAAAAAAATTAAATTAAAAACACGAACAAGAAGTAGTGAGACAAACTTGAGGGGCTTTCTCCTGGCACATTCCGTTCTACATTCCAATCTAGAACGCGACTTCCATTGAGGCTCTGCTGCCCTAGTAACCAGATTTGGTAAAGGAGAACTGCTGCCACCTTGTGGCCGTTTCACACAACAGCAGCTTTAATCCCAGCGCTAATGGTCAGTGGATATTCCAAATCATTACAGGCCTGTAAATGACACCTGCCCTGAAAACAAATCCTGGGGTCATATATCGACCAAAAAATTCAAAAGACGTCCATATTTCAAAACGACAGTTTCAAGAGGCATATTTCACGCACATTAGTGTTCTGATTCTTTGGCTTTCTTTCTTTCTTTGTTAAAAAAACGGGAATTGAAAAAGGTAACCCTCAGAAGGGGCGAAAACGTTCACAAACGAATCAATGGACAAAGGTTTAATCTCCAATATATATATACAGCTCATGCAGCTTAATTTTAATACAACAAACAACCCAATACAAAAATGGGCAGAAGATCTAAATAGACGTTTCTTCAAAGAAGACACAGAGATGGCCAAGACGCACATGAAAAGCTGCTCAACATCACTAATTATTAGAGAAATGCAAATCAAAACTACAATGAGGTAAGACCTCACACCTGTTAGAATCGGCATCATCAGATAATCTACAAACAACAAATTCTGGGGAGGGTGTGGACAAAAGGAACCCTCTTCCGCTATTGGTGGGAATGTAAATTGATACAGTCACTATGGAGAACAGTATGGAGGTTCCTTTAAAAAACTAAAAAGAGAATTACCATAGGATCCAGCAATCCCACTTCTGGGCAGATACCGAGAGAAAACCATAAATCACAGAGACACATTCACCACAATGTTCATTGCAGCACTATTTACAATAGCCAGGTAATGGAAGCAACCTAAATGCCCACAGACAGACGAATGGATAAAGATGTGGTACATATATAAAATGGAATATAGCCATAAAAAGGAATGAAACTGAGTCATTTGTAGAGAAGTTGATGGATCTAGAGACTGTCATACAGAGTGAAGTAAGTCAGAAAGAGAAAAACAAATATTGTATATTAATGCCTATATGTGGAACCTAGAAAAATGGTAGAGATGAACTGGTTTGCAGGGCAGAAATAGAGACACAGAGGTAGAGAACAAACATATGGACACACAGTGGGGGAAGCCATGGGGTGGTGGTGGTGGGAAGAGTTGGGAGATTGGGATTGACCTGTATACATGTCTATGCATAAAATAGATAACTAATAATAACCTAGTGTATAAATAAATAAATAAAATTAAATTTCAAAATTTTTAAAAATAAAATGTAAACATAAAACAGAAAAAAGTTCTTCCATTCACACTGATGTATTTATAAGAATGAATTATTTCCATGCTTATATCTATAAATACATAAAAGAGGAATAATATCTAACTTGAACCAAAAAAGAAAAAAAAAAACTGAACCTAACAGTTATACAGAGGAAAACACTACCAAGGCACTTGCTCCAGTGGTAAACAATTCTGAAATTGGTCAGAGGTGGGGAATCATCTCCCATACAGCCAGCAGCCCCTCCCGCCCACGCAAGGAGCGTCCTTATTGCAAAGCTGGGAGACCGTGCCTAGGCCTCTGTGAGTAAACGTGAGCTGAGCCCCAGGCCAGCTGCTGCTGAACTGTTCCCACCCTTCCCAGGTGAAACACCTGAATATGTACAAGGGCTTGAAAGCCTAGAGGAAGGGCCGTGGAGCCACACTAGCGAAAGCAAGCAGGGCAACTTGGTGCCTGCAGGTCAGCCAGGATGGTCCTGGCCACGGGCGCTCTTCTGGAAGCTTTCCATTGCCCTGCCTGAGATACCCCTCCTGTCCCGGCCCCCACTCCTTTTTTTCCTTCCTCACCTCAGCCCGGAGAGATACTCCAGTGGAAGTTATGGGTGACACATCCTCTTCTTTACAGGTGGCAGCCTGGCAACTCCTGCAGAAAGTCCAGCAGAGCCCCACTCACACCGGGCCACCCACAAAGCCGTGGACCCTCACACCCTCCCACCAGCACAGCCCCGAGACTGCTGACGGGGCAGAGAATATGGAGTCAGGCACAGCTGCAGGGGCTATTGCTGCCTGGAGTGCTGTTTATATTGACCTCAACCCAGGCACACCTGGGGAGGGCTTGCCGGCAGGGTCAGGCTGCCCAGGTCAGCTAATCCTCAGCCCTCAGGGAATCACATTGCAGAAAATGGACCTCGCTAAGACAGAATATTCGCCAAGGAAAAAAAGAACACAATGCCATTTGCAGCACCGTAGATGAGTCAAGAAGTAATCACGTGACTTGGAGTAAGTCAGAAAGTGAAAGACACATATCATATCATATCACTTATAGGTGTTACCTATAAATTGATACCAGGGCAGATATTTCCACGGAGAAGGGCAATCACAGATTCATTAAACAAACTTATGGTTCACCAAAGGAAAGGTGTGAGGATTGAATTCATTATGATATTGGGGTTAACAGACATATACAAACACAGTAGACATATATAATCACCAAAGACCTACGGAGTACCAAGAGAAGACTACTCAACATTCTGTCATAACGAACATGGGAAAAGGATCCCAGGAAGAACAGACATATGTATATGTGTAAAAGAACCACCTCTTGCACACCTACAGCAAGCTAAACGTTGTACTCAAACTTGCTGTAATAAAAAATAAAAAATTAAATTAGGGCCTCCCTGGTGGCGCAGTGGTTGAGAGTCCGCCTGCCGATGCAGGGGATGCGGGTTCGTGTCCCGGTCTGGGAGGATCCCATGTGCCGCAGAGCGGCTGGGCCCGTGAGCCATGGCCGCTGGGCCTGCGCGTCCGGAGCCTGTGCTCCGCAGCGGGAGAGGCCACAACGGTGAGAGGCCTGCATACCGCAAAAAGAAAAAAAAAAAATTAAATTAAAAACACGAACAAGAAGTAGTGAGACAAACTTGAGGGGCTTTCTCCTGGCACATTCCGTTCTACATTCCAATCTAGAACGCGACTTCCATTGAGGCTCTGCTGCCCTAGTAACCAGATTTGGTAAAGGAGAACTGCTGCCACCTTGTGGCCGTTTCACACAACAGCAGCTTTAATCCCAGCGCTAATGGTCAGTGGATATTCCAAATCATTACAGGCCTGTAAATG
The DNA here is from genome assembly GCF_964165515.1 of Mesoplodon bidens. NCBI lineage: Eukaryota > Metazoa > Chordata > Mammalia > Artiodactyla > Ziphiidae > Mesoplodon > Mesoplodon bidens. Next base: position 133,324 of record NW_027672397.1, read on the forward strand.
ACACCTGCCCTGAAAACAAATCCTGGGGTCATATATCGACCAAAAAATTCAAAAGACGTCCATATTTCAAAACGACAGTTTCAAGAGGCATATTTCACGCACATTAGTGTTCTGATTCTTTGGCTTTCTTTCTTTCTTTGTTAAAAAAACGGGAATTGAAAAAGGTAACCCTCAGAAGGGGCGAAAACGTTCACAAACGAATCAATGGACAAAGGTTTAATCTCCAATATATATATACAGCTCATGCAGCTTAATTTTAATACAACAAACAACCCAATACAAAAATGGGCAGAAGATCTAAATAGACGTTTCTTCAAAGAAGACACAGAGATGGCCAAGACGCACATGAAAAGCTGCTCAACATCACTAATTATTAGAGAAATGCAAATCAAAACTACAATGAGGTAAGACCTCACACCTGTTAGAATCGGCATCATCAGATAATCTACAAACAACAAATTCTGGGGAGGGTGTGGACAAAAGGAACCCTCTTCCGCTATTGGTGGGAATGTAAATTGATACAGTCACTATGGAGAACAGTATGGAGGTTCCTTTAAAAAACTAAAAAGAGAATTACCATAGGATCCAGCAATCCCACTTCTGGGCAGATACCGAGAGAAAACCATAAATCACAGAGACACATTCACCACAATGTTCATTGCAGCACTATTTACAATAGCCAGGTAATGGAAGCAACCTAAATGCCCACAGACAGACGAATGGATAAAGATGTGGTACATATATAAAATGGAATATAGCCATAAAAAGGAATGAAACTGAGTCATTTGTAGAGAAGTTGATGGATCTAGAGACTGTCATACAGAGTGAAGTAAGTCAGAAAGAGAAAAACAAATATTGTATATTAATGCCTATATGTGGAACCTAGAAAAATGGTAGAGATGAACTGGTTTGCAGGGCAGAAATAGAGACACAGAGGTAGAGAACAAACATATGGACACACAGTGGGGGAAGCCATGGGGTGGTGGTGGTGGGAAGAGTTGGGAGATTGGGATTGACCTGTATACATGTCTATGCATAAAATAGATAACTAATAATAACCTAGTGTATAAATAAATAAATAAAATAAAATTTCAAAATTTTTAAAAATAAAATGTAAACATAAAACAGAAAAAAGTTCTTCCATTCACACTGATGTATTTATAAGAATGAATTATTTCCATGCTTATATCTATAAATACATAAAAGAGGAATAATATCTAACTTGAACCAAAAAAGAAAAAAAAAAACTGAACCTAACAGTTATACAGAGGAAAACACTACCAAGGCACTTGCTCCAGTGGTAAACAATTCTGAAATTGGTCAGAGGTGGGGAATCATCTCCCATACAGCCAGCAGCCCCTCCCGCCCACGCAAGGAGCGTCCTTATTGCAAAGCTGGGAGACCGTGCCTAGGCCTCTGTGAGTAAACGTGAGCTGAGCCCCAGGCCAGCTGCTGCTGAACTGTTCCCACCCTTCCCAGGTGAAACACCTGAATATGTACAAGGGCTTGAAAGCCTAGAGGAAGGGCCGTGGAGCCACACTAGCGAAAGCAAGCAGGGCAACTTGGTGCCTGCAGGTCAGCCAGGATGGTCCTGGCCACGGGCGCTCTTCTGGAAGCTTTCCATTGCCCTGCCTGAGATACCCCTCCTGTCCCGGCCCCCACTCCTTTTTTTCCTTCCTCACCTCAGCCCGGAGAGATACTCCAGTGGAAGTTATGGGTGACACATCCTCTTCTTTACAGGTGGCAGCCTGGCAACTCCTGCAGAAAGTCCAGCAGAGCCCCACTCACACCGGGCCACCCACAAAGCCGTGGACCCTCACACCCTCCCACCAGCACAGCCCCGAGACTGCTGACGGGGCAGAGAATATGGAGTCAGGCACAGCTGCAGGGGCTATTGCTGCCTGGAGTGCTGTTTATATTGACCTCAACCCAGGCACACCTGGGGAGGGCTTGCCGGCAGGGTCAGGCTGCCCAGGTCAGCTAATCCTCAGCCCTCAGGGAATCACATTGCAGAAAATGGACCTCGCTAAGACAGAATATTCGCCAAGGAAAAAAAGAACACAATGCCATTTGCAGCACCGTAGATGAGTCAAGAAGTAATCACGTGACTTGGAGTAAGTCAGAAAGTGAAAGACACATATCATATCATATCACTTATAGGTGTTACCTATAAATTGATACCAGGGCAGATATTTCCACGGAGAAGGGCAATCACAGATTCATTAAACAAACTTATGGTTCACCAAAGGAAAGGTGTGAGGATTGAATTCATTATGATATTGGGGTTAACAGACATATACAAACACAGTAGACATATATAATCACCAAAGACCTACGGAGTACCAAGAGAAGACTACTCAACATTCTGTCATAACGAACATGGGAAAAGGATCCCAGGAAGAACAGACATATGTATATGTGTAAAAGAACCACCTCTTGCACACCTACAACAAGCTAAACGTTGTACTCAAACTTGCTGTAATAAAAAATAAAAAATTAAATTAGGGCCTCCCTGGTGGCGCAGTGGTTGAGAGTCCGCCTGCCGATGCAGGGGATGCGGGTTCGTGTCCCGGTCTGGGAGGATCCCATGTGCCGCAGAGCGGCTGGGCCCGTGAGCCATGGCCGCTGGGCCTGCGCGTCCGGAGCCTGTGCTCCGCAGCGGGAGAGGCCACAACGGTGAGAGGCCTGCATACCGCAAAAAGAAAAAAAAAAAATTAAATTAAAAACACGAACAAGAAGTAGTGAGACAAACTTGAGGGGCTTTCTCCTGGCACATTCCGTTCTACATTCCAATCTAGAACGCGACTTCCATTGAGGCTCTGCTGCCCTAGTAACCAGATTTGGTAAAGGAGAACTGCTGCCACCTTGTGGCCGTTTCACACAACAGCAGCTTTAATCCCAGCGCTAATGGTCAGTGGATATTCCAAATCATTACAGGCCTGTAAATGACACCTGCCCTGAAAACAAATCCTGGGGTCATATATCGACCAAAAAATTCAAAAGACGTCCATATTTCAAAACGACAGTTTCAAGAGGCATATTTCACGCACATTAGTGTTCTGATTCTTTGGCTTTCTTTCTTTCTTTGTTAAAAAAACGGGAATTGAAAAAGGTAACCCTCAGAAGGGGCGAAAACGTTCACAAACGAATCAATGGACAAAGGTTTAATCTCCAATATATATATACAGCTCATGCAGCTTAATTTTAATACAACAAACAACCCAATACAAAAATGGGCAGAAGATCTAAATAGACGTTTCTTCAAAGAAGACACAGAGATGGCCAAGACGCACATGAAAAGCTGCTCAACATCACTAATTATTAGAGAAATGCAAATCAAAACTACAATGAGGTAAGACCTCACACCTGTTAGAATCGGCATCATCAGATAATCTACAAACAACAAATTCTGGGGAGGGTGTGGACAAAAGGAACCCTCTTCCGCTATTGGTGGGAATGTAAATTGATACAGTCACTATGGAGAACAGTATAGAGGTTCCTTTAAAAAACTAAAAAGAGAATTACCATAGGATCCAGCAATCCCACTTCTGGGCAGATACCGAGAGAAAACCATAAATCACAGAGACACATTCACCACAATGTTCATTGCAGCACTATTTACAATAGCCAGGTAATGGAAGCAACCTAAATGCCCACAGACAGACGAATGGATAAAGATGTGGTACATATATAAAATGGAATATAGCCATAAAAAGGAATGAAACTGAGTCATTTGTAGAGAAGTTGATGGATCTAGAGACTGTCATACAGAGTGAAGTAAGTCAGAAAGAGAAAAACAAATATTGTATATTAATGCCTATATGTGGAACCTAGAAAAATGGTAGAGATGAACTGGTTTGCAGGGCAGAAATAGAGACACAGAGGTAGAGAACAAACATATGGACACACAGTGGGGGAAGCCATGGGGTGGTGGTGGTGGGAAGAGTTGGGAGATTGGGATTGACCTGTATACATGTCTATGCATAAAATAGATAACTAATAATAACCTAGTGTATAAATAAATAAATAAAATTAAATTTCAAAATTTTTAAAAATAAAATGTAAACATAAAACAGAAAAAAGTTCTTCCATTCACACTGATGTATTTATAAGAATGAATTATTTCCATGCTTATATCTATAAATACATAAAAGAGGAATAATATCTAACTTGAACCAAAAAAGAAAAAAAAAACTGAACCTAACAGTTATACAGAGGAAAACACTACCAAGGCACTTGCTCCAGTGGTAAACAATTCTGAAATTGGTCAGAGGTGGGGAATCATCTCCCATACAGCCAGCAGCCCCTCCCGCCCACGCAAGGAGCGTCCTTATTGCAAAGCTGGGAGACCGTGCCTAGGCCTCTGTGAGTAAACGTGAGCTGAGCCCCAGGCCAGCTGCTGCTGAACTGTTCCCACCCTTCCCAGGTGAAACACCTGAATATGTACAAGGGCTTGAAAGCCTAGAGGAAGGGCCGTGGAGCCACACTAGCGAAAGCAAGCAGGGCAACTTGGTGCCTGCAGGTCAGCCAGGATGGTCCTGGCCACGGGCGCTCTTCTGGAAGCTTTCCTTTGCCCTGCCTGAGATACCCCTCCTGTCCCGGCCCCCACTCCTTTTTTTCCTTCCTCACCTCAGCCCGGAGAGATACTCCAGTGGAAGTTATGGGTGACACATCCTCTTCTTTACAGGTGGCAGCCTGGCAACTCCTGCAGAAAGTCCAGCAGAGCCCCACTCACACCGGGCCACCCACAAAGCCGTGGACCCTCACACCCTCCCACCAGCACAGCCCCGAGACTGCTGACGGGGCAGAGAATATGGAGTCAGGCACAGCTGCAGGGGCTATTGCTGCCTGGAGTGCTGTTTATATTGACCTCAACCCAGGCACACCTGGGGAGGGCTTGCCGGCAGGGTCAGGCTGCCCAGGTCAGCTAATCCTCAGCCCTCAGGGAATCACATTGCAGAAAATGGACCTCGCTAAGACAGAATATTCGCCAAGGAAAAAAAGAACACAATGCCATTTGCAGCACCGTAGATGAGTCAAGAAGTAATCACGTGACTTGGAGTAAGTCAGAAAGTGAAAGACACATATCATATCATATCACTTATAGGTGTTACCTATAAATTGATACCAGGGCAGATATTTCCACGGAGAAGGGCAATCACAGATTCATTAAACAAACTTATGGTTCACCAAAGGAAAGGTGTGAGGATTGAATTCATTATGATATTGGGGTTAACAGACATATACAAACACAGTAGACATATATAATCACCAAAGACCTACGGAGTACCAAGAGAAGACTACTCAACATTCTGTCATAACGAACATGGGAAAAGGATCCCAGGAAGAACAGACATATGTATATGTGTAAAAGAACCACCTCTTGCACACCTACAACAAGCTAAACGTTGTACTCAAACTTGCTGTAATAAAAAATAAAAAATTAAATTAAAAACACGAACAAGAAGTAGTGAGACAAACTTGAGGGGCTTTCTCCTGGCACATTCCGTTGTACATTCCAATCTAGAACGCGACTTCCATTGAGGCTCTGCTGCCCTAGTAACCAGATTTGGTAAGGGAGAACTGCTGCCACCTTGTGGCCGTTTCACACAACAGCAGCTTTAATCCCAGCGCTAATGGTCAGTGGATATTCCAAATCATTACAGGCCTGTAAATGACACCTGCCCTGAAAACAAATCCTGGGGTCATATATCGACCAAAAAATTCAAAAGACGTCCATATTTCAAAACGACAGTTTCAAGAGGCATATTTCACGCACATTAGTGTTCTGATTCTTTTGCTTTCTTTCTTTCTTTGTTAAAAAAACGGGAATGGAAAAAGGTAACCCTCAGAAGGGGCGAAAACGTTCACAAACGAATCAATGGACAAAGGTTTAATCTCCAATATATATATACAGCTCATGCAGCTTAATATTAATAAAACAAACAACCCAATACAAAAATGGGCAGAAGATCTAAATAGACGTTTCTTCAAAGAAGACACAGAGATGGCCAAGACGCACATGAAAAGCTGCTCAACATCACTAATTATTAGAGAAATGCAAATCAAAACTACAATGAGGTAAGACCTCACACCTGTTAGAATCGGCATCATCAGATAATCTACAAACAACAAATTCTGGGGAGGGTGTAGAAAAAAGGAAGCCTCTTCCGCTGTTGGTGGGAATGTAAATTGATACAGTCACTAAGGAGAACAGTATGGAGGTTCCTTTAAAAAACTAAAAAGAGAATTACCATAGGATCCAGCAATCCCACTTCTGGGCATATACCCAGAGAAAACCATAAATCACAGATACACATTCACCACAATGTTCATTGCAGCTCTATTTACAATAGCCAGGTAATGGAAGAAAACTAAATGCCCACAGACAGACGAATGGATAAAGATGTGGTACATATATAAAATGGAATATTACTCAGCCATAAAAAGGAATGAAACTGAGTCATTTGTAGAGAAGTTGATGGATCTAGAGACTGTCATACAGAGTGAAGTAAGTCAGAAAGAGAAAAACAAATATTGTATATTAATGCCTCTATGTGGAACCTAGAAAAATGCTACAGATGAACTGGTTTGCAGGGCAGAAATAGAGACACAGAGGTAGAGAACAAACGTATCGACACAAAGTGGGGGAAGCCATGGGGTGGTGGTGGTGGGATGAGTTGGGAGATTGGGATTGACCTGTATAGATGTCTATGCATAAAATAGATAACTAATAATAACCTAGTGTATAAAAAAATAAATAAAATTAAATTTCAATATTTTTAAAATTAAACTGTAAAAATAAAACAGAAAAAAAGTTCTTCCATTCACACTGATGTATTTATAAGAATGAATTATTTCCATGCTTATATCTATAAATACATAAAAGAGGAATAAAATCTAACTTGAACCAAAAAAGAAAAAAAAAAACTGAACATAACAGTTATACAGAGGAAAACACTACCAAGGCACTTGCTCCAGTGGTAAACAATTCTGAAATTGGTCAGAGGTGGGGAATCATCTCCCATACAGCCAGCAGCCCCAACCGCCCACGCAAGGAGCGTCCTTATTGCAAACCTGGGGGACCATGCCGAGGCCTCTGTGAGTAAACGTGAGCTGAGCCCCAGGCCAGCTGCTGCTGAACTGTTCCCACCCTTCCCAGGTGAAACACCTGAATATGTACAAGGGCTTGAAAGCCTAGAGGAAGGGCCGTGGAGCCACACCAGCGAAAGCAAGCAGGGCAACTTGGTGCCTGCAGGTCAGCCAGGATGGTCCTGGCCACGGGCGCTCTTCTGGAAGCTTTCCATTGCCCTGCCTGAGATACCCCTCCTGTCCCGGCCCCCACTCCTTTTTTTCCTTCCTCACCTCAGCCCGGAGAGATACTCCAGTGGAAGTTATGGGTGACACATCCTCTTCTTTACAGGTGGCAGCCTGGCAACTCCTGCAGAAAGTCCAGCAGAGCCCCACTCACACCGGGCCACCCACAAAGCCGTGGACCCTCACACCCTCCCACCAGCACAGCCCCGAGACTGCTGACGGGGCAGAGAATATGGAGTCAGGCACAGCTGCAGGGGCTATTGCTGCCTGGAGTGCTGTTTATATTGACCTCAACCCAGGCACACCTGGGGAGGGCTTGCCGGCAGGGTCAGGCTGCCCAGGTCAGCTAATCCTCAGCCCTCAGGGAATCACACTGCAGAAAATGGACCTCGCTAAGACAGAATATTAGCCAAGGAAAAAAAGCACACAATGCCATTTGCAGCACCGTAGATGAGTCTAGAGGTAATCACGTGACTTGGAGTAAGTCAGAAAGTGAAAGACACATATCATATCATATCACTTATAGGTGTTACCTATAAATTGATACCAGGGCAGATATTTCCATAGAGAAGGGCAATCACAGATTCATTAAACAAACTTATGGTTCACCAAAGGAAAGGTGTGAGGATTGAATTCATTATGATATTGGGGTTAACAGACATATACAAACACAGTAGACGTATATAATCACCAAAGACCTACGGAGTACCAAGAGAAGACTACTCAACATTCTGTCATAACGTACATGGGAAAAGGATCCCAGGAAGAACAGACATATGTATATGTGTAAAAGAACCACCTCTTGCACACCTACAACAAGCTAAACGTTGTACTCAAACTTGCTGTAATAAAAAATAAAAAAATTAAATTAAAAACAGGAACAAGAAGTAGTGAGACAAACTTGAGGGGCTTTCTCCTGGCACATTCCGTTCTAAATTCCAATCTAGAACGTGACTTCCATTGAGGCTCTGCTGCCCAATAACCAGATTTGGTAAGGGAGAACTGCTGCCACCTTGTGGCCGTTTCACACAACAGCAGCTTTAATCCCAGCGCTAATGGTCAGTGGATATTCCAAATCATTACAGGCCTGTAAATGACACCTGCCCTGAAAACAAATCCTGGGGTCATATATCGACCAAAAAATTCAAAAGACGTCCATATTTCAAAACGACAGTTTCAAGAGGCATATTTCACGCACATTGGTGTTCTGCTTCTTTTGCTTTCTTTCTTTCTTTGTTAAAAAAACGGGAATGGAAAAAGGTAAGCCTCAGAATGGGCGAAAACGTTCACAAACGAATCAATGGACAAAGGTTTAATCTCCAATATATATATACAGCTCATGCAGCTTAATATTAATACAACAAACAACCCAATACAAAAATGGGCAGAAGATCTAAATAGACGTTTCTTCAAAGAAGACACAGAGATGGCCAAGACGCACATGAAAAGCTGCTCAACATCACTAATTATTAGAGAAATGCAAATCAAAACTACAATGAGGTAAGACCTCACACCTGTTAGAATCGGCATCATCAGATAATCTACAAACAACAAATTCTGGGGAGGGTGTGGACAAAAGGAACCCTCTTCCGCTATTGGTGGGAATGTAAATTGATACAGTCACTATGGAGAACAGTATGGAGGTTCCTTTAAAAAACTAAAAAGAGAATTACCATAGGATCCAGCAATCCCACTTCTGGGCATATACCCAGAGAAAACCATAAATCACAGAGACACATTCACCACAATGTTCATTGCAGCACTATTTACAATAGCCAGGTAATGGAAGCAACCTAAATGCCCACAGACAGACGAATGGATAAAGATGTGGTACATATATAAAATGGAATATAGCCATAAAAAGGAATGAAACTGAGTCATTTGTAGAGAAGTTGATGGATCTAGAGACTGTCATACAGAGTGAAGTAAGTCAGAAAGAGAAAAACAAATATTGTATATTAATGCCTATATGTGGAACCTAGAAAAATGGTAGAGATGAACTGGTTTGCAGGGCAGAAATAGAGACACAGAGGTAGAGAACAACGTATTGACACAAAGTGGGGGAAGCCATGGGGTGGTGGTGGTGGGATGAGTTGGGAGATTGGGATTGACCTGTATACATGTCTATGCATAAAATAGATAACTAATAATAACCTACTGTATAAAAAAAATAATTAAAATTAAATTTCAAAAATTTTAAAAATAAAATGTAAAAATAGAACAGAAAAAATGTTCTTCCTTTCACACTGATGTATTTATAAGAATGAATTATTTCCATGCTTATATCTATAAATACATAAAAGAGGAATAAAATCTAACTTGAACCAAAAAAGAAAAAAAAAATGAACCTAACAGTTATACATAGGAAAACACTACCAAGGCACTTGCTCCAGTGGTAAACAATTCCGAAATTGGTCAGAGGTGGGGAATCATCTCCCATACAGCCAGCAGCCCCGCCCACCCACGCAAGGAGCGTCCTTATTGCAAAGGTGGGGGACCGTGTCGAGGCCTCTGTGAGTAAACGTGAGCTGAGCCCCAGGCCAGCTGCTGCTGAACTGTTCCCACCCTTCCCAGGTGAAACACCTGAATATGTTCAAGGGCTTGAAAGCCTAGAGGAAGGGCCGTGGAGCCACACCAGCGACAGCACGCAGGCCACCTTGGTGCCTGCTGGTCAGCCAGGATGGTCCTGGCCACGGGCGCTCTTCTGGAAGCTTTCCATTGCCCTGCCTGAGATACCCCTCCTGTCCCGGCCACCACTCCTTTTTTTCCTTCCTCACCTCAGCCCAGAGAGATATTCCAGTGGAAGTTATGGGTGACACATCCTCTTCTTTACAGGTGGCAGCCTGGCAACTCCTGCAGAAAGTCCAGCAGAGCCCCACTCACACCGGGCCACCCACAAAGCCGTGGACCCTCACACCCTCCCACCAGCACAGCCCCGAGACTGCTGACGGGGCAGAGAATATGGAGTCAGGCACAGCTGCAGGGGCTATTGCTGCCTGGAGTGCTGTTTATATTGACCTCAACCCAGGCACACCTGGGGAGGGCTTGCCGGCAGGGTCAGGCTGCCCAGGTCAGCTAATCCTCAGGCCTCAGGGAATCACATTGCAGAAAAAGGACCTTGCTAAGACAGAATATTAGCCAAGGAAAAGAAGCACACAATGCCATTTGCAGCACAGTAGATGAGTCTAGAGGTAATCACGTGACTTGGAGTAAGTCAGAAAGTGAAAGACACATATCATATCATATCACTTATAGGTGTTACCTATAAATTGATACCAGGGCAGATATTTCCACGGAGAAGGGCAATCACAGATTCATTAAACAAACTTATGGTTCACCAAAGGAAAGGTGTGAGGATTGAATTCATTACGATATTGGGGTTAACAGACATATACAAACACAGTAGACGTATATAATCACCAAAGACCTACGGAGTACCAAGAGAAGACTACTCAACATTCTGTCATAACGTACATGGGAAAAGGATCCCAGGAAGAACAGACATATGTATATGTGTAAAAGAACCACCTCTTGCACACCTACAACAAGCTAAACGTTGTACTCAAACTTGCTGTAATAAAAAATAAAAAATTAAATTAGGGCCTCCCTGGTGGCGCAGTGGTTGAGAGTCCGCCTGCCGATGCAGGGGATGCGGGTTCGTGTCCCGGTCTGGGAGGATCCCATGTGCCGCGGAGCGCCTGGGCCCGTGATCCATGGCCGCTGGGCCTGCACGTCCGGAGCCTGTGCTCCGCAGCCGGAGAGGCCACAACGGTGAGAGGCCCGCATACCGCAAAAAGAAAAAAAAAATATTAAATTAAAAACACGAACAAGAAGTAGTGAGACAAACTTCAGGGGCTTTCTCCTGGCACATTCCGTTCTACATTCCAATCTAGAACGCAACTTCCATTGAGGCTCTGCTGCCCTAGTAACCAGATTTGGTAAGGGAGAACTGCTGCCACCTTGTGGCCGTTTCACACAACAGCAGCTTTAATCCCAGCGCTAATGGTCAGTGGATATTCCAAATCATTACAGGCCTGTAAATGACACCTGCCCTGAAAACAAATCCTGGGGTCATATATCGACCAAAAAATTCAAAAGACGTCCATATTTCAAAACGACAGTTTCAAGAGGCATATTTCACGCACATTAGTGTTCTGATTCTTTTGCTTTCTTTCTTTCTTTGTTAAAAAAACGGGAATGGAAAAAGGTAACCCTCAGAAGGGGCGAAAACGTTCACAAACGAATCAATGGACAAAGGTTTAATCTCCAATATATATAAACAGCTCATTCAGCTTAATATTAATAAAACAAACAACCCAATACAAAAATGGGCAGAAGATCTAAAGAGACGTTTCTTCAAAGAAGACACAGAGATGGCCAAGACGCACATGAAAAGCTGCTCAACATCACTAATTATTAGAGAAATGCAAATCAAAACTACAATGAGGTAAGACCTCACACCTGTTAGAATCGGCATCATCAGATAATCTACAAACAACAAATTCTGGGGAGGGTGTGGACAAAAGGAACCCTCTTCCGCTATTGGTGGGAATGTAAATTGATACAGTCACTATGGAGAACAGTATGGAGGTTCCTTTAAAAAACTAAAAAGAGAATTACCATAGGATCCAGCAATCCCACTTCTGGGCATATACCCAGAGAAAACCATAAATCACAGAGACACATTCACCACAATGTTCATTGCAGCACTATTTACAATAGCCAGGTAATGGAAGCAACGTAAATGCCCACAGACAAACGAATGGATAAAGATGTGGTACATATATAAAATGGAATATTACTCAGCCATAAAAAGGAATGAAACTGAGTCATTTGTAGAGAAGTTGATGGATCTAGAGACTGTCATACAGAGTGAAGTAAGTCAGAAAGAGAAAAACAAATATTGTATATTAATGCCTATATGTGGAACCTAGAAAAACGCTACAGATGAACTGGTTTGCAGGGCAGAAATAGAGACACAGAGGTAGAGAACAAACATATGGACACAAAGTGGGGGAAGCCATGGGGTGGTGGTGGTGGGATGAGTTGGGAGATTGGGATTGACCTGTATACATGTCTATGCATAAAATAGATAACTAATAATAACATAGTGTATAAAAAAATAAATAAAATTAAATTTCAAAATTTTTAAAAATAAAATGTAAAAATAAAACAGAAAAAAGTTCTTCCATTCACACTGATGTATTTATAAGAATGAATTATTTCCATGCTTATATCTATAAATACATAAAAGAGGAATAAAATCTAACTTGAACAAAAAAGAAAAAAAAAAATGAACCTAACAGTTATACAGAGGAAAACACTACCAAGGCACTTGCTCCAGTGGTAAACAATTCTGAAATTGGTCAGAGGTGGGGAATCATCTCCCATACAGCCAGCAGCCCCACCCACCCACGCAAGGAGCGTCCTTATTGCAAAGCTGGGGGACCGTGCCGAGGCCTCTGTGAGTAAACGTGAGCTGAGCCCCAGGCCAGCTGCTGCTGAACTGTTCCCACCCTTCCCAGGTGAAACACCTGAATATGTACAAGGGTTTGAAAGCCTAGAGGAAGGGCCGTGGAGCCACACCAGCGAAAGCAAGCAGGGCAACTTGGTGCCTGCAGGTCAGCCAGGATGGTCCTGGCCACGGGCGCTCTTCTGGAAGCTTTCCATTGCCCTGCCTGAGATACCCCTCCTGTCCCGGCCCCCACTCCTTTTTTTCCTTCCTCACCTCAGCCCGGAGAGATACTCCAGTGGAAGTTATGGGTGACACATCCTCTTCTTTACAGGTGGCAGCCGGGCAACTCCTGCAGAAAGTCCAGCAGAGCCCCACTCACACCGGGCCACCCACAAAGCCGTGGACCCTCACACCCTCCCACCAGCACAGCCCCGAGACTGCTGACGGGGCAGAGAATATGGAGTCAGGCACAGCTGCAGGGGCTATTGCTGCCTGGAGTGCTGTTTATATTGAACTCAACCCAGGCACACCTGGGGAGGGCTTGCCGGCAGGGTCAGGCTGCCCAGGTCAGCTAATCCTCAGCCCTCAGGGAATCACATTGCAGAAAATGGACCTCGCTAAGACAGAGTTTTCGCCAAGGAAAAAAAGCACACAATGCCATTTGCAGCACCGTAGATGAGTCTAGAGGTAATCACGTGACTTGGAGTAAGTCAGAAAGTGAAAGACACATATCATATCATATCACTTATAGGTGTTACCTATAAATTGATACCAGGGCAGATATTTCCACGGAGAAGGTCAATCAAAGATTCATTAAACAAACTTATGGTTCACCAAAGGAAAGGTGTGAGGATTGAATTCATTATGATATTGGGGTTAACAGACATATACAAACACAGTAGACGTATATAATCACCAAAGACCTACGGAGTACCAAGAGAAGACTACTCAACATTCTGTCATAACGAACATGGGAAAAGGATCCCAGGAAGAACAGACATATGTATATGTGTAAAAGAACCACCTCTTGCACACCTACAACAAGCTAAACGTTGTACTCAAACTTGCTGTAATAAAAAATAAAAAATTAAATTAAAAACACGAACAAGAATTAGTGAGAAAAACTTGAGGGGCTTTCTCCTGGTACATTCCGTTCTACATTCCAATCTAGAATGCGACTTCCATTGAGGCTCTGCTGCCCTAGTAACCAGATTTGGTAAGGGAGAACTGCTGCCACCTTGTGGCCGTTTCACACAACAGCAGCTTTAATCCCAGCGCTAATGGTCAGTGGATATTCCAAATCATTACAGGCCTGTAAATGACACCTGCCCTGAAAACAAATCCTGGGGTCATATATCGACCAAAAAATTCAAAAGACGTCCATATTTCAAAACGACAGTTTCAAGAGGCATATTTCACGCACATTAGTGTTCTGCTTCTTTTGATTTCTTTCTTTCTTTGTTAAAAAAACGGGAATGGAAAAAGGCAACCCTCAGAATGGGCGAAAACTTTCACAAACGAATCAATGGACAAAGGTTTAATCTCCAATATATATAAACAGCTCATGCAGCTTAATATTAATAAAACAAACAACCCAATACAAAAATGGGCAGAAGATCTAAATAGACGTTTCTTCAAAGAAGACACAGAGATGGCCAAGACGCACATGAAAAGCTGCTCAACATCACTAATTATTAGAGAAATGCAAATCAAAACTACAATGAGGTAAGACCTCACACCTGTTAGAATCGGCATCATCAGATAATCTACAAACAACAAATTCTGGGGAGGGTGTGGACAAAAGGAACCCTCTTCCGCTATTGGTGGGAATGTAAATTGATACAGTCACTATGGAGAACAGTATGGAGGTTCCTTTAAAAAACTAAAAAGAGAATTACCATAGGATCCAGCAATCCCACTTCTGGGCATATACCCAGAGAAAACCATAAATCACAGAGACACATTCACCACAATGTTCATTGCAGCACTATTTACAATAGCCAGGTAATGGAAGCAACCTAAATGCCCACAGACAGATGAATGGATAAAGATGTGGTACATATATAAAATGGAATATTACTCAGCCATAAAAAGGAATGAAACTGAGTCATTTGTAGAGAAGTTGATGGATCTAGAGACTGTCATACAGAGTGAAGTAAGTCAGAAAGAGAAAAACAAATATTGTATATTAATGCCTATATGTGGAACCTAGAAAAATGCTACAGATGAACTGGTTTGCAGGGCAGAAATAGAGACACAGAGTTAGAGAACAAACGTATCGACACAAAGTGGGGGAAGCCATGGGGTGGTGGTGGTGGGATGAGTTGGGAGATTGGGATTGACCTGTATACATGTCTATGCATAAAATAGATAACTAATAATAACCTAGTGTATAAAAAATAAATAAAATTAAATTTCAAAATTTTTAAAAACAAAATGTAAAAATAAAACAGAAAAAAGTTCTTCCATTCACACTGATGTATTTATAAGAATGAATTATTTCCATGCTTATATCTATAAATACATAAAAGAGGAATAAAATCAAACTTGAACCAAAAAAAAAAAAAAACTGAACCTAACAGTTATACAGAGGAAAACACTACCAAGGCACTTGCTCCAGTGGTAAACAATTCTGAAATTGGTCAGAGGTGGGGAATCATCTCCCATACAGCCAGCAGCCCCACCCGCCCACGCAAGGAGCCTCCTTATTGCAAAGCTGTGGGACCGTGCCGAGGCCTCTGTGAGTAAACGTGAGCTGAGCACCAGGCCAGCTGCTGCTGAACTGTTCCCACCCTTCCCAGGTGAAACACCTGAATATGTACAAGGGTTTGAAAGCCTAGAGGAAGGGCCGTGGAGCCACACCAGCGAAAGCAAGCAGGGCAACTTGGTGCCTGCAGGTCAGCCAGGATGGTCCTGGCCACGGGCGCTCTTCTGGAAGCTTTCCATTGCCCTGCCTGAGATACCCCTCCTGTCCCGGCCCCCACTCCTTTTTTTCCTTCCTCACCTCAGCCCGGAGAGATACTCCAGTGGAAGTTATGGGTGACACATCCTCTTCTTTACAGGTGGCAGCCTGGCAACTCCTGCAGAAAGTCCAGCAGAGCCCCACTCACACCGGGCCACCCACAAAGCCGTGGACCCTCACACCCTCCCACCAGCACAGCCCCGAGACTGCTGACGGGGCAGAGAATATGGAGTCAGGCACAGCTGCAGGGGCTATTGCTGCCTGGAGTGCTGTTTATATTGACCTCAACCCAGGCACACCTGGGGAGGGCTTGCCGGCAGGGTCAGGCTGCCCAGGTCAGCTAATCCTCAGCCCTCAGGGAATCACACTGCAGAAAATGGACCTCGCTAAGACAGAATATTAGCCAAGGAAAAAAAGCACACAATGCCATTTGCAGCACCGTAGATGAGTCTAGAGGTAATCACGTGACTTGGAGTAAGTCAGAAAGTGAAAGACACATATCATATCATATCACTTATAGGTGTTACCTATAAATTGATACCAGGGCAGATATTTCCATGGAGAAGGGCAATCACAGATTCATTAAACAAACTTATGGTTCACCAAAGGAAAGGTGTGAGGATTGAATTCATTATGATATTGGGGTTAACAGACATATACAAACACCGTAGACATTTATAATCACCAAAGTCCTACGGAGTACCAAGAGAAGACTACTCAACATTCTGTCATAACGTACATGGGAAAAGGATCCCAGGAAGAACAGACATATGTATATGTGTAAAAGAACCACCTCTTGCACACCTACAACAAGCTAAACGTTGTACTCAAACTTGCTGTAATAAAAAATAAAAAAATTAAATTAAAAACAGGAACAAGAAGTAGTGAGACAAACTTGAGGGGCTTTCTCCTGGCACATTCCGTTCTAAATTCCAATCTAGAACGTGACTTCCATTGAGGCTCTGCTGCCCAATAACCAGATTTGGTAAGGGAGAACTGCTGCCACCTTGTGGCCGTTTCACACAACAGCAGCTTTAATCCCAGCGCTAATGGTCAGTGGATATTCCAAATCATTACAGGCCTGTAAATGACACCTGCCCTGAAAACAAATCCTGGGGTCATATATCGACCAAAAAATTCAAAAGACGTCCATATTTCAAAACGACAGTTTCAAGAGGCATATTTCACGCACATTAGTGTTCTGATTCTTTTGCTTTCTTTCTTTCTTTGTTAAAAAAACGGGAATGGAAAAAGGTAACCCTCAGAAGGGGCGAAAACGTTCACAAACGAATCAATGGACAAAGGTTTAATCTCCAATATATATAAACAGCTCATGCAGCTTAATATTAATAAAACAAACAACCCAATACAAAAATGGGCAGAAGATCTAAAGAGACGTTTCTTCAAAGAAGACACAGAGATGGCCAAGACGCACATGAAAAGCTGCTCAACATCACTAATTATTAGAGAAATGCAAATCAAAACTACAATGAGGTAAGACCTCACACCTGTTAGAATCGGCATCATCAGATAATCTACAAACAACAAATTCTGGGGAGGGTGTGGACAAAAGGAACCCTCTTCCGCTATTGGTGGGAATGTAAATTGATACAGTCACTATGGAGAACAGTATGGAGGTTCCTTTAAAAAACTAAAAAGAGAATTACCATAGGATCCAGCAATCCCACTTCTGGGCATATACCCAGAGAAAACCATAAATCACAGAGACACATTCACCACAATGTTCATTGCAGCACTATTTACAATAGCCAGGTAATGGAAGCAACGTAAATGCCCACAGACAAACGAATGGATAAAGATGTGGTACATATATAAAATGGAATATTACTCAGCCATAAAAAGGAATGAAACTGAGTCATTTGTAGAGAAGTTGATGGATCTAGAGACTGTCATACAGAGTGAAGTAAGTCAGAAAGAGAAAAACAAATATTGTATATTAATGCCTATATGTGGAACCTAGAAAAACGCTACAGATGAACTGGTTTGCAGGGCAGAAATAGAGACACAGAGGTAGAGAACAAACATATGGACACAAAGTGGGGGAAGCCATGGGGTGGTGGTGGTGGGATGAGTTGGGAGATTGGGATTGACCTGTATACATGTCTATGCATAAAATAGATAACTAATAATAACATAGTGTATAAAAAAATAAATAAAATTAAATTTCAAAATTTTTAAAAATAAAATGTAAAAATAAAACAGAAAAAAGTTCTTCCATTCACACTGATGTATTTATAAGAATGAATTATTTCCATGCTTATATCTATAAATACATAAAAGAGGAATAAAATCTAACTTGAACAAAAAAGAAAAAAAAAAATGAACCTAACAGTTATACAGAGGAAAACACTACCAAGGCACTTGCTCCAGTGGTAAACAATTCTGAAATTGGTCAGAGGTGGGGAATCATCTCCCATACAGCCAGCAGCCCCACCCACCCACGCAAGGAGCGTCCTTATTGCAAAGCTGGGGGACCGTGCCGAGGCCTCTGTGAGTAAACGTGAGCTGAGCCCCAGGCCAGCTGCTGCTGAACTGTTCCCACCCTTCCCAGGTGAAACACCTGAATATGTACAAGGGTTTGAAAGCCTAGAGGAAGGGCCGTGGAGCCACACCAGCGAAAGCAAGCAGGGCAACTTGGTGCCTGCAGGTCAGCCAGGATGGTCCTGGCCACGGGCGCTCTTCTGGAAGCTTTCCATTGCCCTGCCTGAGATACCCCTCCTGTCCCGGCCCCCACTCCTTTTTTTCCTTCCTCACCTCAGCCCGGAGAGATACTCCAGTGGAAGTTATGGGTGACACATCCTCTTCTTTACAGGTGGCAGCCGGGCAACTCCTGCAGAAAGTCCAGCAGAGCCCCACTCACACCGGGCCACCCACAAAGCCGTGGACCCTCACACCCTCCCACCAGCACAGCCCCGAGACTGCTGACGGGGCAGAGAATATGGAGTCAGGCACAGCTGCAGGGGCTATTGCTGCCTGGAGTGCTGTTTATATTGAACTCAACCCAGGCACACCTGGGGAGGGCTTGCCGGCAGGGTCAGGCTGCCCAGGTCAGCTAATCCTCAGCCCTCAGGGAATCACATTGCAGAAAATGGACCTCGCTAAGACAGAGTTTTCGCCAAGGAAAAAAAGCACACAATGCCATTTGCAGCACCGTAGATGAGTCTAGAGGTAATCACGTGACTTGGAGTAAGTCAGAAAGTGAAAGACACATATCATATCATATCACTTATAGGTGTTACCTATAAATTGATACCAGGGCAGATATTTCCACGGAGAAGGTCAATCAAAGATTCATTAAACAAACTTATGGTTCACCAAAGGAAAGGTGTGAGGATTGAATTCATTATGATATTGGGGTTAACAGACATATACAAACACAGTAGACGTATATAATCACCAAAGACCTACGGAGTACCAAGAGAAGACTACTCAACATTCTGTCATAACGAACATGGGAAAAGGATCCCAGGAAGAACAGACATATGTATATGTGTAAAAGAACCACCTCTTGCACACCTACAACAAGCTAAACGTTGTACTCAAACTTGCTGTAATAAAAAATAAAAAATTAAATTAAAAACACGAACAAGAATTAGTGAGAAAAACTTGAGGGGCTTTCTCCTGGTACATTCCGTTCTACATTCCAATCTAGAATGCGACTTCCATTGAGGCTCTGCTGCCCTAGTAACCAGATTTGGTAAGGGAGAACTGCTGCCACCTTGTGGCCGTTTCACACAACAGCAGATTTAATCCCAGCGCTAATGGTCAGTGGATATTCCAAATCATTACAGGCCTGTAAATGACACCTGCCCTGAAAACAAATCCTGGGGTCATATATCGACCAAAAAATTCAAAAGACGTCCATATTTCAAAACGACAGTTTCAAGAGGCATATTTCACGCACATTAGTGTTCTGCTTCTTTTGATTTCTTTCTTTCTTTGTTAAAAAAACGGGAATGGAAAAAGGCAACCCTCAGAATGGGCGAAAACTTTCACAAACGAATCAATGGACAAAGGTTTAATCTCCAATATATATAAACAGCTCATGCAGCTTAATATTAATAAAACAAACAACCCAATACAAAAATGGGCAGAAGATCTAAATAGACGTTTCTTCAAAGAAGACACAGAGATGGCCAAGACGCACATGAAAAGCTGCTCAACATCACTAATTATTAGAGAAATGCAAATCAAAACTACAATGAGGTAAGACCTCACACCTGTTAGAATCGGCATCATCAGATAATCTACAAACAACAAATTCTGGGGAGGGTGTGGACAAAAGGAACCCTCTTCCGCTATTGGTGGGAATGTAAATTGATACAGTCACTATGGAGAACAGTATGGAGGTTCCTTTAAAAAACTAAAAAGAGAATTACCATAGGATCCAGCAATCCCACTTCTGGGCATATACCCAGAGAAAACCATAAATCACAGAGACACATTCACCACAATGTTCATTGCAGCACTATTTACAATAGCCAGGTAATGGAAGCAACCTAAATGCCCACAGACAGATGAATGGATAAAGATGTGGTACATATATAAAATGGAATATTACTCAGCCATAAAAAGGAATGAAACTGAGTCATTTGTAGAGAAGTTGATGGATCTAGAGACTGTCATACAGAGTGAAGTAAGTCAGAAAGAGAAAAACAAATATTGTATATTAATGCCTATATGTGGAACCTAGAAAAATGCTACAGATGAACTGGTTTGCAGGGCAGAAATAGAGACACAGAGTTAGAGAACAAACGTATCGACACAAAGTGGGGGAAGCCATGGGGTGGTGGTGGTGGGATGAGTTGGGAGATTGGGATTGACCTGTATACATGTCTATGCATAAAATAGATAACTAATAATAACCTAGTGTATAAAAAATAAATAAAATTAAATTTCAAAATTTTTAAAAACAAAATGTAAAAATAAAACAGAAAAAAAGTTCTTCCATTCACACTGATGTATTTATAAGAATGAATTATTTCCATGCTTATATCTATAAATACATAAAAGAGGAATAAAATCAAACTTGAACCAAAAAAAAAAAAAAACTGAACCTAACAGTTATACAGAGGAAAACACTACCAAGGCACTTGCTCCAGTGGTAAACAATTCTGAAATTGGTCAGAGGTGGGGAATCATCTCCCATACAGCCAGCAGCCCCACCCGCCCACGCAAGGAGCCTCCTTATTGCAAAGCTGTGGGACCGTGCCGAGGCCTCTGTGAGTAAACGTGAGCTGAGCACCAGGCCAGCTGCTGCTGAACTGTTCCCACCCTTCCCAGGTGAAACACCTGAATATGTACAAGGGTTTGAAAGCCTAGAGGAAGGGCCGTGGAGCCACACCAGCGAAAGCAAGCAGTGCAACTTGGTGCCTGCAGGTCAGCCAGGATGGTCCTGGCCACGGGCGCTCTTCTGGAAGCTTTCCATTGCCCTGCCTGAGATACCCCTCCTGTCCCGGCCCCCACTCCTTTTTTTCCTTCCTCACCTCAGCCCGGAGAGATACTCCAGTGGAAGTTATGGGTGACACATCCTCTTCTTTACAGGTGGCAGCCTGGCAACTCCTGCAGAAAGTCCAGCAGAGCCCCACTCACACCGGGCCACCCACAAAGCCGTGGACCCTCACACCCTCCCACCAGCACAGCCCCGAGACTGCTGACGGGGCAGAGAATATGGAGTCAGGCACAGCTGCAGGGGCTATTGCTGCCTGGAGTGCTGTTTATATTGACCTCAACCCAGGCACACCTGGGGAGGGCTTGCCGGCAGGGTCAGGCTGCCCAGGTCAGCTAATCCTCAGCCCTCAGGGAATCACACTGCAGAAAATGGACCTCGCTAAGACAGAATATTAGCCAAGGAAAAAAAGCACACAATGCCATTTGCAGCACCGTAGATGAGTCTAGAGGTAATCACGTGACTTGGAGTAAGTCAGAAAGTGAAAGACACATATCATATCATATCACTTATAGGTGTTACCTATAAATTGATACCAGGGCAGATATTTCCATGGAGAAGGGCAATCACAGATTCATTAAACAAACTTATGGTTCACCAAAGGAAAGGTGTGAGGATTGAATTCATTATGATATTGGGGTTAACAGACATATACAAACACCGTAGACATTTATAATCACCAAAGTCCTACGGAGTACCAAGAGAAGACTACTCAACATTCTGTCATAACGTACATGGGAAAAGGATCCCAGGAAGAACAGACATATGTATATGTGTAAAAGAACCACCTCTTGCACACCTACAACAAGCTAAACGTTGTACTCAAACTTGCTGTAATAAAAAATAAAAAAATTAAATTAAAAACAGGAACAAGAAGTAGTGAGACAAACTTGAGGGGCTTTCTCCTGGCACATTCCGTTCTAAATTCCAATCTAGAACGTGACTTCCATTGAGGCTCTGCTGCCCAATAACCAGATTTGGTAAGGGAGAACTGCTGCCACCTTGTGGCCGTTTCACACAACAGCAGCTTTAATCCCAGCGCTAATGGTCAGTGGATATTCCAAATCACTACAGGCCTGTAAATGACACCTGCCCTGAAAACAAATCCTGGGGTCATATATCCACCAAAAAATTCAAAAGACGTCCATATTTCAAAACGACAGTTTCAAGAGGCATATTTCACGCACATTGGTGTTCTGCTTCTTTTGCTTTCTTTCTTTCTTTGTTAAAAAAACGGGAATGGAAAAAGGTAAGCCTCAGAATGGGCGAAAACGTTCACAAACGAATCAATGGACAAAGGTTTAATCTCCAATATATATATACAGCTCATGCAGCTTAATATTAATACAACAAACAACCCAATACAAAAATGGGCAGAAGATCTAAATAGACGTTTCTTCAAAGAAGACACAGAGATGGCCAAGACGCACATGAAAAGCTGCTCAACATCACTAATTATTAGAGAAATGCAAATCAAAACTACAATGAGGTAAGACCTCACACCTGTTAGAATCGGCATCATCAGATAATCTACAAACAACAAATTCTGGGGAGGGTGTGGACAAAAGGAACCCTCTTCCGCTATTGGTGGGAATGTAAATTGATACAGTCACTATGGAGAACAGTATGGAGGTTCCTTTAAAAAACTAAAAAGAGAATTACCATAGGATCCAGCAATCCCACTTCTGGGCATATACCCAGAGAAAACCATAAATCACAGAGACACATTCACCACAATGTTCATTGCAGCACTATTTACAATAGCCAGGTAATGGAAGCAACCTAAATGCCCACAGACAGACGAATGGATAAAGATGTGGTACATATATAAAATGGAATATAGCCATAAAAAGGAATGAAACTGAGTCATTTGTAGAGAAGTTGATGGATCTAGAGACTGTCATACAGAGTGAAGTAAGTCAGAAAGAGAAAAACAAATATTGTATATTAATGCCTATATGTGGAACCTAGAAAAATGGTAGAGATGAACTGGTTTGCAGGGCAGAAATAGAGACACAGAGGTAGAGAACAACGTATTGACACAAAGTGGGGGAAGCCATGGGGTGGTGGTGGTGGGATGAGTTGGGAGATTGGGATTGACCTGTATACATGTCTATGCATAAAATAGATAACTAATAATAACCTACTGTATAAAAAAAATAATTAAAATTAAATTTCAAAAATTTTAAAAATAAAATGTAAAAATAGAACAGAAAAAATGTTCTTCCATTCACACTGATGTATTTATAAGAATGAATTATTTCCATGCTTATATCTATAAATTCATAAAAGAGGAATAAAATCTAACTTGAACCAAAAAAGAAAAAAAAAATGAACCTAACAGTTATACAGAGGAAAACACTACCAAGGCACTTGCTCCAGTGGTAAACAATTCTGAAATTGGTCAGAGGTGGGGAATCATCTCCCATACAGCCAGCAGCCCCGCCCACCCACGCAAGGAGCGTCCTTATTGCAAAGGTGGGGGACCGTGTCGAGGCCTCTGTGAGTAAACGTGAGCTGAGCCCCAGGCCAGCTGCTGCTGAACTGTTCCCACCCTTCCCAGGTGAAACACCTGAATATGTTCAAGGGCTTGAAAGCCTAGAGGAAGGGCCGTGGAGCCACACCAGCGACAGCACGCAGGCCACCTTGGTGCCTGCTGGTCAGCCAGGATGGTCCTGGCCACGGGCGCTCTTCTGGAAGCTTTCCATTGCCCTGCCTGAGATACCCCTCCTGTCCCGGCCCCCACTCCTTTTTTTCCTTCCTCACCTCAGCCCAGAGAGATATTCCAGTGGAAGTTATGGGTGACACATCCTCTTCTTTACAGGTGGCAGCCTGGCAACTCCTGCAGAAAGTCCAGCAGAGCCCCACTCACACCGGGCCACCCACAAAGCCGTGGACCCTCACACCCTCCCACCAGCACAGCCCCGAGACTGCTGACGGGGCAGAGAATATGGAGTCAGGCACAGCTGCAGGGGCTATTGCTGCCTGGAGTGCTGTTTATATTGACCTCAACCCAGGCACACCTGGGGAGGGCTTGCCGGCAGGGTCAGGCTGCCCAGGTCAGCTAATCCTCAGGCCTCAGGGAATCACATTGCAGAAAAAGGACCTTGCTAAGACAGAATATTAGCCAAGGAAAAGAAGCACACAATGCCATTTGCAGCACCGTAGATGAGTCTAGAGGTAATCACGTGACTTGGAGTAAGTCAGAAAGTGAAAGACACATATCATATCATATCACTTATAGGTCTTACCTATAAATTGATACCAGGGCAGATATTTCCACGGAGAAGGGCAATCACAGATTCATTAAACAAACTTATGGTTCACCAAAGGAAAGGTGTGAGGATTGAATTCATTACGATATTGGGGTTAACAGACATATACAAACACAGTAGACGTATATAATCACCAAAGACCTACGGAGTACCAAGAGAAGACTACTCAACATTCTGTCATAACGTACATGGGAAAAGGATCCCAGGAAGAACAGACATATGTATATGTGTAAAAGAACCACCTCTTGCACACCTACAACAAGCTAAACGTTGTACTCAAACTTGCTGTAATAAAAAATAAAAAATTAAATTAGGGCCTCCCTGGTGGCGCAGTGGTTGAGAGTCCGCCTGCCGATGCAGGGGATGCGGGTTCGTGTCCCGGTCTGGGAGGATCCCATGTGCCGCGGAGCGCCTGGGCCCGTGATCCATGGCCGCTGGGCCTGCACGTCCGGAGCCTGTGCTCCGCAGCCGGAGAGGCCACAACGGTGAGAGGCCCGCATACCGCAAAAAGAAAAAAAAAATATTAAATTAAAAACACGAACAAGAAGTAGTGAGACAAACTTCAGGGGCTTTCTCCTGGCACATTCCGTTCTACATTCCAATCTAGAACGCAACTTCCATTGAGGCTCTGCTGCCCTAGTAACCAGATTTGGTAAGGGAGAACTGCTGCCACCTTGTGGCCGTTTCACACAACAGCAGCTTTAATCCCAGCGCTAATGGTCAGTGGATATTCCAAATCATTACAGGCCTGTAAATGACACCTGCCCTGAAAACAAATCCTGGGGTCATATATCGACCAAAAAATTCAAAAGACGTCCATATTTCAAAACGACAGTTTCAAGAGGCATATTTCACGCACATTAGTGTTCTGATTCTTTTGCTTTCTTTCTTTCTTTGTTAAAAAAACGGGAATGGAAAAAGGTAACCCTCAGAAGGGGCGAAAACGTTCACAAACGAATCAATGGACAAAGGTTTAATCTCCAATATATATATACAGCTCATGCAGCTTAATATTAATAAAACAAACAACCCAATACAAAAATGGGCAGAAGATCTAAATAGACGTTTCTTCAAAGAAGACACAGAGATGGCCAAGACGCACATGAAAAGCTGCTCAACATCACTAATTATTAGAGAAATGCAAATCAAAACTACAATGAGGTAAGACCTCACACCTGTTAGAATCGGCATCATCAGATAATCTACAAACAACAAATTCTGGGGAGGGTGTGGACAAAAGGAACCCTCTTCCGCTATTGGTGGGAATGTAAATTGATACAGTCACTATGGAGAACAGTATGGAGGTTCCTTTAAAAAACTAAAAAGAGAATTACCATAGGATCCAGCAATCCCACTTCTGGGCATATACCCAGAGAAAACCATAAATCACAGAGACACATTCACCACAATGTTCATTGCAGCACTATTTACAATAGCCAGGTAATGGAAGCAACGTAAATGCCCACAGACAAACGAATGGATAAAGATGTGGTACATATATAAAATGGAATATTACTCAGCCATAAAAAGGAATGAAACTGAGTCATTTGTAGAGAAGTTGATGGATCTAGAGACTGTCATACAGAGTGAAGTAAGTCAGAAAGAGAAAAACAAATATTGTATATTAATGCCTATATGTGGAACCTAGAAAAATGCTACAGATGAACTGGTTTGCAGGGCAGAAATAGAGACACAGAGGTAGAGAACAAACATATGGACACAAAGTGGGGGAAGCCATGGGGTGGTGGTGGTGGGATGAGTTGGGAGATTGGGATTGACCTGTATACATGTCTATGCATAAAATAGATAACTAATAATAACATAGTGTATAAAAAAATAAATAAAATTAAATTTCAAAATTTTTAAAAATAAAATGTAAAAATAAAACAGAAAAAAGTTCTTCCATTCACACTGATGTATTTATAAGAATGAATTATTTCCATGCTTATATCTATAAATACATAAGAGGAATAAAATCTAACTTGAACAAAAAAGAAAAAAAAAAAATGAACCTAACAGTTATACAGAGGAAAACACTACCAAGGCACTTGCTCCAGTGGTAAACAATTCTGAAATTGGTCAGAGGTGGGGAATCATCTCCCATACAGCCAGCAGCCCCACCCACCCACGGAAGGAGCGTCCTTATTGCAAAGCTGGGGGACCGTGCCGAGGCCTCTGTGAGTAAACGTGAGCTGAGCCCCAGGCCAGCTGCTGCTGAACTGTTCCCACCCTTCCCAGGTGAAACACCTGAATATGTACAAGGGTTTGAAAGCCTAGAGGAAGGGCCGTGGAGCCACACCAGCGAAAGCAAGCAGGGCAACTTGGTGCCTGCAGGTCAGCCAGGATGGTCCTGGCCACGGGCGCTCTTCTGGAAGCTTTCCATTGCCCTGCCTGAGATACCCCTCCTGTCCCGGCCCCCACTCCTTTTTTTCCTTCCTCACCTCAGCCCGGAGAGATACTCCAGTGGAAGTTATGGGTGACACATCCTCTTCTTTACAGGTGGCAGCCGGGCAACTCCTGCAGAAAGTCCAGCAGAGCCCCACTCACACCGGGCCACCCACAAAGCCGTGGACCCTCACACCCTCCCACCAGCACAGCCCCGAGACTGCTGACGGGGCAGAGAATATGGAGTCAGGCACAGCTGCAGGGGCTATTGCTGCCTGGAGTGCTGTTTATATTGACCTCAACCCAGGCACACCTGGGGAGGGCTTGCCGGCAGGGTCAGGCTGCCCAGGTCAGCTAATCCTCAGCCCTCAGAGAATCACATTGCAGAAAATGGACCTCGCTAAGACAGAGTATTCGCCAAGGAAAAAAAGCACACAATGCCATTTGCAGCACCGTAGATGAGTCTAGAGGTAATCACGTGACTTGGAGTAAGTCAGAAAGTGAAAGACACATATCATATCATATCACTTATAGGTGTTACCTATAAATTGATACCAGGGCAGATATTTCCACGGAGAAGGTCAATCAAAGATTCATTAAACAAACTTATGGTTCACCAAAGGAAAGGTGTGAGGATTGAATTCATTATGATATTGGGGTTAACAGACATATACAAACACAGTAGACGTATATAATCACCAAAGACCTACGGAGTACCAAGAGAAGACTACTCAACATTCTGTCATAACGAACATGGGAAAAGGATCCCAGGAAGAACAGACATATGTATATGTGTAAAAGAACCACCTCTTGCACACCTACAACAAGCTAAACGTTGTACTCAAACTTGCTGTAATAAAAAATAAAAAATTAAATTAAAAACACGAACAAGAATTAGTGAGAAAAACTTGAGGGGCTTTCTCCTGGTACATTCCGTTCTACATTCCAATCTAGAATGCGACTTCCATTGAGGCTCTGCTGCCCTAGTAACCAGATTTGGTAAGGGAGAACTGCTGCCACCTTGTGGCCGTTTCACACAACAGCAGCTTTAATCCCAGCGCTAATGGTCAGTGGATATTCCAAATCATTACAGGCCTGTAAATGACACCTGCCCTGAAAACAAATCCTGGGGTCATATATCGACCAAAAAATTCAAAAGACGTCCATATTTCAAAACGACAGTTTCAAGAGGCATATTTCACGCACATTAGTGTTCTGCTTCTTTTGATTTCTTTCTTTCTTTGTTAAAAAAACGGGAATGGAAAAAGGCAACCCTCAGAATGGGCGAAAACTTTCACAAACGAATCAATGGACAAAGGTTTAATCTCCAATATATATAAACAGCTCATGCAGCTTAATATTAATAAAACAAACAACCCAATACAAAAATGGGCAGAAGATCTAAATAGACGTTTCTTCAAAGAAGACACAGAGATGGCCAAGACGCACATGAAAAGCTGCTCAACATCACTAATTATTAGAGAAATGCAAATCAAAACTACAATGAGGTAAGACCTCACACCTGTTAGAATCGGCATCATCAGATAATCTACAAACAACAAATTCTGGGGAGGGTGTGGACAAAAGGAACCCTCTTCCGCTATTGGTGGGAATGTAAATTGATACAGTCACTATGGAGAACAGTATGGAGGTTCCTTTAAAAAACTAAAAAGAGAATTACCATAGGATCCAGCAATCCCACTTCTGGGCATATACCCAGAGAAAACCATAAATCACAGAGACACATTCACCACAATGTTCATTGCAGCACTATTTACAATAGCCAGGTAATGGAAGCAACCTAAATGCCCACAGACAGATGAATGGATAAAGATGTGGTACATATATAAAATGGAATATTACTCAGCCATAAAAAGGAATGAAACTGAGTCATTTGTAGAGAAGTTGATGGATCTAGAGACTGTCATACAGAGTGAAGTAAGTCAGAAAGAGAAAAACAAATATTGTATATTAATGCCTATATGTGGAACCTAGAAAAATGCTACAGATGAACTGGTTTGCAGGGCAGAAATAGAGACACAGAGTTAGAGAACAAACGTATCGACACAAAGTGGGGGAAGCCATGGGGTGGTGGTGGTGGGATGAGTTGGGAGATTGGGATTGACCTGTATACATGTCTATGCATAAAATAGATAACTAATAATAACCTAGTGTATAAAAAATAAATAAAATTAAATTTCAAAATTTTTAAAAACAAAATGTAAAAATAAAACAGAAAAAAAGTTCTTCCATTCACACTGATGTATTTATAAGAATGAATTATTTCCATGCTTATATCTATAAATACATAAAAGAGGAATAAAATAAAACTTGAACCAAAAAAAAAAAAAAACTGAACCTAACAGTTATACAGAGGAAAACACTACCAAGGCACTTGCTCCAGTGGTAAACAATTCTGAAATTGGTCAGAGGTGGGGAATCATCTCCCATACAGCCAGCAGCCCCACCCGCCCACGCAAGGAGCCTCCTTATTGCAAAGCTGGGGGACCGTGCCGAGGCCTCTGTGAGTAAACGTGAGCTGAGCACCAGGCCAGCTGCTGCTGAACTGTTCCCACCCTTCCCAGGTGAAACACCTGAATATGTACAAGGGCTTGAAAGCCTAGAGGAAGGGCCGTGGAGCCACACCAGCGACAGCACACAGGCCACCTTGGTGCCTGCAGGTCAACCAGGATGGTGCTGGCCACGGGCGCTCTTCTGGAAGCTTTCCATTGCCCTGCCTGAGATACCCCTCCTGTCCCGGCCCCCACTCCTTTTTTTCCTTCCTCACCTCAGCCCGGAGAGATATTCCAGTGGAAGTTATGGGTGACACATCCTCTTCTTTACAGGTGGCAGCCTGGCAACTCCTGCAGAAAGTCCAGCAGAGCCCCACTCACACCGGGCCACCCACAAAGCCGTGGACCCTCACACCCTCCCACCAGCACAGCCCCGAGACTGCTGACGGGGCAGAGAATATGGAGTCAGGCACAGCTGCAGGGGCTATTGCTGCCTGGAGTGCTGTTTATATTGACCTCAACCCAGGCACACCTGGGGAGGGCTTGCCGGCAGGGTCAGGCTGCCCAGGTCAGCTAATCCTCAGCCCTCAGGGAATCACATTGCAGAAAATGGACCTCGCTAAGACAGAGTATTCGCCAAGGAAAAAAAGCACACAATGCCATTTGCAGCACCGTAGATGAGTCTAGAGGTAATCACGTGACTTGGAGTAAGTCAGAAAGTGAAAGACACATATCATATCATATCACTTATAGGTGTTACCTATAAATTGATACCAGGGCAGATATTTCCACGGAGAAGGTCAATCAAAGATTCATTAAACAAACTTATGGTTCACCAAAGGAAAGGTGTGAGGATTGAATTCATTATGATATTGGGGTTAACAGACATATACAAACACAGTAGACGTATATAATCACCAAAGACCTACGGAGTACCAAGAGAAGACTACTCAACATTCTGTCATAACGAACATGGGAAAAGGATCCCAGGAAGAACAGACATATGTATATGTGTAAAAGAACCACCTCTTGCACACCTACAACAAGCTAAACGTTGTACTCAAACTTGCTGTAATAAAAAATAAAAAATTAAATTAAAAACACGAACAAGAATTAGTGAGAAAAACTTGAGGGGCTTTCTCCTGGTACATTCCGTTCTACATTCCAATCTAGAACGCGACTTCCATTGAGGCTCTGCTGCCCTAGTAACCAGATTTGGTAAGGGAGAACTGCTGCCACCTTGTGGCCGTTTCACACAACAGCAGCTTTAATCCCAGCGCTAATGGTCAGTGGATATTCCAAATCATTACAGGCCTGTAAATGACACCTGCCCTGAAAACAAATCCTGGGGTCATATATCGACCAAAAAATTCAAAAGACGTCCATATTTCAAAACGACAGTTTCAAGAGGCATATTTCACGCACATTAGTGTTCTGCTTCTTTTGATTTCTTTCTTTGTTAAAAAAACGGGAATGGAAAAAGGCAACCCTCAGAATGGGCGAAAACTTTCACAAACGAATCAATGGACAAAGGTTTAATCTCCAATATATATATACAGCTCATGCAGCTTAATATTAATACAACAAACAACCCAATACAGAAATGGGCAGAAGATCTAAATAGACGTTTCTTCAAAGAAGACACAGAGATGGCCAAGACGCACATGAAAAGCTGCTCAACATCACTAATTATTAGAGAAATGCAAATCAAAACTACAATGAGGTAAGACCTCACACCTGTTAGAATCGGCATCATCAGATAATCTACAAACAACAAATTCTGGGGAGGGTGTGGACAAAAGGAACCCTCTTCCGCTATTGGTGGGAATGTAAATTGATACAGTCACTATGGAGAACAGTATGGAGGTTCCTTTAAAAAACTAAAAAGAGAATTACCATAGGATCCAGCAATCCCACTTCTGGGCATATACCCAGAGAAAACCATAAATCACAGAGACACATTCACCACAATGTTCATTGCAGCACTATTTACAATAGCCAGGTAATGGAAGCAACCTAAATGCCCACAGACAGACGAATGGATAAAGATGTGGTACATATATAAAATGGAATATTACTCAGCCATAAAAAGGAATGAAACTGGGTCATTTGTAGAGAAGTTGATGGATCTTGAGACTGTCATACAGAGTGAAGTAAGTCAGAAAGAGAAAAACAAATATTGTATATTAATGCCTATATGTGGAACCTAGAAAAATGCTACAGATGAACTGGTTTGCAGGGCAGAAATATAGACACAGAGGTAAAGAACAAACGTATTGACACAAAGTGGGGGAAGCCATGGGATGGTGGTGGTGGTATGAGTTGGGAGATTGGGATTGACCTGTATACATGTCTATGCATAAAATAGATAACTAATAATAACCTAGTGTATAAAAAAATAAATTAAATTAAATTTCAAAATTTTTAAAAATAAAATGTAAAAATAAAACTGAAAAAATGTTCTTCCATTCACACTGATGTATTTATAAGAATGAATTATTTCCATGCTTATATCTATAAATACATAAAAGAGGAATAAAATCTAACTTGAACCAAAAAAGAAAAAAAAAAAACTGAACCTAACAGTTATACAGAGGAAAACACTACCAAGGCACTTGCTCCAGTGGTAAACAATTCTGAAATTGGTCAGAGGTGGGGAATCATCTCCCATACAGCCAGCAGCCCCACCCGCCCACGCAAAGAGCGTCCTTATTGCAAAGCTGGGGGACAGTGCCGATGCCTCTGTGAGTAAACGTGAGCTGAGCCCCAGGCCAGCTGCTGCTGAACTGTTCCCACCCTTCCCAGGTGAAACACCTGAATATGTACAAGGGCTTGAAAGCCTAGAGGAAGGGCCGTGGAGCCACACCAGCGAAAGCACGCAGGCCAACTTGGTGCCTGCAGGTCAGCCAGGATGGTCCTGGCCACGGGCGCTCTTCTGGAAGCTTTCCATTGCCCTGCCTGAGATACCCCTCCTGTCCCGGCCCCCACTCCTTTTTTTCCTTACTCACCTCAGCCCGGAGAGATACTCCAGTGGAAGTTATGGGTGACACATCCTCTTCTTTACAGGTGGCAGCCTGGCAACTCCTGCAGAAAGTCCAGCAGAGCCCCACTCACACCGGGCCACCCACAAAGCCGTGGACCCTCACACCCTCCCACCAGCACAGCCCCGAGACTGCTGACGGGGCAGAGAATATGGAGTCAGGCACAGCTGCAGGGGCTATTGCTGCCTGGAGTGCTGTTTATATTGACCTCAACTCAGACACACCTGGGTAGGGCTTGCCGGCAGGGTCAGGCTGCCCAGGTCAGCTAATCCTCAGCCCTCAGGGAATCACATTGCAGAAAATGGACCTCGCTAAGACAGAATATTCGCCAAGGAAAAGAAGCACACAATGCCATTTGCAGCACCGTAGATGAGTCTAGAGGTAATCACGTGACTTGGAGTAAGTCAGAAAGTGAAAGACACATATCATATCATATCACTTATAGGTGTTACCTATAAATTGATACCAGGGCAGATATTTCCACGGAGAAGGGCAATCACAGATTCATTAAACAAACTTATGGTTCACCAAAGGAAAGGTGTGAGGATTGAATTCATTATGATATTGGGGTTAACAGACGTATACAAACACAGTAGACATATATAATCACCAAAGACCTACGGAGTACCAAGAGAAGACTACACAACATTCTGTCATAACGAACATGGGAAAAGGATCCCAGGAAGAACAGACATATGTATATGTGTAAAAGAACCACCTCTTGCACACCTACAACAAGCTAAACGTTGTACTCAAACTTGCTGTAATAAAAAATAAAAAATTAAATTAAAAACACGAACAAGAAGTAGTGAGACAAACTTGAGGGGCTTTCTCCTGGCACATTCCGTTCTACATTCCAATCTAGAACGCGACTTCCATTGAGGCTCTGCTGCCCTAGTAACCAGATTTGGTAAGGGAGAACTGCTGCCACCTTGTGGCCGTTTCAACAACAGCAGCTTTAATCCCAGCGCTAATGGTCAGTGGATATTCCAAATCATTACAGGCCTGTAAATGACACCTGCCCTGAAAACAAATCCTGGGGTCAAATATCGACCAAAAAATTCAAAAGACGTCCATATTTCAAAACGACAGTTTCAAGAGGCATATTTCACGCACATTAGTGTTCTGATTCTTTTCCTTTCTTTCTTTCTTTGTTAAAAAAACGGGAATGGAAAAAGGTAACCCTCAGAAGGGGCGAAAACGTTCACAAACGAATCAGTGGACAAAGGTTTAATCTCCAATATATATATACAACTCATGCAGCTTAATATTAATACAACAAACAACCCAATACAAAAATGGGCAGAAGATCTAAATAGACGTTTCTTCAAAGAAGACACAGAGATGGCCAAGACGCACATGAAAAGCTGCTCAACATCACTAATTATTAGAGAAATGCAAATCAAAACTACAATGAGGTAAGACCTCACACCTGTTAGAATCGGCATCATCAGATAATCTACAAACAACAAATTCTGGGGAGGGTGTGGACAAAAGGAACCCTCTTCCGCTATTGGTGGGAATGTAAATTGATACAGTCACTATGGAGAACAGTATGGAGGTTCCTTTAAAAAACTAAAAAGAGAATTACCATAGGATCCAGCAATCCCACTTCTGGGCATATACCCAGAGAAAACCATAAATCACAAAGACACATTCACCACAATGTTCATTGCAGCACTATTTACAATAGCCAGGTAATGGAAGCAACCTAAATGCCCACAGACAGACGAATGGATAAAGATGTGGTACATATATAAAATGGAATATTACTCAGCCATAAAAAGGAATGAAACTGGGTCATTTGTAGAGAAGTTGATGGATCTATTGACTGTCATACAGAGTGAAGTAAGTCAGAAAGAGAAAAACAAATATTGTATATTAATGCCTATATGTGGAACCTAGAATAATACTACAGATGAACTGGTTTGCAGGGCAGAAATAGAGACACAGAGGTAGAGAACAAACGTATGGACACAAAGTGGGGGAAGCCATGGGGTGGTGGTGGTAGGATGAGTTGGGAGATTGGGATTGACCTGTATACATGTCTATGCATAAAATAGATAACTAATAATAACCTAGTGTATAAAAAAATAAATAAAATTAAATTTCAAAATTTTTAAAAATAAAATGTAAAAATAAAACAGAAAAAAAGTTCTTCCATTCACACTGATGTATTTATAAGAATGAATTATTTCCATGCTTATATCTATAAATACATAAAAGAGGAATAAAATCTAACTTGAACCAAAAAAGAAAAAAAAAACTGAACCTAACAGTTATACAGAGGAAAACACTACCAAGGCACTTGCTCCAGTGGTAAACAATTCTGAAATTGGTCAGAGGTGGGGAATCATCTCCCATACAGCCAGCAGCCCCGCCCACCCACGCAAGGAGCGTCCTTAATGCAAAGCTGGGGGACCGTGCCGAGGCCTCTGTGAGTAAACGTGAGCTGAGCCCCAGGCCAGCTGCTGCTGAACTGTTCCCACCCTTCCCAGGTGAAACACCTGAATATGTACAAGGGCTTGAAAGCCTAGAGGAAGGGCCGTGGAGCCACACCAGCGACAGCACGCAGGCCACCTTGGTGCCTGCAGGTCAGCCAGGATGGTCCTGGCCACGGGCGCTCTTCTGGAAGCTTTCCATTGCCCTGCCTGAGATCCCCCTCCTGTCCCGGGCCCCACTCCTTTTTTTCCTTCCTCACCTCAGCCCGGAGAGATATTCCAGTGGAAGTTATGGGTGACACATCCTCTTCTTTACCGGTGGCAGCCTGGCAACTCCTGCAGAAAGTCCAGCAGAGCCCCACTCACACCGGGCCACCCACAAAGCCGTGGACCCTCACACCCTCCCACAAGCACAGCCCCGAGACTGCTGACGGGGCAGAGAATATGGAGTCAGGCACAGCTGCAGGGGCTATTGCTGCCTGGAGTGCTGTTTATATTGACCTCAACCCAGGCACACCTGGGGAAGGCTTGCCGGCAGGGTCAGGCTGCCCAGGTCAGCTAATCCTCAGCCCTCGGGGAATCACATTGCAGAAAATGGACCTCGCTAAGACAGAATATTCGCCAAGTGAAAGAAGCACACAATGCCATTTGCAGCACCGTAGATGAGTCTAGAGGTAATCACGTGACTTGGAGTAAGTCAGAAAGTGAAAGACACATATCATATCATATCACTTATAGGTGTTACCTATAAATTGATACCAGGGCAGATATTTCCACGGAGAAGGGCAATCACAGATTCATTAAACAAACTTATGGTTCACCAAAGGAAAGGTGTGAGGATTGAATTCATTATGATATTGGGGTTAACAGACATATACAAACACAGTAGATGTATATAATCACCAAAGACCTACGGAGTACCAAGAGAAGACTACTCAACATTCTGTCATAACGTACATGGGAAAAGGATCCCAGGAAGAACAGACATATGTATATGTGTAAAAGAACCACCTCTTGCACACCTACAACAAGCTAAACGTTGTACTCAAACTTGCTGTAATAAAAAATAAAAAATTAAATTAAAAACACGAACAAGAATTAGTGAGAAAAACTTGAGGGGCTTTCTCCTGGTACATTCCGTTCTACATTCCAATCTAGAACGCGACTTCCATTGAGGCTCTGCTGCCCTAGTAACCAGATTTGGTAAGGGAGAACTGCTGCCACCTTGTGGCCGTTTCACACAACAGCAGCTTTAATCCCAGCGCTAATGGTCAGTGGATATTCCAAATCATTACAGGCCTGTAAATGACACCTGCACTGAAAAAAAATCCTGGGGTCATATATCGACCAAAAAATTCAAAAGACGTCCATATTTCAAAACGACAGTTTCAAGAGGCATATTTCACGCACATTAGTGTTCTGCTTCTTTTGATTTCTTTCTTTCTTTGTTAAAAAAACGGGAATGGAAAAAGGCAACCCTCAGAATGGGCGAAAACGTTCACAAACGAATCAATGGACAAAGGTTTAATCTCCAATATATATAAACAGCTCATGCAGCTTAATATTAATAAAACAACAACCCAATACAAAAATGGGCAGAAGATCTAAATAGACGTTTCTTCAAAGAAGACACAGAGATGGCCAAGACGCACATGAAAAGCTGCTCAACATCACTAATTATTAGAGAAATACAAATCAAAACTACAATGAGGTAAGACCTCACACCTGTTAGAATCGGCATCATCAGATAATCTACAAACAACAAATTCTGGGGAGGGTGTGGACAAAAGGAACCCTCTTCCGCTATTGGTGGGAATGTAAATTGATACAGTCACTATGGAGAACAGTATGGAGGTTCCTTTAAAAAACTAAAAAGAGAATTACCATAGGATCCAGCAATCCCACTTCTGGGCATATACCCAGAGAAAACCATAAATCACAGAGACACATTCACCACAATGTTCATTGCAGCACTATTTACAATAGCCAGGTAATGGAAGCAACCTAAATGCCCACAGACAGACGAATGGATAAAGATGTGGTACATATATAAAATGGAATATTACTCAGCCATAAAAAGGAATGAAACTGGGTCATTTGTAGAGAAGTTGATGGATCTTGAGACTGTCATACAGAGTGAAGTAAGTCAGAAAGAGAAAAACAAATATTGTATATTAATGCCTATATGTGGAACCTAGAAAAATGCTACAGATGAACTGGTTTGCAGGGCAGAAATATAGACACAGAGGTAAAGAACAAACGTATTGACACAAAGTGGGGGAAGCCATGGGATGGTGGTGGTGGTATGAGTTGGGAGATTGGGATTGACCTGTATACATGTCTATGCATAAAATAGATAACTAATAATAACCTAGTGTATAAAAAAATAAATTAAATTAAATTTCAAAATTTTTAAAAATAAAATGTAAAAATAAAACTGAAAAAATGTTCTTCCATTCACACTGATGTATTTATAAGAATGAATTATTTCCATGCTTATATCTATAAATACATAAAAGAGGAATAAAATCTAACTTGAACCAAAAAAGAAAAAAAAAAAACTGAACCTAACAGTTATACAGAGGAAAACACTACCAAGGCACTTGCTCCAGTGGTAAACAATTCTGAAATTGGTCAGAGGTGGGGAATCATCTCCCATACAGCCAGCAGCCCCACCCGCCCACGCAAAGAGCGTCCTTATTGCAAAGCTGGGGGACAGTGCCGATGCCTCTGTGAGTAAACGTGAGCTGAGCCCCAGGCCAGCTGCTGCTGAACTGTTCCCACCCTTCCCAGGTGAAACACCTGAATATGTACAAGGGCTTGAAAGCCTAGAGGAAGGGCCGTGGAGCCACACCAGCGAAAGCACGCAGGCCAACTTGGTGCCTGCAGGTCAGCCAGGATGGTCCTGGCCACGGGCGCTCTTCTGGAAGCTTTCCATTGCCCTGCCTGAGATACCCCTCCTGTCCCGGCCCCCACTCCTTTTTTTCCTTACTCACCTCAGCCCGGAGAGATACTCCAGTGGAAGTTATGGGTGACACATCCTCTTCTTTACAGGTGGCAGCCTGGCAACTCCTGCAGAAAGTCCAGCAGAGCCCCACTCACACCGGGCCACCCACAAAGCCGTGGACCCTCACACCCTCCCACCAGCACAGCCCCGAGACTGCTGACGGGGCAGAGAATATGGAGTCAGGCACAGCTGCAGGGGCTATTGCTGCCTGGAGTGCTGTTTATATTGACCTCAACTCAGACACACCTGGGTAGGGCTTGCCGGCAGGGTCAGGCTGCCCAGGTCAGCTAATCCTCAGCCCTCAGGGAATCACATTGCAGAAAATGGACCTCGCTAAGAGAGAATATTCGCCAAGGAAAAGAAGCACACAATGCCATTTGCAGCACCGTAGATGAGTCTAGAGGTAATCACGTGACTTGGAGTAAGTCAGAAAGTGAAAGACACATATCATATCATATCACTTATAGGTGTTACCTATAAATTGATACCAGGGCAGATATTTCCACGGAGAAGGGCAATCACAGATTCATTAAACAAACTTATGGTTCACCAAAGGAAAGGTGTGAGGATTGAATTCATTATGATATTGGGGTTAACAGACGTATACAAACACAGTAGACATATATAATCACCAAAGACCTACGGAGTACCAAGAGAAGACTACACAACATTCTGTCATAACGAACATGGGAAAAGGATCCCA
The DNA here is from genome assembly GCF_964165515.1 of Mesoplodon bidens. Lineage (NCBI taxonomy): Eukaryota > Metazoa > Chordata > Mammalia > Artiodactyla > Ziphiidae > Mesoplodon > Mesoplodon bidens. Next base: position 171,893 of record NW_027672397.1, read on the forward strand.
GGAAGAACAGACATATGTATATGTGTAAAAGAACCACCTCTTGCACACCTACAACAAGCTAAACGTTGTACTCAAACTTGCTGTAATAAAAAATAAAAAATTAAATTAAAAACACGAACAAGAAGTAGTGAGACAAACTTGAGGGGCTTTCTCCTGGCACATTCCGTTCTACATTCCAATCTAGAACGCGACTTCCATTGAGGCTCTGCTGCCCTAGTAACCAGATTTGGTAAGGGAGAACTGCTGCCACCTTGTGGCCGTTTCAACAACAGCAGCTTTAATCCCAGCGCTAATGGTCAGTGGATATTCCAAATCATTACAGGCCTGTAAATGACACCTGCCCTGAAAACAAATCCTGGGGTCAAATATCGACCAAAAAATTCAAAAGACGTCCATATTTCAAAACGACAGTTTCAAGAGGCATATTTCACGCACATTAGTGTTCTGATTCTTTTCCTTTCTTTCTTTCTTTGTTAAAAAAACGGGAATGGAAAAAGGTAACCCTCAGAAGGGGCGAAAACGTTCACAAACGAATCAGTGGACAAAGGTTTAATCTCCAATATATATATACAACTCATGCAGCTTAATATTAATACAACAAACAACCCAATACAAAAATGGGCAGAAGATCTAAATAGACGTTTCTTCAAAGAAGACACAGAGATGGCCAAGACGCACATGAAAAGCTGCTCAACATCACTAATTATTAGAGAAATGCAAATCAAAACTACAATGAGGTAAGACCTCACACCTGTTAGAATCGGCATCATCAGATAATCTACAAACAACAAATTCTGGGGAGGGTGTGGACAAAAGGAACCCTCTTCCGCTATTGGTGGGAATGTAAATTGATACAGTCACTATGGAGAACAGTATGGAGGTTCCTTTAAAAAACTAAAAAGAGAATTACCATAGGATCCAGCAATCCCACTTCTGGGCATATACCCAGAGAAAACCATAAATCACAAAGACACATTCACCACAATGTTCATTGCAGCACTATTTACAATAGCCAGGTAATGGAAGCAACCTAAATGCCCACAGACAGACGAATGGATAAAGATGTGGTACATATATAAAATGGAATATTACTCAGCCATAAAAAGGAATGAAACTGGGTCATTTGTAGAGAAGTTGATGGATCTATTGACTGTCATACAGAGTGAAGTAAGTCAGAAAGAGAAAAACAAATATTGTATATTAATGCCTATATGTGGAACCTAGAATAATACTACAGATGAACTGGTTTGCAGGGCAGAAATAGAGACACAGAGGTAGAGAACAAACGTATGGACACAAAGTGGGGGAAGCCATGGGGTGGTGGTGGTAGGATGAGTTGGGAGATTGGGATTGACCTGTATACATGTCTATGCATAAAATAGATAACTAATAATAACCTAGTGTATAAAAAAATAAATAAAATTAAATTTCAAAATTTTTAAAAATAAAATGTAAAAATAAAACAGAAAAAAAGTTCTTCCATTCACACTGATGTATTTATAAGAATGAATTATTTCCATGCTTATATCTATAAATACATAAAAGAGGAATAAAATCTAACTTGAACCAAAAAAGAAAAAAAAAACTGAACCTAACAGTTATACAGAGGAAAACACTACCAAGGCACTTGCTCCAGTGGTAAACAATTCTGAAATTGGTCAGAGGTGGGGAATCATCTCCCATACAGCCAGCAGCCCCGCCCACCCACGCAAGGAGCGTCCTTAATGCAAAGCTGGGGGACCGTGCCGAGGCCTCTGTGAGTAAACGTGAGCTGAGCCCCAGGCCAGCTGCTGCTGAACTGTTCCCACCCTTCCCAGGTGAAACACCTGAATATGTACAAGGGCTTGAAAGCCTAGAGGAAGGGCCGTGGAGCCACACCAGCGACAGCACGCAGGCCACCTTGGTGCCTGCAGGTCAGCCAGGATGGTCCTGGCCACGGGCGCTCTTCTGGAAGCTTTCCATTGCCCTGCCTGAGATCCCCCTCCTGTCCCGGGCCCCACTCCTTTTTTTCCTTCCTCACCTCAGCCCGGAGAGATATTCCAGTGGAAGTTATGGGTGACACATCCTCTTCTTTACCGGTGGCAGCCTGGCAACTCCTGCAGAAAGTCCAGCAGAGCCCCACTCACACCGGGCCACCCACAAAGCCGTGGACCCTCACACCCTCCCACAAGCACAGCCCCGAGACTGCTGACGGGGCAGAGAATATGGAGTCAGGCACAGCTGCAGGGGCTATTGCTGCCTGGAGTGCTGTTTATATTGACCTCAACCCAGGCACACCTGGGGAAGGCTTGCCGGCAGGGTCAGGCTGCCCAGGTCAGCTAATCCTCAGCCCTCGGGGAATCACATTGCAGAAAATGGACCTCGCTAAGACAGAATATTCGCCAAGTGAAAGAAGCACACAATGCCATTTGCAGCACCGTAGATGAGTCTAGAGGTAATCACGTGACTTGGAGTAAGTCAGAAAGTGAAAGACACATATCATATCATATCACTTATAGGTGTTACCTATAAATTGATACCAGGGCAGATATTTCCACGGAGAAGGGCAATCACAGATTCATTAAACAAACTTATGGTTCACCAAAGGAAAGGTGTGAGGATTGAATTCATTATGATATTGGGGTTAACAGACATATACAAACACAGTAGATGTATATAATCACCAAAGACCTACGGAGTACCAAGAGAAGACTACTCAACATTCTGTCATAACGTACATGGGAAAAGGATCCCAGGAAGAACAGACATATGTATATGTGTAAAAGAACCACCTCTTGCACACCTACAACAAGCTAAACGTTGTACTCAAACTTGCTGTAATAAAAAATAAAAAATTAAATTAAAAACACGAACAAGAATTAGTGAGAAAAACTTGAGGGGCTTTCTCCTGGTACATTCCGTTCTACATTCCAATCTAGAACGCGACTTCCATTGAGGCTCTGCTGCCCTAGTAACCAGATTTGGTAAGGGAGAACTGCTGCCACCTTGTGGCCGTTTCACACAACAGCAGCTTTAATCCCAGCGCTAATGGTCAGTGGATATTCCAAATCATTACAGGCCTGTAAATGACACCTGCACTGAAAAAAAATCCTGGGGTCATATATCGACCAAAAAATTCAAAAGACGTCCATATTTCAAAACGACAGTTTCAAGAGGCATATTTCACGCACATTAGTGTTCTGCTTCTTTTGATTTCTTTCTTTCTTTGTTAAAAAAACGGGAATGGAAAAAGGCAACCCTCAGAATGGGCGAAAACGTTCACAAACGAATCAATGGACAAAGGTTTAATCTCCAATATATATAAACAGCTCATGCAGCTTAATATTAATAAAACAACAACCCAATACAAAAATGGGCAGAAGATCTAAATAGACGTTTCTTCAAAGAAGACACAGAGATGGCCAAGACGCACATGAAAAGCTGCTCAACATCACTAATTATTAGAGAAATACAAATCAAAACTACAATGAGGTAAGACCTCACACCTGTTAGAATCGGCATCATCAGATAATCTACAAACAACAAATTCTGGGGAGGGTGTGGACAAAAGGAACCCTCTTCCGCTATTGGTGGGAATGTAAATTGATACAGTCACTATGGAGAACAGTATGGAGGTTCCTTTAAAAAACTAAAAAGAGAATTACCATAGGATCCAGCAATCCCACTTCTGGGCATATACCCAGAGAAAACCATAAATCACAGAGACACATTCACCACAATGTTCATTGCAGCACTATTTACAATAGCCAGGTAATGGAAGCAACCTAAATGCCCACAGACAGACGAATGGATAAAGATGTGGTACATATATAAAATGGAATATTACTCAGCCATAAAAAGGAATGAAACTGGGTCATTTGTAGAGAAGTTGATGGAACTAGAGACTGTCATACAGAGTGAAGTAAGTCAGAAAGAGAAAAACAAATATTGTATATTAATGCCTATATGTGGAACCTAGAAATATGCTACAGATGAACTGGTTTGCAGGGCAGAAATAGAGACACAGAGGTAGAGAACAAACGTATGGACACAAAGTGGGGGAAGCCATGGGGTGGTGGTGGTGGGATGAGTTGGGAGATTGGGATTGACCTGTATACATGTCTATGCATAAAATAGATAACTAATAATAACCTACTGTATAAAAAAAATAAATAAAATTAAATTTCAAAAATTTTAAAAATAAAATGTAAAAATAAAACAGAAAAAATGTTCTTCCATTCACACTGATGTATTTATAAGAATGAATTATTTCCATGCTTATATCCATAAATACATAAAAGAGGAATAATATCTAACTTGAACCAAAAAAGAAAAAAAAATCTGAACCTAAGAGTTATACAGAGGAAAACACTACCAAGGCACTTGCTCCAGTGGTAAACAATTCTGAAATTGGTCAGAGGTGGGGAATCATCTCCCATAGAGCCAGCAGCCCCGCCCGCCCACGCAAGGAGCGTCCTTATTGCAAAGTTCGGGGACCGTGCCGAGGCCTCTGTGAGTAAACGTGAGCTGAGCCCCAGGCCAGCTGCTGCTGAACTGTTCCCACCCTTCCCAGGTGAAACACCTGAATATGTACAAGGGCTTGAAAGCCTAGAGGAAGGGCCGTGGAGCCACACCAGCGAAAGCAAGCAGGGCAACTTGGTGCCTGCAGGTCAGCCAGGATGATCCTGGCCACGGTCGCTCTTCTGGAAGCCTTCCATTGCCCTGCCTGAGATACCCCTCCTGTCCCGGCCCCCACTCCTTTTTCTCCTTCCTCACCTCAGCCCGGAGAGATACTCCAGTGGAAGTTATGGGTGACACATCCTCTTCTTTACAGGTGCCAGCCTGGCAACTCCTGCAGAAAGTCCAGCAGAGCCCCACTCACACCGGGCCACCCACAAAGCCGTGGACCCTCACACCCTCCCACCAGCACAGCCCCCAGACTGCTGACGGGGCAGAGAATATGGAGTCAGGCACAGCTGCAGGGGCTATTGCTGCCTGGAGTGCTGTTTATATTGACCTCAACCCAGGCACACCTGGGGAGGGCTTGCCGGCAGGGTCAGGCTGCCCAGGTCAGCTAATCCTCAGCCCTCAGGGAATCACATTGCAGAAAATGGACCTTGCTAAGACAGAATATTCGCCAAGGAAAAGAAGCACACAATGCCATTTGCAGCACCGTAGATGAGTCTAGAGGTAATCACGTGACTTGGAGTAAGTCAGAAAGTGAAAGACACATATCATATCATATCACTTATAGGTGTTACCTATAAATTGATACCAGGGCAGATATTTCCACGGAGAAGGGCAATCACAGATTCATTAAACAAACTTATGGTTCACAAAAGGAAAGGTGTGAGGATTGAATTCATTACGATATTGGGGTTAACAGACATATACAAACACAGTAGACGTATATAATCACCAAAGACCTACGGAGTACCAAGAGAAGACTACTCAACATTCTGTCATAACGTACATGGGAAAAGAATTCCAGGAAGAACAGACATAGGTATATGTGTAAAAGAACCACCTCTTGCACACCTACAACAAGCTAAACGTTGTACTCAAACTTGCTGTAATAAAAAATAAAAAATTAAATTAGGGCCTCCCTGGTGGCGCAGTGGTTGAGATTCCGCCTGCCGATGCAGGGGATGCGGGTTCGTGTCCCGGTCTGGGAGGATCCCATGTGCCGCGGAGCGGCTGGGCCCGTGAGCCATGGCCGCTGGGCCTGCGCGTCCGGAGCCTGTGCTCCGCAGCGGGAGAGGCCACAACGGTGAGAGGCCCGCATACCGCAAAAAGAAAAAAAAATTAAATTAAAAACACGAACAAGAAGGAGTGAGACAAACTTGAGGGGCTTTCTCCTGGCACATTCCGTTCTACATTCCAATCTAGAACACGACTTCCATTGAGGCTCTGCTGCCCTAGTAACCAGATTTGGTAAGGGAGAACTGCTGCCACCTTGTGGCCGTTTCACACAACAGCAGCTTTAATCCCAGCGCTAATGGTCAGAGGATATTCCAAATCATTACAGGCCTGTAAATGACACCTGCCCTGAAAACAAATCCTGGGGTCATATATCGACCAAAAAATTCAAAAGACGTCCATATTTCAAAACGACAGTTTCAAGAGGCATATTTCACGCACATTAGTGTTCTGATTCTTTTGCTTTCTTTCTTTCTTTGTTAAAAAAACGGGAATGGAAAAAGGTAACCCTCAGAAGGGGCGAAAACGTTCACAAACGAATCAATGGACAAAGGTTTCATCTCCAATACATATAAACAGCTCATGCAGCTTAATATTAATAAAACAAACAACCCAATACAAAAATGGGCAGAAGATCTAAAGAGACGTTTCTTCAAAGAAGACACAGAGATGGCCAAGACGCACATGAAAAGCTGCTCAACATCACTAATTATTAGAGAAATGCAAATCAAAACTACAATGAGGTAAGACCTCACACCTGTGAGAATCGGCCTCATCAGATAATCTACAAACAACAAATTCTGGGGAGGGTGTGGACAAAAGGAACCCTCTTCCGCTATTGGTGGGAATGTAAATTGATACAGTCACGATGGAGAACAGTATGGAGGTTCCTTTAAAAAACTAAAAAGAGAATTACCATAGGATCCAGCAACCCCACTTCTGGGCATATACCCAGAGAAAACCATAAATCACAAAGACACATTCACCACAATGTTCATTGCAGCACTATTTACAATAGCCAGGCAATGGAAGCAACCTAAATGCCCACAGACAGACGAATGGATAAAGATGTGGTACATATATAAAATGGAATATTACTCAGCCAAAAAAAGGAATGAAACTGGGTCATTTGTAGAGAAGTTGATGGATCTAGAGACTGTCATACAGAGTGAAGTAAGTCAGAAAGAGAAAAACAAATATTGTATATTAATGCCTATATGTGGAACCTAGAAAAATGGTACAGATGAACTGGTTTGCAGGGCAGAAATAGGGACACAGAGGTAGAGAACAAACGTATGGACATGGACACAAAGTGGGGGAAGCCATGGGGTGGTGGTGGTGGGATGAGTTGGGAGATTGGGATTGACCTGTATACATGTATATGCATAAAATAGATAACTAATAATAACCTACTGTATAAAAAAATAAATTAAATTAAATTTCAAAATTTTAAAAAATAAAATGTAAAAATAAAACAGAAAAAAATTTCTTCCATTCACACTGATGTATTTATAAGAATGAATTATTTCCATGCTTATATCCATAAATACATAAAAGAGGAATAAAATCTAACTTGAACCAAAAAAGAAAAAAAAAACTGAACCTAACATTTATACAAAGGAAAACACTACCAAGACACTTGCTCCAGTGGTAAACAATTCTGAAATTGGTCAGAGGTGGGGAATCATCTCCCATACAGCCAGCAGCCCCGCCCGCCCACGCCAGGAGCATCCTCATTGCAAAGCTGGGAGACCGTGCCGAGGCCTCTGTGAGTAAACGTGAGCTGAGCCCCAGGCCAGCTGCTGCTGAACTGTTCCCACCCTTCCCAGGTGAAACACCTGAATATGTACAAGGGCTTGAAAGCCTAGAGGAAGGGCCGTGGAGCCACACCAGCGACAGCATGCAGGTCAACTTGGTGCCAGCAGGTCAGCCAGGATGGTACTGGCCACGGGCGCTCTTCTGGAAGCTTTCTATTGCCCTGCCTGAGATACCCCACCTGTCCCGGCCCCCACTCCTTTTTTTCCTTCCTCACCTCAGCCCGGAGAAATATTCCAGTGGAAGTTATGGGTGATACATCCTCTTCTTTACAGGTGGCAGCCTGGCAACTCCTGCCGAAAGTCCAGCTGAGCCCCACTCACACCGGGCCACCCACAAAGCCGTGGACCCTCACACCCTCCCACCAGCACAGCCCCGAGACTGCTGACGGGGCAGAGAATATGGAGTAAGGCACAGCTGCAGGGGCTATTGCTGCCTGGAGTGCTGTTTATATTGACCTCAACCCAGGCACACCTGGGGAGGGCTTGCCGGCAGGGTCAGGCTGCTCAGGTCAGCTAATCCTCAGCCCTCAGGGAATCACATTGCAGAAAATGGACCTCGCTAAGACAGAATATTCGCCAAGGAGAAAAAGGACACAATGCCATTTGCAGCACCGTAGATGAGTCTCGAGGTAATCACGTGACTTGGAGTAAGTCAGAAAGTGAAAGACACATATCATATCATATCACTTATAGGTGTTACCTATAAATTGATACCAGGGCAGATATTTCCACGGAGAAGGGCAATCACAGATTCATTAAACAAACTTATGGTTCACCAAAGGAAAGGTGTGAGGATTGAATTCATTACGATATTGGGGTTAACAGACAGATACAAACACAGTAGACGTATATAATCACCAATGACCTACGGAGTACCACGAGAAGACTACTCAACATTCTGTCATAACGTACATGGGAAAAGGATCCCAGGAAGAACAGACATATGTATATGTGTAAAAGAACCACCTCTTGCACACCTACAACAAGCTAAACGTTGTACTCAAACTTGCTGTAATAAAAAATAAAAAATTAAATTAAAAACACGAACAAGAAGTAGTGAGACAAACTTGAGGGGCTTTCTCCTGGCACATTCCGTTCTACATTCCAATCTCGAACAGGACTTCCATTGAGGCTCTGCTGCCCTAGTAACCAGATTTGGTAAGGGAGAACTGCTGCCACCTTGTGGCCGTTTCACACAACTGCAGGTTTAATGCCAGCGCTAATGGTCAGTGGATATTCCAAATCATTACAGGCCTGTAAATGACACCTGCCCTGAAAACAAATCCTGGGGTCATATATCGACCAAAAAATTCAAAAGACGTCCATATTTCAAAACGACAGTTTCAAGAGGCATATTTCACGCACATTAGTGTTCTGCTTCTTTTGCTTGCTTTCTTTCTTTGTTAAAAAAAACGGGAATGGAAAAAGGCAACCCTCAGAATGGGCGAAAACGTTCACAAACGAATCAATGGACAAAGGTTTAATCTTCAATATATATAAACAGCTCATGCAGCTTAATATTAATAAAACAAACAACCCAATACAAAAATGGGCAGAAGATCTAAAGAGACGTTTCTTCAAAGAAGACACAGAGATGGCCAAGACGCACATGAAAAGCTGCTCAACATCACTAATTATTAGAGAAATGCAAATCAAAACTACAATGAGGTAAGACCTCACACCTGTTAGAATCGGCATCATCAGATAATCTACAAACAACAAATTCTCGGGAGGGTGTGGACAAAAGGAACCCTCTTCCGCTATTGGTGGGAATGTAAATTGATACAGTCACTATGGAGAACAGTATGGAGGTTCCTTTAAAAAACTAAAAAGAGAATTACCATAGGATCCAGCAATCCCACTTCTGGGCATATACCCAGAGAAAACCATAAATCACAGAGACACATTCACCACAATGTTCATTGCAGCACTATTTACAATAGCCAGGTAATGGAAGCAACCTAAATGCCCACAGACAGACGAATGGATAAAGATGTGGTACATATATAAAATGGAATATTACTCAGCCATAAAAAGGAATGAAACTGGGTCATTTGTAGAGAAGTTGATGGATCTAGAGACTGTCATACAGAGTGAAGTAAGCCAGAAAGAGAAAAACAAATATTGTATATTAATGCCTATATGTGGAACCTAGAAAAATGGTAGAGATGAACTGGTTTGCAGGGCAGAAATAGAGACACAGAGGTAGAGAACAAACGTATGGACACAAAGTGGGGGAAGCCATGGGGTGGTGGTGGTGGGATGACTTGGGAGATTAGGATTGACCTGTATACATGTCTATGCATAAAATAGATAACTAATAATAACCTACTGTATAAAAAATAACTAAAATTAAATTTCAAAATTTTAAAAAATAAAATGTAAAAATAAAACAGAAAAAAAGTTCTTCCATTCACACTGATGTATTTATACGAATGAATTATTTCCATGCTTATATCCATAAATACATAAATGAGGAATAAAATCTAACTTGAACCAAAAAAGAAAAAAAAAACTGAACCTAACAGTTATACAGAGGAAAACACTACCAAGGCACTTGCTCCAGTGGTAAAGAATTCTGAAATTGGTCAGAGGTGGGGAATCATCTCCCATACAGCCAGCAGCCCCGCCCGCCCACGCAAGGAGCATCCTCATTGCAAAGCTGGGAGACCGTGCCGAGGCCTCTGTGAGTAAACGTGAGCTGAGCCCCAGGCCAGATGCTGCTGAACTGTTCCCACCCTTCCCAGGTGAAACACCTGAATATGTACAAGGGCTTGAAAGCCTAGAGGAAGGGCCGTGGAGCCACACCAGCGACAGCACGCAGGCCAACTTGGTGCCTGCAGGTCAGCCAGGATGGTACTGGCCACGGGCGCTCTTCTGGAAGCTTTCTGTTGCCCTGCCTGAGATACCCCTCCTGTCCCGGCCCCCACTCCTTTTTTTCCTTCCTCACCTCAGCCCGGAGAGATATTCCAGTGGAAGTTATGGGTGACACATCCTCTTCTTTACAGGTGGCAGCCTGGCAACTCCTGCCGAAAGTCCAGCAGAGCCCCACTCACACCAGGCCACCCACAAAGCCGTGGAACCTCACACCCTCCCACCAGCACAGCCCCGAGACTGCTGACGGGGCAGAGAATATGGAGTAAGGCACAGCTGCAGGGGCTATTGCTGCCTGGAGTGCTGTTTATATTGACCTCAACCCAGGCACACCTGGGGAGGGCTTGCCGGCAGGGTCAGGCTGCCCAGGTCAGCTAATCCTCAGCCCTCAGGGAATCACATTGCAGAAAATGGACCTCGCTAAGACAGAATATTTGCCAAGGAGAAAAAGGACACAATGCCATTTGCAGCACCGTAGATGAGTCTCGAGGTAATCACGTGACTTGGAGTAAGTCAGAAAGTGAAAGACACATATCATATCATATCACTTATAGGTGTTACCTATAAATTGATACCAGGGCAGATATTTCCACGGAGAAGGGCAATCACAGATTCATTAAACAAACTTATGGTTCACCAAAGGAAAGGTGTGAGGATTGAATTCATTACGATATTGGGGTTAACAGACAGATACAAACACAGTAGACGTATATAATCACCAATGACCTACGGAGTACCAAGAGAAGACTACTCAACATTCTGTCATAACGTACATGGGAAAAGGATCCCAGGAAGAACAGACATATGTATATGTGTAAAAGAACCACCTCTTGCACACCTACAACAAGCTAAACGTTGTACTCAAACTTGCTGTAATAAAAAATAAAAAATTAAATTAAAAACACGAACAAGAAGTAGTGAGACAAACTTGAGGGGCTTTCTCCTGGCACATTCCGTTCTACATTCCAATCTCGAACAGGACTTCCATTGAGGCTCTGCTGCCCTAGTAACCAGATTTGGTAAGGGAGAACTGCTGCCACCTTGTGGCCGTTTCACACAACTGCAGGTTTAATGCCAGCGCTAATGGTCAGTGGATATTCCAAATCATTACAGGCCTGTAAATGACACCTGCCCTGAAAACAAATCCTGGGGTCATATATCGACCAAAAAATTCAAAAGACGTCCATATTTCAAAACGACAGTTTCAAGAGGCATATTTCACGCACATTAGTGTTCTGCTTCTTTTGCTTGCTTTCTTTCTTTGTTAAAAAAAACGGGAATGGAAAAAGGCAACCCTCAGAATGGGCGAAAACGTTCACAAACGAATCAATGGACAAAGGTTTAATCTCCAATATATATAAACAGCTCATGCAGCTTAATATTAATAAAACAAACAACCCAATACAAAAATGGGCAGAAGATCTAAAGAGACGTTTCTTCAAAGAAGACACAGAGATGGCCAAGACGCACATGAAAAGCTGCTCAACATCACTAATTATTAGAGAAATGCAAATCAAAACTACAATGAGGTAAGACCTCACACCTGTTAGAATCGGCATCATCAGATAATCTACAAACAACAAATTCTGGGGAGGGTGTGGACAAAAGGAACCCTCTTCCGCTATTGGTGGGAATGTAAATTGATACAGTCACTATGGAGAACAGTATGGAGGTTCCTTTAAAAAACTAAAAAGAGAATTACCATAGGATCCAGCAATCCCACTTCTGGGCATATACCCAGAGAAAACCATAAATCACAAAGACACATTCACCACAATGTTCATTGCAGCACTATTTACAATAGCCAGGTTATGGAAGCAACATAAATGCCCACAGACAGACGAATGGATAAAGATGTGGTACATATATAAAATGGAATATTACTCAGCCATAAAAAGGAATGAAACTGGGTCATTTGTAGAGAAGTTGATGGATCTAGAGACTGTCATACAGAGTGAAGTAAGCCAGAAAGAGAAAAACAAATATTGTATATTAATGCCTATATGTGGAACCTAGAAAAATGGTAGAGATGAACTGGTTTGCAGGGCAGAAATAGAGACACAGAGGTAGAGAACAAACGTATGGACACAAAGTGGGGGAAGACATGGGGTGGTGGTGGTGGGATGACTTGGGAGATTAGGATTGACCTGTATACATGTCTATGCATAAAATAGATAACTAATAATAACCTACTGTATAAAAAATAACTAAAATTAAATTTCAAAATTTTAAAAAATAAAATGTAAAAATAAAACAGAAAAAATGTTCTTCCATTCACACTGATGTATTTATACGAATGAATTATTTCCATGCTTATATCTATAAATACATAAATGAGGAATAAAATCTAACTTGAACCAAAAAAGAAAAAAAAAAACTGAACCTAACAGTTATACAGAGGAAAACACTACCAAGGCACTTGCTCCAGTGGTAAACAATTCTGAAATTGGTCAGAGGTGGGGAATCATCTCCCATACAGCCAGCAGCCCCGCCCGCCCTCGCCAGGAGCATCCTCATTGCAAAGCTGGGAGACCGTGCCGAGGCCTCTGTGAGTAAACGTGAGCTGAGCCCCAGGCCAGATGCTGCTGAACTGTTCCCACCCTTCCCAGGTGAAACACCTGAATATGTACAAGGGCTTGAAAGCCTAGAGGAAGGGCCGTGGAGCCACACCAGAGACAGCACGCAGGCCAACTTGGTGCCTGCAGGTCAGCCAGGATGGTACTGGCCACGGGCGCTCTTCTGGAAGCTTTCTATTGCCCTGCCTGAGATACCCCTCCTGTCCCGGCCCCCACTCCTTTTTTTCCTTCCTCACCTCAGCCCGGAGAGATATTCCAGTGGAAGTTATGGGTGACACATCCTCTTCTTTACAGGTGGCAGCCTGGCAACTCCTGCCGAAAGTCCAGCAGAGCCCCACTCACACCGGGCCACCCACAAAGCCGTGGACCCTCACACCCTCCCACCAGCACAGCCCCGAGACTGCTGACGGGGCAGAGAATATGGAGTAAGGCACAGCTGCAGGGGCTATTGCTGCCTGGAGTGCTGTTTATATTGACCTCAACCCAGGCACACCTGGGGAGGGCTTGCCGGCAGGGTCAGGCTGCCCAGGTCAGCTAATCCTCAGCCCTCAGGGAATCACATTGCAGAAAATGGACCTCGCTAAGACAGAATATTTGCCAAGGAGAAAAAGGACACAATGCCATTTGCAGCACCGTAGATGAGTCTCGAGGTAATCACGTGACTTGGAGTAAGTCAGAAAGTGAAAGACACATATCATATCATATCACTTATAGGTGTTACCTATAAATTGATACCAGGGCAGATATTTCCACGGAGAAGGGCAATCACAGATTCATTAAACAAACTTATGGTTCACCAAAGGAAAGGTGTGAGGATTGAATTCATTACGATATTGGGGTTAACAGACAGATACAAACACAGTAGACGTATATAATCACCAATGACCTACGGAGTACCAAGAGAAGACTACTCAACATTCTGTCATAACGTACATGGGAAAAGGATCCCAGGAAGAACAGACATATGTATATGTGTAAAAGAACCACCTCTTGCACACCTACAACAAGCTAAACGTTGTACTCAAACTTGCTGTAATAAAAAATAAAAAATTAAATTAAAAACACGAACAAGAAGTAGTGAGACAAACTTGAGGGGCTTTCTCCTGGCACATTCCGTTCTACATTCCAATCTCGAACAGGACTTCCATTGAGGCTCTGCTGCCCTAGTAACCAGATTTGGTAAGGGAGAACTGCTGCCACCTTGTGGCCGTTTCACACAACTGCAGGTTTAATGCCAGCGCTAATGGTCAGTGGATATTCCAAATCATTACAGGCCTGTAAATGACACCTGCCCTGAAAACAAATCCTGGGGTCATATATCGACCAAAAAATTCAAAAGACGTCCATATTTCAAAACGACAGTTTCAAGAGGCATATTTCACGCACATTAGTGTTCTGCTTCTTTTGCTTTCTTTCTTTCTTTGTTAAAAAAAACGGGAATGGAAAAAGGCAACCCTCAGAATGGGCGAAAACGTTCACAAACGAATCAATGGACAAAGGTTTAATCTCCAATATATATAAACAGCTCATGCAGCTTAATATTAATAAAACAAACAACCCAATACAAAAATGGGCAGAAGATCTAAAGAGACGTTTCTTCAAAGAAGACAGAGAGATGGCCAAGACGCACATGAAAAGCTGCTCAACATCACTAATTATTAGAGAAATGCAAATCAAAACTACAATGAGGTAAGACCTCACACCTGTTAGAATCGGCATCATCAGATAATCTACAAACAACAAATTCTGGGGAGGGTGTGGACAAAAGGAACCCTCTTCCGCTATTGGTGGGAATGTAAATTGATACAGTCACTATGGAGAACAGTATGGAGGTTCCTTTAAAAAACTAAAAAGAGAATTACCATAGGATCCAGCAATCCCACTTCTGGGCATATACCCAGAGAAAACCATAAATCACAGAGACACATTCACCACAATGTTCATTGCAGCACTATTTACAATAGCCAGGTTATGGAAGCAACATAAATGCCCACAGACAGACGAATGGATAAAGATGTGGTACATATATAAAATGGAATATTACTCAGCCATAAAAAGGAATGAAACTGGGTCATTTGTAGAGAAGTTGATGGATCTAGAGACTGTCATACAGAGTGAAGTAAGCCAGAAAGAGAAAAACAAATATTGTATATTAATGCCTATATGTGGAACCTAGAAAAATGGTAGAGATGAACTGGTTTGCAGGGCATAAATAGAGACACAGAGGTAGAGAACAAACGTATGGACACAAAGTGGGGGAAGCCATGGGGTGGTGGTGGTGGGATGACTTGGGAGATTAGGATTGACCTGTATACATGTCTATGCATAAAATAGATAACTAATAATAACCTACTGTATAAAAAATAACTAAAATTAAATTTCAAAATTTTAAAAAATAAAATGTAAAAATAAAACAGAAAAAAAGTTCTTCCATTCACACTGATGTATTTATACGAATGAATTATTTCCATGCTTATATCTATAAATACATAAATGAGGAATAAAATCTAACTTGAACCAAAAAAGAAAAAAAAAACTGAACCTAACAGTTATACAGAGGAAAACACTACCAAGGCACTTGCTCCAGTGGTAAACAATTCTGAAATTGGTCAGAGGTGGGGAATCATCTCCCATACAGCCAGCAGCCCCGCCCGCCCACGCAAAGAGCATCCTCATTGCAAAGCTGGGAGACCGTGCCGAGGCCTCTGTGAGTAAACGTGAGCTGAGCCCCAGGCCAGATGCTGCTGAACTGTTCCCACCCTTCCCAGGTGAAACACCTGAATATGTACAAGGGCTTGAAAGCCTAGAGGAAGGGCCGTGGAGCCACACCAGCGACAGCACGCAGGCCAACTTGGTGCCTGCAGGTCAGCCAGGATGGTACTGGCCACGGGCGCTCTTCTGGAAGCTTTCTATTGCCCTGCCTGAGATACCCCTCCTGTCCCGGCCCCCACTCCTTTTTTTCCTTCCTCACCTCAGCCCGGAGAGATATTCCAGTGGAAGTTATGGGTGACACATCCTCTTCTTTACAGGTGGCAGCCTGGCAACTCCTGCCGAAAGTCCAGCAGAGCCCCACTCACACCGGGCCACCCACAAAGCCGTGGACCCTCACACCCTCCCACCAGCACAGCCCCGAGACTGCTGACGGGGCAGAGAATATGGAGTAAGGCACAGCTGCAGGGGCTATTGCTGCCTGGAGTGCTGTTTATATTGACCTCAACCCAGGCACACCTGGGGAGGGCTTGCCGGCAGGGTCAGGCTGCCCAGGTCAGCTAATCCTCAGCCTTCAGGGAATCACATTGCAGAAAATGGACCTCGCTAAGACAGAATATTCGCCAAGGAGAAAAAGGACACAATGCCATTTGCAGCACCGTAGATGAGTCTCGAGGTAATCACGTGACTTGGAGTAAGTCAGAAAGTGAAAGACACATATCATATCATATCACTTATAGGTGTTACCTATAAATTGATACCAGGGCAGATATTTCCACGGAGAAGGGCAATCACAGATTCATTAAACAAACTTATGGTTCACCAAAGGAAAGGTGTGAGGATTGAATTCATTACGATATTGGGGTTAACAGACAGATACAAACACAGTAGACGTATATAATCACCAATGACATACGGAGTACCAAGAGAAGACTACTCAACATTCTGTCATAACGTACATGGGAAAAGGATCCCAGGAAGAACAGACATATGTATATGTGTAAAAGAACCACCTCTTGCACACCTACAACAAGCTAAACGTTGTACTCAAACTTGCTGTAATAAAAAATAAAAAATTAAATTAAAAACACGAACAAGAAGTAGTGAGACAAACTTGAGGGGCTTTCTCCTGGCACATTCCGTTCTACATTCCAATCTCGAACAGGACTTCCATTGAGGCTCTGCTGCCCTAGTAACCAGATTTGGTAAGGGAGAACTGCTGCCACCTTGTGGCCGTTTCACACAACTGCAGGTTTAATGCCAGCGCTAATGGTCAGTGGATATTCCAAATCATTACAGGCCTGTAAATGACACCTGCCCTGAAAACAAATCCTGGGGTCATATATCGACCAAAAAATTCAAAAGACGTCCATATTTCAAAACGACAGTTTCAAGAGGCATATTTCACGCACATTAGTGTTCTGCTTCTTTTGCTTTCTTTCTTTCTTTGTTAAAAAAAACGGGAATGGAAATAGGCAACCCTCAGAATGGGCGAAAACGTTCACAAACGAATCAATGGACAAAGGTTTAATCTCCAATATATATAAACAGCTCATGCAGCTTAATACTAATAAAACAAACAACCCAATACAAAAATGGGCAGAAGATCTAAAGAGACGTTTCTTCAAAGAAGACACAGAGATGGCCAAGACGCACATGAAAAGCTGCTCAACATCACTAATTATTAGAGAAATGCAAATCAAAACTACAATGAGGTAAGACTTCACACCTGTTAGAATCGGCATCATCAGATAATCTACAAACAACAAATTCTCGGGAGGGTGTGGACAAAAGGAACCCTCTTCCGCTATTGGTGGGAATGTAAATTGATACAGTCACTATGGAGAACAGTATGGAGGTTCCTTTAAAAAACTAAAAAGAGAATTACCATAGGATCCAGCAATCCCACTTCTGGGCATATACCCAGAGAAAACCATAAATCACAGAGACACATTCACCACAATGTTCATTGCAGCACTATTTACAATAGCCAGGTAATGGAAGCAACCTAAATGCCCACAGACAGACGAATGGATAAAGATGTGGTACATATATAAAATGGAATATTACTCAGCCATAAAAAGGAATGAAACTGGGTCATTTGTAGAGAAGTTGATGGATCTAGAGACTGTCATACAGAGTGAAGTAAGCCAGAAAGAGAAAAACAAATATTGTATATTAATGCCTATATGTGGAACCTAGAAAAATGGTAGAGATGAACTGGTTTGCAGGGCAGAAATAGAGACACAGAGGTAGAGAACAAACGTATGGACACAAAGTGGGGGAAGCCATGGGGTGGTGGTGGTGGGATGACTTGGGAGATTAGGATTGACCTGTATACATGTCTATGCATAAAATAGATAACTAATAATAACCTACTGTATAAAAAATAACTAAAATTAAATTTCAAAATTTTAAAAAATAAAATGTAAAAATAAAACAGAAAAAAAGTTCTTCCATTCACACTGATGTATTTATACGAATGAATTATTTCCATGCTTATATCCATAAATACATAAATGAGGAATAAAATCTAACTTGAACCAAAAAAGAAAAAAAAAACTGAACCTAACAGTTATACAGAGGAAAACACTACCAAGGCACTTGCTCCAGTGGTAAAGAATTCTGAAATTGGTCAGAGGTGGGGAATCATCTCCCATACAGCCAGCAGCCCCGCCCGCCCACGCAAGGAGCATCCTCATTGCAAAGCTGGGAGACCGTGCCGAGGCCTCTGTGAGTAAACGTGAGCTGAGCCCCAGGCCAGATGCTGCTGAACTGTTCCCACCCTTCCCAGGTGAAACACCTGAATATGTACAAGGGCTTGAAAGCCTAGAGGAAGGGCCGTGGAGCCACACCAGCGACAGCACGCAGGCCAACTTGGTGCCTGCAGGTCAGCCAGGATGGTACTGGCCACGGGCGCTCTTCTGGAAGCTTTCTGTTGCCCTGCCTGAGATACCCCTCCTGTCCCGGCCCCCACTCCTTTTTTTCCTTCCTCACCTCAGCCCGGAGAGATATTCCAGTGGAAGTTATGGGTGACACATCCTCTTCTTTACAGGTGGCAGCCTGGCAACTCCTGCCGAAAGTCCAGCAGAGCCCCACTCACACCAGGCCACCCACAAAGCCGTGGAACCTCACACCCTCCCACCAGCACAGCCCCGAGACTGCTGACGGGGCAGAGAATATGGAGTAAGGCACAGCTGCAGGGGCTATTGCTGCCTGGAGTGCTGTTTATATTGACCTCAACACAGGCACACCTGGGGAGGGCTTGCCGGCAGGGTCAGGCTGCCCAGGTCAGCTAATCCTCAGCCCTCAGGGAATCACATTGCAGAAAATGGACCTCGCTAAGACAGAATATTTGCCAAGGAGAAAAAGGACACAATGCCATTTGCAGCACCGTAGATGAGTCTCGAGGTAATCACGTGACTTGGAGTAAGTCAGAAAGTGAAAGACACATATCATATCATATCACTTATAGGTGTTACCTATAAATTGATACCAGGGCAGATATTTCCACGGAGAAGGGCAATCACAGATTCATTAAACAAACTTATGGTTCACCAAAGGAAAGGTGTGAGGATTGAATTCATTACGATATTGGGGTTAACAGACAGATACAAACACAGTAGACGTATATAATCACCAATGACCTACGGAGTACCAAGAGAAGACTACTCAACATTCTGTCATAACGTACATGGGAAAAGGATCCCAGGAAGAACAGACATATGTATATGTGTAAAAGAACCACCTCTTGCACACCTACAACAAGCTAAACGTTGTACTCAAACTTGCTGTAATAAAAAATAAAAAATTAAATTAAAAACACGAACAAGAAGTAGTGAGACAAACTTGAGGGGCTTTCTCCTGGCACATTCCGTTCTACATTCCAATCTCGAACAGGACTTCCATTGAGGCTCTGCTGCCCTAGTAACCAGATTTGGTAAGGGAGAACTGCTGCCACCTTGTGGCCGTTTCACACAACTGCAGGTTTAATGCCAGCGCTAATGGTCAGTGGATATTCCAAATCATTACAGGCCTGTAAATGACACCTGCCCTGTAAACAAATCCTGGGGTCATATATCGACCAAAAAATTCAAAAGACGTCCATATTTCAAAACGACAGTTTCAAGAGGCATATTTCACGCACATTAGTGTTCTGCTTCTTTTGCTTGCTTTCTTTCTTTGTTAAAAAAAACGGGAATGGAAAAAGGCAACCCTCAGAATGGGCGAAAACGTTCACAAACGAATCAATGGACAAAGGTTTAATCTCCAATATATATAAACAGCTCATGCAGCTTAATATTAATAAAACAAACAACCCAATACAAAAATGGGCAGAAGATCTAAAGAGACGTTTCTTCAAAGAAGACACAGAGATGGCCAAGACGCACATGAAAAGCTGCTCAACATCACTAATTATTAGAGAAATGCAAATCAAAACTACAATGAGGTAAGACCTCACACCTGTTAGAATCGGCATCATCAGATAATCTACAAACAACAAATTCTGGGGAGGGTGTGGACAAAAGGAACCCTCTTCCGCTATTGGTGGGAATGTAAATTGATACAGTCACTATGGAGAACAGTATGGAGGTTCCTTTAAAAAACTAAAAAGAGAATTACCATAGGATCCAGCAATCCCACTTCTGGGCATATACCCAGAGAAAACCATAAATCACAAAGACACATTCACCACAATGTTCATTGCAGCACTATTTACAATAGCCAGGTTATGGAAGCAACATAAATGCCCACAGACAGACGAATGGATAAAGATGTGGTACATATATAAAATGGAATATTACTCAGCCATAAAAAGGAATGAAACTGGGTCATTTGTAGAGAAGTTGATGGATCTAGAGACTGTCATACAGAGTGAAGTAAGCCAGAAAGAGAAAAACAAATATTGTATATTAATGCCTATATGTGGAACCTAGAAAAATGGTAGAGATGAACTGGTTTGCAGGGCAGAAATAGAGACACAGAGGTAGAGAACAAACGTATGGACACAAAGTGGGGGAAGACATGGGGTGGTGGTGGTGGGATGACTTGGGAGATTAGGATTGACCTGTATACATGTCTATGCATAAAATAGATAACTAATAATAACCTACTGTATAAAAAATAACTAAAATTAAATTTCAAAATTTTAAAAAATAAAATGTAAAAATAAAACAGAAAAAATGTTCTTCCATTCACACTGATGTATTTATACGAATGAATTATTTCCATGCTTATATCTATAAATACATAAATGAGGAATAAAATCTAACTTGAACCAAAAAAGAAAAAAAAAAACTGAACCTAACAGTTATACAGAGGAAAACACTACCAAGGCACTTGCTCCAGTGGTAAACAATTCTGAAATTGGTCAGAGGTGGGGAATCATCTCCCATACAGCCAGCAGCCCCGCCCGCCCTCGCCAGGAGCATCCTCATTGCAAAGCTGGGAGACCGTGCCGAGGCCTCTGTGAGTAAACGTGAGCTGAGCCCCAGGCCAGATGCTGCTGAACTGTTCCCACCCTTCCCAGGTGAAACACCTGAATATGTACAAGGGCTTGAAAGCCTAGAGGAAGGGCCGTGGAGCCACACCAGAGACAGCACGCAGGCCAACTTGGTGCCTGCAGGTCAGCCAGGATGGTACTGGCCACGGGCGCTCTTCTGGAAGCTTTCTATTGCCCTGCCTGAGATACCCCTCCTGTCCCGGCCCCCACTCCTTTTTTTCCTTCCTCACCTCAGCCCGGAGAGATATTCCAGTGGAAGTTATGGGTGACACATCCTCTTCTTTACAGGTGGCAGCCTGGCAACTCCTGCCGAAAGTCCAGCAGAGCCCCACTCACACCGGGCCACCCACAAAGCCGTGGACCCTCACACCCTCCCACCAGCACAGCCCCGAGACTGCTGACGGGGCAGAGAATATGGAGTAAGGCACAGCTGCAGGGGCTATTGCTGCCTGGAGTGCTGTTTATATTGACCTCAACCCAGGCACACCTGGGGAGGGCTTGCCGGCAGGGTCAGGCTGCCCAGGTCAGCTAATCCTCAGCCCTCAGGGAATCACATTGCAGAAAATGGACCTCGCTAAGACAGAATATTTGCCAAGGAGAAAAAGGACACAATGCCATTTGCAGCACCGTAGATGAGTCTCGAGGTAATCACGTGACTTGGAGTAAGTCAGAAAGTGAAAGACACATATCATATCATATCACTTATAGGTGTTACCTATAAATTGATACCAGGGCAGATATTTCCACGGAGAAGGGCAATCACAGATTCATTAAACAAACTTATGGTTCACCAAAGGAAAGGTGTGAGGATTGAATTCATTACGATATTGGGGTTAACAGACAGATACAAACACAGTAGACGTATATAATCACCAATGACCTACGGAGTACCAAGAGAAGACTACTCAACATTCTGTCATAACGTACATGGGAAAAGGATCCCAGGAAGAACAGACATATGTATATGTGTAAAAGAACCACCTCTTGCACACCTACAACAAGCTAAACGTTGTACTCAAACTTGCTGTAATAAAAAATAAAAAATTAAATTAAAAACACGAACAAGAAGTAGTGAGACAAACTTGAGGGGCTTTCTCCTGGCACATTCCGTTCTACATTCCAATCTCGAACAGGACTTCCATTGAGGCTCTGCTGCCCTAGTAACCAGATTTGGTAAGGGAGAACTGCTGCCACCTTGTGGCCGTTTCACACAACTGCAGGTTTAATGCCAGCGCTAATGGTCAGTGGATATTCCAAATCATTACAGGCCTGTAAATGACACCTGCCCTGAAAACAAATCCTGGGGTCATATATCGACCAAAAAATTCAAAAGACGTCCATATTTCAAAACGACAGTTTCAAGAGGCATATTTCACGCACATTAGTGTTCTGCTTCTTTTGCTTTCTTTCTTTCTTTGTTAAAAAAAACGGGAATGGAAAAAGGCAACCCTCAGAATGGGCGAAAACGTTCACAAACGAATCAATGGACAAAGGTTTAATCTCCAATATATATAAACAGCTCATGCAGCTTAATATTAATAAAACAAACAACCCAATACAAAAATGGGCAGAAGATCTAAAGAGACGTTTCTTCAAAGAAGACAGAGAGATGGCCAAGACGCACATGAAAAGCTGCTCAACATCACTAATTATTAGAGAAATGCAAATCAAAACTACAATGAGGTAAGACCTCACACCTGTTAGAATCGGCATCATCAGATAATCTACAAACAACAAATTCTGGGGAGGGTGTGGACAAAAGGAACCCTCTTCCGCTATTGGTGGGAATGTAAATTGATACAGTCACTATGGAGAACAGTATGGAGGTTCCTTTAAAAAACTAAAAAGAGAATTACCATAGGATCCAGCAATCCCACTTCTGGGCATATACCCAGAGAAAACCATAAATCACAGAGACACATTCACCACAATGTTCATTGCAGCACTATTTACAATAGCCAGGTTATGGAAGCAACATAAATGCCCACAGACAGACGAATGGATAAAGATGTGGTACATATATAAAATGGAATATTACTCAGCCATAAAAAGGAATGAAACTGGGTCATTTGTAGAGAAGTTGATGGATCTAGAGACTGTCATACAGAGTGAAGTAAGCCAGAAAGAGAAAAACAAATATTGTATATTAATGCCTATATGTGGAACCTAGAAAAATGGTAGAGATGAACTGGTTTGCAGGGCATAAATAGAGACACAGAGGTAGAGAACAAACGTATGGACACAAAGTGGGGGAAGCCATGGGGTGGTGGTGGTGGGATGACTTGGGAGATTAGGATTGACCTGTATACATGTCTATGCATAAAATAGATAACTAATAATAACCTACTGTATAAAAAATAACTAAAATTAAATTTCAAAATTTTAAAAAATAAAATGTAAAAATAAAACAGAAAAAAAGTTCTTCCATTCACACTGATGTATTTATACGAATGAATTATTTCCATGCTTATATCTATAAATACATAAATGAGGAATAAAATCTAACTTGAACCAAAAAAGAAAAAAAAAACTGAACCTAACAGTTATACAGAGGAAAACACTACCAAGGCACTTGCTCCAGTGGTAAACAATTCTGAAATTGGTCAGAGGTGGGGAATCATCTCCCATACAGCCAGCAGCCCCGCCCGCCCACGCAAAGAGCATCCTCATTGCAAAGCTGGGAGACCGTGCCGAGGCCTCTGTGAGTAAACGTGAGCTGAGCCCCAGGCCAGATGCTGCTGAACTGTTCCCACCCTTCCCAGGTGAAACACCTGAATATGTACAAGGGCTTGAAAGCCTAGAGGAAGGGCCGTGGAGCCACACCAGCGACAGCACGCAGGCCAACTTGGTGCCTGCAGGTCAGCCAGGATGGTACTGGCCACGGGCGCTCTTCTGGAAGCTTTCTATTGCCCTGCCTGAGATACCCCTCCTGTCCCGGCCCCCACTCCTTTTTTTCCTTCCTCACCTCAGCCCGGAGAGATATTCCAGTGGAAGTTATGGGTGACACATCCTCTTCTTTACAGGTGGCAGCCTGGCAACTCCTGCCGAAAGTCCAGCAGAGCCCCACTCACACCGGGCCACCCACAAAGCCGTGGACCCTCACACCCTCCCACCAGCACAGCCCCGAGACTGCTGACGGGGCAGAGAATATGGAGTAAGGCACAGCTGCAGGGGCTATTGCTGCCTGGAGTGCTGTTTATATTGACCTCAACCCAGGCACACCTGGGGAGGGCTTGCCGGCAGGGTCAGGCTGCCCAGGTCAGCTAATCCTCAGCCTTCAGGGAATCACATTGCAGAAAATGGACCTCGCTAAGACAGAATATTCGCCAAGGAGAAAAAGGACACAATGCCATTTGCAGCACCGTAGATGAGTCTCGAGGTAATCACGTGACTTGGAGTAAGTCAGAAAGTGAAAGACACATATCATATCATATCACTTATAGGTGTTACCTATAAATTGATACCAGGGCAGATATTTCCACGGAGAAGGGCAATCACAGATTCATTAAACAAACTTATGGTTCACCAAAGGAAAGGTGTGAGGATTGAATTCATTACGATATTGGGGTTAACAGACAGATACAAACACAGTAGACGTATATAATCACCAATGACATACGGAGTACCAAGAGAAGACTACTCAACATTCTGTCATAACGTACATGGGAAAAGGATCCCAGGAAGAACAGACATATGTATATGTGTAAAAGAACCACCTCTTGCACACCTACAACAAGCTAAACGTTGTACTCAAACTTGCTGTAATAAAAAATAAAAAATTAAATTAAAAACACGAACAAGAAGTAGTGAGACAAACTTGAGGGGCTTTCTCCTGGCACATTCCGTTCTACATTCCAATCTCGAACAGGACTTCCATTGAGGCTCTGCTGCCCTAGTAACCAGATTTGGTAAGGGAGAACTGCTGCCACCTTGTGGCCGTTTCACACAACTGCAGGTTTAATGCCAGCGCTAATGGTCAGTGGATATTCCAAATCATTACAGGCCTGTAAATGACACCTGCCCTGAAAACAAATCCTGGGGTCATATATCGACCAAAAAATTCAAAAGACGTCCATATTTCAAAACGACAGTTTCAAGAGGCATATTTCACGCACATTAGTGTTCTGCTTCTTTTGCTTTCTTTCTTTCTTTGTTAAAAAAAACGGGAATGGAAAAAGGCAACCCTCAGAATGGGCGAAAACGTTCACAAACGAATCAATGGACAAAGGTTTAATCTCCAATATATATAAACAGCTCATGCAGCTTAATACTAATAAAACAAACAACCCAATACAAAAATGGGCAGAAGATCTAAAGAGACGTTTCTTCAAAGAAGACACAGAGATGGCCAAGACGCACATGAAAAGCTGCTCAACATCACTAATTATTAGAGAAATGCAAATCAAAACTACAATGAGGTAAGACCTCACACCTGTTAGAATCGGCATCATCAGATAATCTACAAACAACAAATTCTCGGGAGGGTGTGGACAAAAGGAACCCTCTTCCGCTATTGGTGGGAATGTAAATTGATACAGTCACTATGGAGAACAGTATGGAGGTTCCTTTAAAAAACTAAAAAGAGAATTACCATAGGATCCAGCAATCCCACTTCTGGGCATATACCCAGAGAAAACCATAAATCACAGAGACACATTCACCACAATGTTCATTGCAGCACTATTTACAATAGCCAGGTTATGGAAGCAACATAAATGCCCACAGACAGACGAATGGATAAAGATGTGGTACATATATAAAATGGAATATTACTCAGCCATAAAAAGGAATGAAACTGGGTCATTTGTAGAGAAGTTGATGGATCTAGAGACTGTCATACAGAGTGAAGTAAGCCAGAAAGAGAAAAACAAATATTGTATATTAATGTCTATATGTGGAACCTAGAAAAATGGTAGAGATGAACTGGTTTGCAGGGCAGAAATAGAGACACAGAGGTAGAGAACAAACGTATGGACACAAAGTGGGGGAAGCCATGGGGTGGTGGTGGTGGGATGACTTGGGAGATTAGGATTGACCTGTATACATGTCTATGCATAAAATAGATAACTAATAATAACCTACTGTATAAAAAATAACTAAAATTAAATTTCAAAATTTTAAAAAATAAAATGTAAAAATAAAACAGAAAAAAAGTTCTTCCATTCACACTGATGTATTTATACGAATGAATTATTTCCATGCTTATATCCATAAATACATAAATGAGGAATAAAATCTAACTTGAACCAAAAAAGAAAAAAAAAAACTGAACCTAACAGTTATACAGAGGAAAACACTACCAAGGCACTTGCTCCAGTGGTAAACAATTCTGAAATTGGTCAGAGGTGGGGAATCATCTCCCATACAGCCAGCAGCCCCGCCCGCCCACGCAAGGAGCATCCTCATTGCAAAGCTGGGAGACCGTGCCGAGGCCTCTGTGAGTAAACGTGAGCTGAGCCCCAGGCCAGATGCTGCTGAACTGTTCCCACCCTTCCCAGGTGAAACACCTGAATATGTACAAGGGCTTGAAAGCCTAGAGGAAGGGCCGTGGAGCCACACCAGCGACAGCACGCAGGCCAACTTGGTGCCTGCAGGTCAGCCAGGATGGTACTGGCCACGGGCGCTCTTCTGGAAGCTTTCTATTGCCCTGCCTGAGATACCCCTCCTGTCCCGGCCCCCACTCCTTTTTTTCCTTCCTCACCTCAGCCCGGAGAGATATTCCAGTGGAAGTTATGGGTGACACATCCTCTTCTTTACAGGTGGCAGCCTGGCAACTCCTGCCGAAAGTCCAGCAGAGCCCCACTCACACCGGGCCACCCACAAAGCCGTGGACACTCACACACTCCCACCAGCACAGCCCCGAGACTGCTGACGGGGCAGAGAATATGGAGTCAGGCACAGCTGCAGGGGCTATTGCTGCCTGGAGTGCTGTTTATATTGACCTCAACCCAGGCACACCTGGGGAGGGCTTGCCGGCAGGGTCAGGCTGCCCAGGTCAGCTAATCCTCAGCCCTCAGGGAATCACATTGCAGAAAATGGACCTCGCTAAGACAGAATATTTGCCAAGGAGAAAAAGGACACAATGCCATTTGCAGCACCGTAGATGAGTCTCGAGGTAATCACGTGACTTGGAGTAAGTCAGAAAGTGAAAGACACATATCATATCATATCACTTATAGGTGTTACCTATAAATTGATACCAGGGCAGATATTTCCACGGAGAAGGGCAATCACAGATTCATTAAACAAACTTATGGTTCACCAAAGGAAAGTTGTGAGGATTGAATTCATTACGATATTGGGGTTAACAGACAGATACAAACACAGTAGACGTATATAATCACCAATGACCTACGGAGTACCAAGAGAAGACTACTCAACATTCTGTCATAACGTACATGGGAAAAGGATCCCAGGAAGAACAGACATATGTATATGTGTAAAAGAACCACCTCTTGCACACCTACAACAAGCTAAACGTTGTACTCAAACTTGCTGTAATAAAAAATAAAAAATTAAATTAAAAACACGAACAAGAAGTAGTGAGACAAACTTGAGGGGCTTTCTCCTGGCACATTCCGTTCTACATTCCAATCTCGAACACGACTTCCATTGAGGCTCTGCTGCCCTAGTAACCAGATTTGGTAAGGGAGAACTGCTGCCACCTTGTGGCCGTTTCACACAACTGCAGGTTTAATGCCAGCGCTAATGGTCAGTGGATATTCCAAATCATTACAGGACTGTAAATGACACCTGCCCTGAAAACAAATCCTGGGGTCATATATCGACCAAAAAATTCAAAAGACGTCCATATTTCAAAACGACAGTTTCAAGAGGCATATTTCACGCACATTAGTGTTCTGCTTCTTTTGCTTGCTTTCTTTCTTTGTTAAAAAAAACGGGAATGGATAAAGGCAACCCTCAGAATGGGCGAAAACGTTCACAAACGAATCAATGGACAAAGGTTTAATCTCCAATATATATAAACAGCTCATGCAGCTTAATATTAATAAAACAAACAACCCAATACAAAAATGGGCAGAAGATCTAAAGAGACGTTTCTTCAAAGAAGACACAGAGATGGCCAAGACGCACATGAAAAGCTGCTCAACATCACTAATTATTAGAGAAATGCAAATCAAAACTACAATGAGGTAAGACCTCACACCTGTTAGAATCGGCATCATCAGATAATCTACAAACAACAAATTCTGGGGAGGGTGTGGACAAAAGGAACCCTCTTCCGCTATTGGTGGGAATGTAAATTGATACAGTCACTATGGAGAACAGTATGGAGGTTCCTTTAAAAAACTAAAAAGAGAATTACCATAGGATCCAGCAATCCCACTTCTGGGCATATACCCAGAGAAAACCATAAATCACAGAGACACATTCACCACAATGTTCATTGCAGCACTATTTACAATAGCCAGGTTATGGAAGCAACATAAATGCCCACAGACAGACGAATGGATAAAGATGTGGTACATATATAAAATGGAATATTACTCAGCCATAAAAAGGAATGAAACTGGGTCATTTGTAGAGAAGTTGATGGATCTAGAGACTGTCATACAGAGTGAAGTAAGCCAGAAAGAGAAAAACAAATATTGTATATTAATGCCTATATGTGGAACCTAGAAAAATGGTAGAGATGAACTGGTTTGCAGGGCATAAATAGAGACACAGAGGTAGAGAACAAACGTATGGACACAAAGTGGGGGAAGCCATGGGGTGGTGGTGGTGGGATGACTTGGGAGATTAGGATTGACCTGTATACATGTCTATGCATAAAATAGATAACTAATAATAACCTACTGTATAAAAAATAACTAAAATTAAATTTCAAAATTTTAAAAAATAAAATGTAAAAATAAAACAGAAAAAATGTTCTTCCATTCACACTGATGTATTTATACGAATGAATTATTTCCATGCTTATATCTATAAATACATAAATGAGGAATAAAATCTAACTTGAACCAAAAAAGAAAAAAAAAAACTGAACCTAACAGTTATACAGAGGAAAACACTACCAAGGCACTTGCTCCAGTGGTAAACAATTCTGAAATTGGTCAGAGGTGGGGAATCATCTCCCATACAGCCAGCAGCCCCGCCCGCCCTCGCCAGGAGCATCCTCATTGCAAAGCTGGGAGACCGTGCCGAGGCCTCTGTGAGTAAACGTGAGCTGAGCCCCAGGCCAGATGCTGCTGAACTGTTCCCACCCTTCCCAGGTGAAACACCTGAATATGTACAAGGGCTTGAAAGCCTAGAGGAAGGGCCGTGGAGCCACACCAGCGACAGCACGCAGGCCAACTTGGTGCCTGCAGGTCAGCCAGGATGGTACTGGCCACGGGCGCTCTTCTGGAAGCTTTCTATTGCCCTGCCTGAGATACCCCTCCTGTCCCGGCCCCCACTCCTTTTTTTCCTTCCTCACCTCAGCCCGGAGAGATATTCCAGTGGAAGTTATGGGTGACACATCCTCTTCTTTACAGGTGGCAGCCTGGCAACTCCTGCCGAAAGTCCAGCAGAGCCCCACTCACACCGGGCCACCCACAAAGCCGTGGACCCTCACACCCTCCCACCAGCACAGCCCCGAGACTGCTGACGGGGCAGAGAATATGGAGTAAGGCACAGCTGCAGGGGCTATTGCTGCCTGGAGTGCTGTTTATATTAACCTCAACCCAGGCACACCTGGGAAGGGCTTGCCGGCAGGGTCAGGCTGCCCAGGTCAGCTAATCCTCAGCCCTCAGGGAATCACATTGCAGAAAATGGACCTCGCTAAGACAGAATATTTGCCAAGGAGAAAAAGGACACAATGCCATTTGCAGCACCGTAGATGAGTCTCGAGGTAATCACGTGACTTGGAGTAAGTCAGAAAGTGAAAGACACATATCATATCATATCACTTATAGGTGTTACCTATAAATTGATACCAGGGCAGATATTTCCACGGAGAAGGGCAATCACAGATTCATTAAACAAACTTATGGTTCACCAAAGGAAAGGTGTGAGGATTGAATTCATTACGATATTGGGGTTAACAGACAGATACAAACACAGTAGACGTATATAATCACCAATGACCTACGGAGTACCAAGAGAAGACTACTCAACATTCTGTCATAACGTACATGGGAAAAGGATCCCAGGAAGAACAG
Source organism: Mesoplodon bidens (assembly GCF_964165515.1). NCBI lineage: Eukaryota > Metazoa > Chordata > Mammalia > Artiodactyla > Ziphiidae > Mesoplodon > Mesoplodon bidens. The sequence continues at coordinate 202,212 of NW_027672397.1, forward strand.
ACATATGTATATGTGTAAAAGAACCACCTCTTGCACACCTACAACAAGCTAAACGTTGTACTCAAACTTGCTGTAATAAAAAATAAAAAATTAAATTAAAAACACGAACAAGAAGTAGTGAGACAAACTTGAGGGGCTTTCTCCTGGCACATTCCGTTCTACATTCCAATCTCGAACAGGACTTCCATTGAGGCTCTGCTGCCCTAGTAACCAGATTTGGTAAGGGAGAACTGCTGCCACCTTGTGGCCGTTTCACACAACTGCAGGTTTAATGCCAGCGCTAATGGTCAGTGGATATTCCAAATCATTACAGGCCTGTAAATGACACCTGCCCTGAAAACAAATCCTGGGGTCATATATCGACCAAAAAATTCAAAAGACGTCCATATTTCAAAACGACAGTTTCAAGAGGCATATTTCACGCACATTAGTGTTCTGCTTCTTTTGCTTTCTTTCTTTCTTTGTTAAAAAAAACGGGAATGGAAAAAGGCAACCCTCAGAATGGGCGAAAACGTTCACAAACGAATCAATGGACAAAGGTTTAATCTCCAATATATATAAACAGCTCATGCAGCTTAATACTAATAAAACAAACAACCCAATACAAAAATGGGCAGAAGATCTAAAGAGACGTTTCTTCAAAGAAGACACAGAGATGGCCAAGACGCACATGAAAAGCTGCTCAACATCACTAATTATTAGAGAAATGCAAATCAAAACTACAATGAGGTAAGACCTCACACCTGTTAGAATCGGCATCATCAGATAATCTACAAACAACAAATTCTGGGGAGGGTGTGGACAAAAGGAACCCTCTTCCGCTATTGGTGGGAATGTAAATTGATACAGTCACTATGGAGAACAGTATGGAGGTTCCTTTAAAAAACTAAAAAGAGAATTACCATAGGATCCAGCAATCCCACTTCTGGGCATATACCCAGAGAAAACCATAAATCACAGAGACACATTCACCACAATGTTCATTGCAGCACTATTTACAATAGCCAGGTTATGGAAGCAACATAAATGCCCACAGACAGACGAATGGATAAAGATGTGGTACATATATAAAATGGAATATTACTCAGCCATAAAAAGGAATGAAACTGGGTCATTTGTAGAGAAGTTGATGGATCTAGAGACTGTCATACAGAGTGAAGTAAGCCAGAAAGAGAAAAACAAATATTGTATATTAATGCCTATATGTGGAACCTAGAAAAATGGTAGAGATGAACTGGTTTGCAGGGCAGAAATAGAGACACAGAGGTAGAGAACAAACGTATGGACACAAAGTGGGGGAAGCCATGGGGTGGTGGTGGTGGGATGACTTGGGAGATTAGGATTGACCTGTATACATGTCTATGCATAAAATAGATAACTAATAATAACCTACTGTATAAAAAATAACTAAAATTAAATTTCAAAATTTTAAAAAATAAAATGTAAAAATAAAACAGAAAAAAAGTTCTTCCATTCACACTGATGTATTTATACGAATGAATTATTTCCATGCTTATATCCATAAATACATAAATGAGGAATAAAATCTAACTTGAACCAAAAAAGAAAAAAAAAACTGAACCTAACAGTTATACAGAGGAAAACACTACCAAGGCACTTGCTCCAGTGGTAAACAATTCTGAAATTGGTCAGAGGTGGGGAATCATCTCCCATACAGCCAGCAGCCCCGCCCGCCCACGCAAGGAGCATCCTCATTGCAAAGCTGGGAGACCGTGCCAAGGCCTCTGTGAGTAAACGTGAGCTGAGCCCCAGGCCAGATGCTGCTGAACTGTTCCCACCCTTCCCAGGTGAAACACCTGAATATGTACAAGGGCTTGAAAGCCTAGAGGAAGGGCCGTGGAGCCACACCAGCGACAGCACGCAGGCCAACTTGGTGCCTGCAGGTCAGCCAGGATGGTACTGGCCACGGGCGCTCTTCTGGAAGCTTTCTATTGCCCTGCCTGAGATACCCCTCCTGTCCCGGCCCCCACTCCTTTTTTTCCTTCCTCACCTCAGCCCGGAGAGATATTCCAGTGGAAGTTATGGGTGACACATCCTCTTCTTTACAGGTGGCAGCCTGGCAACTCCTGCCGAAAGTCCAGCAGAGCCCCACTCACACCGGGCCACCCACAAAGCCGTGGACCCTCACACCCTCCCACCAGCACAGCCCCGAGACTGCTGACGGGGCAGAGAATATGGAGTAAGGCACAGCTGCAGGGGCTATTGCTGCCTGGAGTGCTGTTTATATTGACCTCAACCCAGGCACACCTGGGGAGGGCTTGCCGGCAGGGTCAGGCTGCCCAGGTCAGCTAATCCTCAGCCCTCAGGGAATCACATTGCAGAAAATGGACCTCGCTAAGACAGAATATTTGCCAAGGAGAAAAAGGACACAATGCCATTTGCAGCACCGTAGATGAGTCTCGAGGTAATCACGTGACTTGGAGTAAGTCAGAAAGTGAAAGACACATATCATATCATATCACTTATAGGTGTTACCTATAAATTGATACCAGGGCAGATATTTCCACGGAGAAGGGCAATCACAGATTCATTAAACAAACTTATGGTTCACCAAAGGAAAGGTGTGAGGATTGAATTCATTACGATATTGGGGTTAACAGACAGATACAAACACAGTAGACGTATATAATCACCAATGACCTACGGAGTACCAAGAGAAGACTACTCAACATTCTGTCATAACGTACATGGGAAAAGGATCCCAGGAAGAACAGACATATGTATATGTGTAAAAGAACCACCTCTTGCACACCTACAACAAGCTAAACGTTGTACTCAAACTTGCTGTAATAAAAAATAAAAAATTAAATTAAAAACACGAACAAGAAGTAGTGAGACAAACTTGAGGGGCTTTCTCCTGGCACATTCCGTTCTACATTCCAATCTCGAACACGACTTCCATTGAGGCTCTGCTGCCCTAGTAACCAGATTTGGTAAGGGAGAACTGCTGCCACCTTGTGGCCGTTTCACACAACTGCAGGTTTAATGCCAGCGCTAATGGTCAGTGGATATTCCAAATCATTACAGGCCTGTAAATGACACCTGCCCTGAAAACAAATCCTGGGGTCATATATCGACCAAAAAATTCAAAAGACGTCCATATTTCAAAACGACAGTTTCAAGAGGCATATTTCACGCACATTAGTGTTCTGCTTCTTTTGCTTTCTTTCTTTCTTTGTTAAAAAAAACGGGAATGGAAAAAGGCAACCCTCAGAATGGGCGAAAACGTTCACAAACGAATCAATGGACAAAGGTTTAATCTCCAATATATATAAACAGCTCATGCAGCTTAATACTAATAAAACAAACAACCCAATACAAAAATGGGCAGAAGATCTAAAGAGACGTTTCTTCAAAGAAGACACAGAGATGGCCAAGACGCACATGAAAAGCTGCTCAACATCACTAATTATTAGAGAAATGCAAATCAAAACTACAATGAGGTAAGACCTCACACCTGTTAGAATCGGCATCATCAGATAATCTACAAACAACAAATTCTGGGGAGGGTGTGGACAAAAGGAACCCTCTTCCGCTATTGGTGGGAATGTAAATTGATACAGTCACTATGGAGAACAGTATGGAGGTTCCTTTAAAAAACTAAAAAGAGAATTACCATAGGATCCAGCAATCCCACTTCTGGGCATATACCCAGAGAAAACCATAAATCACAGAGACACATTCACCACAATGTTCATTGCAGCACTATTTACAATAGCCAGGTTATGGAAGCAACATAAATGCCCACAGACAGACGAATGGATAAAGATGTGGTACATATATAAAATGGAATATTACTCAGCCATAAAAAGGAATGAAACTGGGTCATTTGTAGAGAAGTTGATGGATCTAGAGACTGTCATACAGAGTGAAGTAAGCCAGAAAGAGAAAAACAAATATTGTATATTAATGCCTATATGTGGAACCTAGAAAAATGGTAGAGATGAACTGGTTTGCAGGGCAGAAATAGAGACACAGAGGTAGAGAACAAACGTATGGACACAAAGTGGGGGAAGCCATGGGGTGGTGGTGGTGGGATGACTTGGGAGATTAGGATTGACCTGTATACATGTCTATGCATAAAATAGATAACTAATAATAACCTACTGTATAAAAAATAACTAAAATTAAATTTCAAAATTTTAAAAAATAAAATGTAAAAATAAAACAGAAAAAAAGTTCTTCCATTCACACTGATGTATTTATACGAATGAATTATTTCCATGCTTATATCCATAAATACATAAATGAGCAATAAAATCTAACTTGAACCAAAAAAGAAAAAAAAAAACTGAACCTAACAGTTATACAGAGGAAAACACTACCAAGGCACTTGCTCCAGTGGTAAACAATTCTGAAATTGGTCAGAGGTGGGGAATCATCTCCCATACAGCCAGCAGCCCCGCCCGCCCACGCAAGGAGCATCCTCATTGCAAAGCTGGGAGACCGTGCCAAGGCCTCTGTGAGTAAACGTGAGCTGAGCCCCAGGCCAGATGCTGCTGAACTGTTCCCACCCTTCCCAGGTGAAACACCTGAATATGTACAAGGGCTTGAAAGCCTAGAGGAAGGGCCGTGGAGCCACACCAGAGACAGCACGCAGGCCAACTTGGTGCCTGCAGGTCAGCCAGGATGGTACTGGCCACGGGCGCTCTTCTGGAAGCTTTCTATTGCCCTGCCTGAGATACCCCTCCTGTCCCGGCCCCCACTCCTTTTTTTCCTTCCTCACCTCAGCCCGGAGAGATATTCCAGTGGAAGTTATGGGTGACACATCCTCTTCTTTACAGGTGGCAGCCTGGCAACTCCTGCCGAAAGTCCAGCAGAGCCCCACTCACACCGGGCCACCCACAAAGCCGTGGACCCTCACACCCTCCCACCAGCACAGCCCCGAGACTGCTGACGGGGCAGAGAATATGGAGTAAGGCACAGCTGCAGGGGCTATTGCTGCCTGGAGTGCTGTTTATATTGACCTCAACCCAGGCACACCTGGGGAGGGCTTGCCGGCAGGGTCAGGCTGCCCAGGTCAGCTAATCCTCAGCCCTCAGGGAATCACATTGCAGAAAATGGACCTCGCTAAGACAGAATATTTGCCAAGGAGAAAAAGGACACAATGCCATTTGCAGCACCGTAGATGAGTCTCGAGGTAATCACGTGACTTGGAGTAAGTCAGAAAGTGAAAGACACATATCATATCATATCACTTATAGGTGTTACCTATAAATTGATACCAGGGCAGATATTTCCACGGAGAAGGGCAATCACAGATTCATTAAACAAACTTATGGTTCACCAAAGGAAAGGTGTGAGGATTGAATTCATTACGATATTGGGGTTAACAGACAGATACAAACACAGTAGACGTATATAATCACCAATGACCTACGGAGTACCAAGAGAAGACTACTCAACATTCTGTCATAACGTACATGGGAAAAGGATCCCAGGAAGAACAGACATATGTATATGTGTAAAAGAACCACCTCTTGCACACCTACAACAAGCTAAACGTTGTACTCAAACTTGCTGTAATAAAAAATAAAAAATTAAATTAAAAACACGAACAAGAAGTAGTGAGACAAACTTGAGGGGCTTTCTCCTGGCACATTCCGTTCTACATTCCAATCTCGAACACGACTTCCATTGAGGCTCTGCTGCCCTAGTAACCAGATTTGGTAAGGGAGAACTGCTGCCACCTTGTGGCCGTTTCACACAACTGCAGGTTTAATGCCAGCGCTAATGGTCAGTGGATATTCCAAATCATTACAGGCCTGTAAATGACACCTGCCCTGAAAACAAATCCTGGGGTCATATATCGACCAAAAAATTCAAAAGACGTCCATATTTCAAAACGACAGTTTCAAGAGGCATATTTCACGCACATTAGTGTTCTGCTTCTTTTGCTTGCTTTCTTTCTTTGTTAAAAAAACGGGAATGGAAAAAGGCAACCCTCAGAATGGGCGAAAACGTTCACAAACGAATCAATGGACAAAGGTTTAATCTCCAATATATATAAACAGCTCATGCAGCTTAATATTAATAAAACAAACAACCCAATACAAAAATGGGCAGAAGATCTAAAGAGACGTTTCTTCAAAGAAGACACAGAGATGGCCAAGACGCACATGAAAAGCTGCTCAACATCACTAATTATTAGAGAAATGCAAATCAAAACTACAATGAGGTAAGACCTCACACCTGTTAGAATCGGCATCATCAGATAATCTACAAACAACAAATTCTGGGGAGGGTGTGGACAAAAGGAACCCTCTTCCGCTATTGGTGGGAATGTAAATTGATACAGTCACTATGGAGAACAGTATGGAGGTTCCTTTAAAAAACTAAAAAGAGAATTACCATAGGATCCAGCAATCCCACTTCTGGGCATATACCCAGAGAAAACCATAAATCACAGAGACACATTCACCACAATGTTCATTGCAGCACTATTTACAATAGCCAGGTTATGGAAGCAACATAAATGCCCACAGACAGACGAATGGATAAAGATGTGGTACATATATAAAATGGAATATTACTCAGCCATAAAAAGGAATGAAACTGGGTCATTTGTAGAGAAGTTGATGGATCTAGAGACTGTCATACAGAGTGAAGTAAGCCAGAAAGAGAAAAACAAATATTGTATATTAATGCCTATATGTGGAACCTAGAAAAATGGTAGAGATGAACTGGTTTGCAGGGCATAAATAGAGACACAGAGGTAGAGAACAAACGTATGGACACAAAGTGGGGGAAGCCATGGGGTGGTGGTGGTGGGATGACTTGGGAGATTAGGATTGACCTGTATACATGTCTATGCATAAAATAGATAACTAATAATAACCTACTGTATAAAAAATAACTAAAATTAAATTTCAAAATTTTAAAAAATAAAATGTAAAAATAAAACAGAAAAAAAGTTCTTCCATTCACACTGATGTATTTATACGAATGAATTATTTCCATGCTTATATCTATAAATACATAAATGAGGAATAAAATCTAACTTGAACCAAAAAAGAAAAAAAAAAAACTGAACCTAACAGTTATACAGAGGAAAACACTACCAAGGCACTTGCTCCAGTGGTAAACAATTCTGAAATTGGTCAGAGGTGGGGAATCATCTCCCATACAGCCAGCAGCCCCGCCCGCCCTCGCCAGGAGCATCCTCATTGCAAAGCTGGGAGACCGTGCCGAGGCCTCTGTGAGTAAACGTGAGCTGAGCCCCAGGCCAGATGCTGCTGAACTGTTCCCACCCTTCCCAGGTGAAACACCTGAATATGTACAAGGGCTTGAAAGCCTAGAGGAAGGGCCGTGGAGCCACACCAGAGACAGCACGCAGGCCAACTTGGTGCCTGCAGGTCAGCCAGGATGGTACTGGCCACGGGCGCTCTTCTGGAAGCTTTCTATTGCCCTGCCTGAGATACCCCTCCTGTCCCGGCCCCCACTCCTTTTTTTCCTTCCTCACCTCAGCCCGGAGAGATATTCCAGTGGAAGTTATGGGTGACACATCCTCTTCTTTACAGGTGGCAGCCTGGCAACTCCTGCCGAAAGTCCAGCAGAGCCCCACTCACACCGGGCCACCCACAAAGCCGTGGACCCTCACACCCTCCCACCAGCACAGCCCCGAGACTGCTGACGGCGCAGAGAATATGGAGTAAGGCACAGCTGCAGGGGCTATTGCTGCCTGGAGTGCTGTTTATATTGACCTCAACCCAGGCACACCTGGGGAGGGCTTGCCGGCAGGGTCAGGCTGCCCAGGTCAGCTAATCCTCAGCCCTCAGGGAATCACATTGCAGAAAATGGACCTCGCTAAGACAGAATATTCGCCAAGGAGAAAAAGGACACAATGCCATTTGCAGCACCGTAGATGAGTCTCGAGGTAATCACGTGACTTGGAGTAAGTCAGAAAGTGAAAGACACATATCATATCATATCACTTATAGGTGTTACCTATAAATTGATACCAGGGCACATATTTCCACGGAGAAGGGCAATCACAGATTCATTAAACAAACTTATGGTTCACCAAAGGAAAGGTGTGAGGATTGAATTCATTACGATATTGGGGTTAACAGACAGATACAAACACAGTAGACGTATATAATCTCCAAAGACCTACGGAGTACCAAGAGAAGACTACTCAACATTCTGTCATAACGTACATGGGAAAAGGATCCCAGGAAGAACAGACATATGTATATGTGTAAAAGAACCACCTCTTGCACACCTACAACAAGCTAAACGTTGTACTCAAACTTGCTGTAATAAAAAATAAAAAATTAAATTAAAAACACGAACAAGAAGTAGTGAGACAAACTTGAGGGGCTTTCTCCTGGCACATTCCGTTCTACATTCCAATCTCGAACACGACTTCCATTGAGGCTCTGCTGCCCTAGTAACCAGATTTGGTAAGGGAGAACTGCTGCCACCTTGTGGCCGTTTCACACAACTGCAGGTTTAATGCCAGCGCTAATGGTCAGTGGATATTCCAAATCATTACAGGCCTGTAAATGACACCTGCCCTGAAAACAAATCCTGGGGTCATATATCGACCAAAAAATTCAAAAGACGTCCATATTTCAAAACGACAGTTTCAAGAGGCATATTTCACGCACATTAGTGTTCTGCTTCTTTTGCTTTCTTTCTTTCTTTGTTAAAAAAACGGGAATGGAAAAAGGCAACCCTCAGAATGGGCGAAAACGTTCACAAACGAATCAATGGACAAAGGTTTAATCTCCAATATATATAAACAGCGCATGCAGCTTAATATTAATAAAACAAACAACCCAATACAAAAATGGGCAGAAGATCTAAAGAGACGTTTCTTCAAAGAAGACACAGAGATGGCCAAGACGCACATGAAAAGCTGCTCAACATCACTAATTATTAGAGAAATGCAAATCAAAACTACAATGAGGTAAGACCTCACACCTGTTAGAATCGGCATCATCAGATAATCTACAAACAACAAATTCTGGGGAGGGTGTGGACAAAAGGAACCCTCTTCCGCTATTGGTGGGAATGTAAATTGATACAGTCACTATGGAGAACAGTATGGAGGTTCCTTTAAAAAACTAAAAAGAGAATTACCATAGGATCCAGCAATCCCACTTCTGGGCATATACCCAGAGAAAACCATAAATCACAGAGACACATTCACCACAATGTTCATTGCAGCACTATTTACAATAGCCAGGTTATGGAAGCAACATAAATGCCCACAGACAGACGAATGGATAAAGATGTGGTACATATATAAAATGGAATATTACTCAGCCATAAAAAGGAATGAAACTGGGTCATTTGTAGAGAAGTTGATGGATCTAGAGACTGTCATACAGAGTGAAGTAAGCCAGAAAGAGAAAAACAAATATTGTATATTAATGCCTATATGTGGAACCTAGAAAAATGGTAGAGATGAACTGGTTTGCAGGGCAGAAATAGAGACACAGAGGTAGAGAACAAACGTATGGACACAAAGTGGGGGAAGCCATGGGGTGGTGGTGGTGGGATGACTTGGGAGATTAGGATTGACCTGTATACATGTCTATGCATAAAATAGATAACTAATAATAACCTACTGTATAAAAAATAACTAAAATTAAATTTCAAAATTTTAAAAAATAAAATGTAAAAATAAAACAGAAAAAATGTTCTTCCATTCACACTGATGTATTTATACGAATGAATTATTTCCATGCTTATATCTATAAATACATAAATGAGGAATAAAATCTAACTTGAACCAAAAAAGAAAAAAAAAAAACTGAACCTAACAGTTATACAGAGGAAAACACTACCAAGGCACTTGCTCCAGTGGTAAACAATTCTGAAATTGGTCAGAGGTGGGGAATCATCTCCCATACAGCCAGCAGCCCCGCCCGCCCTCGCCAGGAGCATCCTCATTGCAAAGCTGGGAGACCGTGCCGAGGCCTCTGTGAGTAAACGTGAGCTGAGCCCCAGGCCAGATGCTGCTGAACTGTTCCCACCCTTCCCAGGTGAAACACCTGAATATGTACAAGGGCTTGAAAGCCTAGAGGAAGGGCCGTGGAGCCACACCAGCGACAGCACGCAGGCCAACTTGGTGCCTGCAGGTCAGCCAGGATGGTACTGGCCACGGGCGCTCTTCTGGAAGCTTTCTATTGCCCTGCCTGAGATACCCCTCCTGTCCCGGCCCCCACTCCTTTTTTTCCTTCCTCACCTCAGCCCGGAGAGATATTCCAGTGGAAGTTATGGGTGACACATCCTCTTCTTTACAGGTGGCAGCCTGGCAACTCCTGCCGAAAGTCCAGCAGAGCCCCACTCACACCGGGCCACCCACAAAGCCGTGGACCCTCACACCCTCCCACCAGCACAGCCCCGAGACTGCTGACGGGGCAGAGAATATGGAGTAAGGCACAGCTGCAGGGGCTATTGCTGCCTGGAGTGCTGTTTATATTGACCTCAACCCAGGCACACCTGGGGAGGGCTTGCCGGCAGGGTCAGGCTGCCCAGGTCAGCTAATCCTCAGCCCTCAGGGAATCACATTGCAGAAAATGGACCTCGCTAAGACAGAATATTCGCCAAGGAGAAAAAGGACACAATGCCATTTGCAGCACCGTAGATGAGTCTCGAGGTAATCACGTGACTTGGAGTAAGTCAGAAAGTGAAAGACACATATCATATCATATCACTTATAGGTGTTACCTATAAATTGATACCAGGCCACATATTTCCACGGAGAAGGGCAATCACAGATTCATTAAACAAACTTATGGTTCACCAAAGGAAAGGTGTGAGGATTGAATTCATTACGATATTGGGGTTAACAGACAGATACAAACACAGTAGACGTATATAATCACCAAAGACCTACGGAGTACCAAGAGAAGACTACTCAACATTCTGTCATAACGTACATGGGAAAAGGATCCCAGGAAGAACAGACATATGTATATGTGTAAAAGAACCACCTCTTGCACACCTACAACAAGCTAAACGTTGTACTCAAACTTGCTGTAATAAAAAATAAAAAATTAAATTAAAAACACGAACAAGAAGTAGTGAGACAAACTTGAGGGGCTTTCTCCTGGCACATTCCTTCTACATTCCAATCTCGAACACGACTTCCATTGAGGCTCTGCTGCCCTAGTAACCAGATTTGGTAAGGGAGAACTGCTGCCACCTTGTGGCCGTTTCACACAACTGCAGGTTTAATGCCAGCGCTAATGGTCAGTGGATATTCCAAATCATTACAGGCCTGTAAATGACACCTGCCCTGAAAACAAATCCTGGGGTCATATATCGACCAAAAAATTCAAAAGACGTCCATATTTCAAAACGACAGTTTCAAGAGGCATATTTCACGCACATTAGTGTTCTGCTTCTTTTGCTTGCTTTCTTTCTTTGTTAAAAAAAACGGGAATGGAAAAAGGCAACCCTCAGAATGGGCGAAAACGTTCACAAACGAATCAATGGACAAAGGTTTAATCTCCAATATATATAAACAGCACATGCAGCTTAATATTAATAAAACAAACAACCCAATACAAAAATGGGCAGAAGATCTAAAGAGACGTTTCTTCAAAGAAGACACACAGATGGCCAAGACGCACATGAAAAGCTGCTCAACATCACTAATTATTAGAGAAATGCAAATCAAAACTACAATGAGGTAAGACCTCACTCCTGTTAGAATCGGCATCATCAGATAATCTACAAACAACAAATTCTGGGGAGGGTGTGGACAAAAGGAACCCTCTTCCGCTATTGGTGGGAATGTAAATTGATACAGTCACTATGGAGAACAGTATGGAGGTTCCTTTAAAAAACTAAAAAGAGAATTACCATAGGATCCAGCAATCCCACTTCTGGGCATATACCCAGAGAAAACCATAAATCACAGAGACACATTCACCACAATGTTCATTGCAGCACTATTTACAATAGCCAGGTTATGGAAGCAACATAAATGCCCACAGACAGACGAATGGATAAAGATGTGGTACATATATAAAATGGAATATTACTCAGCCATAAAAAGGAATGAAACTGGGTCATTTGTAGAGAAGTTGATGGATCTAGAGACTGTCATACAGAGTGAAGTAAGCCAGAAAGAGAAAAACAAATATTGTATATTAATGCCTATATGTGGAACGTAGAAAAATGGTAGAGATGAACTGGTTTGCAGGGCAGAAATAGAGACACAGAGGTAGAGAACAAACGTATGGACACAAAGTGGGGGAAGCCATGGGGTGGTGGTGGTGGGATGAGTTGGGAGATTAGGATTGACCAGTATACATGTCTATGCATAAAATAGATAACTAATAATAACCTATTGTATAAAAAATAACTAAAATTAAATTTCAAAATTTTAAAAAATAAAATGTAAAAATAAAACAGAAAAAATATTCTTCCATTCTCACTGATGTATTTATACGAATGAATTATTTCCATGCTTATATCTATAAATACATAAATGAGGAATAAAACCTAACTTGAACCAAAAAAGAAAAAAAAAAAAAACTGAACCTAACAGTTATACAGAGGAAAACACTACCAAGGCACTTGCTCCAGTGGTAAACAATTGTGAAATTGGTCAGAGGTGGGGAATCATCTCCCATACAGCCAGCAGCCCCGCCCGCCCTCGCCAGGAGCATCCTCATTGCAAAGCTGGGAGACCGTGCCGAGGCCTCTGTGAGTAAACGTGAGCTGAGCCCCAGGCCAGATGCTGCTGAACTGTTCCCACCCTTCCCAGGTGAAACACCTGAATATGTACAAGGGCTTGAAAGCCTAGAGGAAGGGCCGTGGAGCCACACCAGCGACAGCACGCAGGCCAACTTGGTGCCTGCAGGTCAGCCAGGATGGTACTGGCCACGGGCGCTCTTCTGGAAGCTTTCTATTGCCCTGCCTGAGATACCCCTCCTGTCCCGGCCCCCACTCCTTTTTTTCCTTCCTCACCTCAGCCCGGAGAGATATTCCAGTGGAAGTTATGGGTGACACATCCTCTTCTTTACAGGTGGCAGCCTGGCAACTCCTGCCGAAAGTCCAGCAGAGCCCCACTCACACCGGGCCACCCACAAAGCCGTGGACCCTCACACCCTCCCACCAGCACAGCCCCGAGACTGCTGACGGGGCAGAGAATATGGAGTAAGGCACAGCTGCAGGGGCTATTGCTGCCTGGAGTGCTGTTTATATTGACCTCAACCCAGGCACACCTGGGGAGGGCTTGCCGGCAGGGTCAGGCTGCCCAGGTCAGCTAATCCACAGCCCTCAGGGAATCACATTGCAGAATATGGACCTCGCTAAGACAGAATATTCGCCAAGGAGAAAAAGGACACAATGCCATTTGCAGCACCGTAGATGAGTCTCGAGGTAATCACGTGACTTGGAGTAAGTCAGAAAGTGAAAGACACATATCATATCATATCACTTATAGGTGTTACCTATAAATTGATACCAGGGCAGATATTTCCACGGAGAAGGGCAATCACAGATTCATTAAACAAACTTATGGTTCACCAAAGGAAATGTGTGAGGATTGAATTCATTACGATATTGGGGTTAACAGACATATACAAACACAGTAGACGTATATAATCACCAAAGACCTACGGAGTACCAAGAGAAGACTACTCAACATTCTGTCATAACGTACATGGGAAAAGGATCCCAGGAAGAACAGACATATGTATATGTGTAAAAGAACCACCTCTTGCACACCTACAACAAGCTAAACGTTGTACTCAAACTTGCTGTAATAAAAAATAAAAAATTAAATTAAAAACACGAACAAGAAGTAGTGAGACAAACTTGAGGGGCTTTCTCCTGGCACATTCCGTTCTACATTCCAATCTCGAACACGACTTCCATTGAGGCTCTGCTGCCCTAGTAACCAGATTTGGTAAGGGAGAACTGCTGCCACCTTGTGGCCGTTTCACACAACTGCAGGTTTAATGCCAGCGCTAATGGTCAGTGGATATTCCAAATCATTACAGGCCTGTAAATGACACCTGCCCTGAAAACAAATCCTGGGGTCATATATCGACCAAAAAATTCAAAAGACGTCCATATTTCAAAACGACAGTTTCAAGAGGCATATTTCACGCACATTAGTGTTCTGCTTCTTTTGCTTGCTTTCTTTCTTTGTTAAAAAAAACGGGAATGGAAAAAGGCAACCCTCAGAATGGGCGAAAACGTTCACAAACGAATCAATGGACAAAGGTTTAATCTCCAATATATATAAACAGCACATGCAGCTTAATATTAATAAAACAAACAACCCAATACAAAAATGGGCAGAAGATCTAAAGAGACGTTTCTTCAAAGAAGACACACAGATGGCCAAGACGCACATGAAAAGCTGCTCAACATCACTAATTATTAGAGAAATGCAAATCAAAACTACAATGAGGTAAGACCTCACTCCTGTTAGAATCGGCATCATCAGATAATCTACAAACAACAAATTCTGGGGAGGGTGTGGACAAAAGGAACCCTCTTCCGCTATTGGTGGGAATGTAAATTGATACAGTCACTATGGAGAACAGTATGGAGGTTCCTTTAAAAAACTAAAAAGAGAATTACCATAGGATCCAGCAATCCCACTTCTGGGCATATACCCAGAGAAAACCATAAATCACAGAGACACATTCACCACAATGTTCATTGCAGCACTATTTACAATAGCCAGGTTATGGAAGCAACATAAATGCCCACAGACAGACGAATGGATAAAGATGTGGTACATATATAAAATGGAATATTACTCAGCCATAAAAAGGAATGAAACTGGGTCATTTGTAGAGAAGTTGATGGATCTAGAGACTGTCATACAGAGTGAAGTAAGCCAGAAAGAGAAAAACAAATATTGTATATTAATGCCTATATGTGGAACGTAGAAAAATGGTAGAGATGAACTGGTTTGCAGGGCAGAAATAGAGACACAGAGGTAGAGAACAAACGTATGGACACAAAGTGGGGGAAGCCATGGGGTGGTGGTGGTGGGATGAGTTGGGAGATTAGGATTGACCAGTATACATGTCTATGCATAAAATAGATAACTAATAATAACCTATTGTATAAAAAATAACTAAAATTAAATTTCAAAATTTTAAAAAATAAAATGTAAAAATAAAACAGAAAAAATATTCTTCCATTCTCACTGATGTATTTATACGAATGAATTATTTCCATGCTTATATCTATAAATACATAAATGAGGAATAAAACCTAACTTGAACCAAAAAAGAAAAAAAAAAAAAACTGAACCTAACAGTTATACAGAGGAAAACACTACCAAGGCACTTGCTCCAGTGGTAAACAATTGTGAAATTGGTCAGAGGTGGGGAATCATCTCCCATACAGCCAGCAGCCCCGCCCGCCCTCGCCAGGAGCATCCTCATTGCAAAGCTGGGAGACCGTGCCGAGGCCTCTGTGAGTAAACGTGAGCTGAGCCCCAGGCCAGATGCTGCTGAACTGTTCCCACCCTTCCCAGGTGAAACACCTGAATATGTACAAGGGCTTGAAAGCCTAGAGGAAGGGCCGTGGAGCCACACCAGCGACAGCACGCAGGCCAACTTGGTGCCTGCAGGTCAGCCAGGATGGTACTGGCCACGGGCGCTCTTCTGGAAGCTTTCTATTGCCCTGCCTGAGATACCCCTCCTGTCCCGGCCCCCACTCCTTTTTTTCCTTCCTCACCTCAGCCCGGAGAGATATTCCAGTGGAAGTTATGGGTGACACATCCTCTTCTTTACAGGTGGCAGCCTGGCAACTCCTGCCGAAAGTCCAGCAGAGCCCCACTCACACCGGGCCACCCACAAAGCCGTGGACCCTCACACCCTCCCACCAGCACAGCCCCGAGACTGCTGACGGGGCAGAGAATATGGAGTAAGGCACAGCTGCAGGGGCTATTGCTGCCTGGAGTGCTGTTTATATTGACCTCAACCCAGGCACACCTGGGGAGGGCTTGCCGGCAGGGTCAGGCTGCCCAGGTCAGCTAATCCACAGCCCTCAGGGAATCACATTGCAGAATATGGACCTCGCTAAGACAGAATATTCGCCAAGGAGAAAAAGGACACAATGCCATTTGCAGCACCGTAGATGAGTCTCGAGGTAATCACGTGACTTGGAGTAAGTCAGAAAGTGAAAGACACATATCATATCATATCACTTATAGGTGTTACCTATAAATTGATACCAGGGCAGATATTTCCACGGAGAAGGGCAATCACAGATTCATTAAACAAACTTATGGTTCACCAAAGGAAATGTGTGAGGATTGAATTCATTACGATATTGGGGTTAACAGACATATACAAACACAGTAGACGTATATAATCACCAAAGACCTACGGAGTACCAAGAGAAGACTACTCAACATTCTGTCATAACGTACATGGGAAAAGGATCCCAGGAAGAACAGACATATGTATATGTGTAAAAGAACCACCTCTTGCACACCTACAACAAGCTAAACGTTGTACTCAAACTTGCTGTAATAAAAAATAAAAAATTAAATTAAAAACACGAACAAGAAGTAGTGAGACAAACTTGAGGGGCTTTCTCCTGGCACATTCCGTTCTACATTCCAATCTCGAACACGACTTCCATTGAGGCTCTGCTGCCCTAGTAACCAGATTTGGTAAGGGAGAACTGCTGCCACCTTGTGGCCGTTTCACACAACTGCAGGTTTAATGCCAGCGCTAATGGTCAGTGGATATTCCAAATCATTACAGGCCTGTAAATGACACCTGCCCTGAAAACAAATCCTGGGGTCATATATCGACCAAAAAATTCAAAAGACGTCCATATTTCAAAACGACAGTTTCAAGAGGCATATTTCACGCACATTAGTGTTCTGCTTCTTTTGCTTTCTTTCTTTCTTTGTTAAAAAAACGGGAATGGAGAAAGGCAACCCTCAGAATGGGCGAAAACGTTCACAAACGAATCAATGGACAAAGGTTTAATCTCCAATATATATAAACAGCTCATGCAGCTTAATATTAATAAAACAAACAACCCAATACAAAAATGGGCAGAAGATCTAAAGAGACGTTTCTTCAAAGAAGACACAGAGATGGCCAAGACGCACATGAAAAGCTGCTCAACATCACTAATTATTAGAGAAATGCAAATCAAAACTACAATGAGGTAAGACCTCACACCTGTTAGAATCGGCATCATCAGATAATCTACAATCAACAAATTCTGGGGACGGTGTGGACAAAAGGAACCCTCTTCCGCTATTGGTGGGAATGTAAATTGATACAGTCACTATGGAGAACAGTATGGAGGTTCCTTTAAAAAACTAAAAAGAGAATTACCATAGGATCCAGCAATCCCACTTCTGGGCATATACCCAGAGAAAACCATAAATCACAAAGACACATTCACCACAATGTTCATCGCAGCACTATTTACAATAGCCAGGTAATGGAAGCAACCTAAATGCCCACAGACAGACGAATGGATAAAGATGTGGTACATATACAAAATGGAATATTACTCAGCCATAAAAAGGAATGAAACTGGGTCATTTTTAGAGAAGTTGATGGATCTAGAGACTGTCATACAGAGTGAAGTAAGCCAGAAAGAGAAAAACAAATATTGTATATTAATGCCTATATGTGGAACCTAGAAAAATGGTAGAGATGAACTGGTTTGCAGGGCAGAAATAGAGACAGAGAGGTAGAGAACAAACGTATGGACACAAAGTGGGGGAAGCCATGGGGTGGTGGTGGTGGGATGAGTTGGGAGATTAGGATTGACCTGTATACATGTCTATGCATAAAATAGATAACTAATAATAACCTACTGTATGAAAAAATAACTAAAATTAAATTTCAAAATTTTTAAAAATAAAATGTAAAAATAAAACAGAAAAAAAGTTCTTCCATTCACACTGATGTATTTATACGAATGAATTATTTCCATGCTTATATCTATAAATACATAAATGAGGAATAAAATCTAACTTGAACCAAAAAAGAAAAAAAAAAAAACTGAACCTAATAGTTATACAGAGGAAAACACTACCAAGGCACTTGCTCCAGTGGTAAATAATTCTGAAATTGGTCAGAGGTGGGGAATCATCTCCCATACAGCCAGCAGCCCCGCCCGCCCACGCAAGGACCATCCTCATTGCAAAGCTGGGAGACCGTGCCGAGGCCTCTGTGAGTAAACGTGAGCTGAGCCCCAGGCCAGATGCTGCTGAACTGTTCCCACCCTTCCCAGGTGAAACACCTGAATATGTACAAGGGCTTGAAAGCCTAGAGGAAGGGCCGTGGAGCCACATCAGCGACAGCACGCAGGCCAAATTGGTGCCTGCAGGTTAGCCAGGATGGTACTGGCAACGGGCGCTCTTCTGGAAGCTTTCTATTGCCCTGCCTGATATACCCCTCCTGTCCCGGCCACCACTCCTTTTTTTCCTTCCTCACCTCAGCCCGGAGAGATATTCCAGTGGAAGTTATGGGTGACACATCCTCTTCTTTACAGGTGGCAGCCTGGCAACTCCTGCCGAAAGTCCAGCAGAGCCCCACTCACACCGGGCCACCCACAAAGCCGTGGACCCTCACACCCTCCCACCAGCACAGCCCCGAGACTGCTGACGGGGCAGAGAATATGGAGTAAGGCAGAGCTGCAGGGGCTATTGATGCCTGGAGTGCTGTTTATATTGACCTCAAACCAGGCACACCTGGGGAGGGCTTGCCGGCAGGGTCAGGCTGCCCAGGTCAGCTAATCCTCAGCCCTCAGGGAATCACATTGCAGAAAATGGACCTCGCTAAGACAGAATATTCGCCAAGGAGAAAAAGGACACAATGCCATTTGCAGCACCGTAGATGAGTCTCGAGGTAATCACGTGACTTGGAGTAAGTCAGAAAGTGAAAGACACATATCATATCATATCACTTATAGGTGTTACCTATAAATTGATACCAGGGCAGATATTTCCACGGAGAAGGGCAATCACAGATTCATTAAACAAACTTATGGTTCACCAAAGGAAAGGTGTGAGGATTGAATTCATTACGATATTGGGGTTAACAGACATATACAAACACAGTAGACGTATATAATCACCAAAGACCTACGGAGTACCAAGAGAAGACTACTCAACATTCTGTCATAACGTACATGGGAAAAGGATCCCAGGAAGAACAGACATATGTATATGTGTAAAAGAACCACCTCTTGCACACCTACAACATGCTAAACGTTGTACTCAAACTTGCTGTAATAAAAAATAAAAAATTAAATTAAAAACACGAACAAGAAGTAGTGAGACAAACTTGAGGGTCTTTCTCCTGGCACATTCCGTTCTACATTCCAATCTCGAACACGACTTCCATTGAGGCTCTGCTGCCCTAGTAACCAGATTTGGTAAGGGAGAACTGCTGCCACCTTGTGGCCGTTTCACACAACTGCAGGTTTAATGCCAGCGCTAATGGTCAGTGGATATTCCAAATCATTACAGGCCTGTAAATGACACCTGCCCTGAAAACAAATCCTGGGGTCATATATCGACCAAAAAATTCAAAAGACGTCCATATTTCAAAACGACAGTTTCAAGAGGCATATTTCACGCACATTAGTGTTCTGCTTCTTTTGCTTTCTTTCTTTCTTTGTTAAAAAAACGGGAATGGAGAAAGGCAACCCTCAGAATGGGCGAAAACGTTCACAAACGAATCAATGGACAAAGGTTTAATCTCCAATATATATAAACAGCTCATGCAGCTTAATATTAATAAAACAAACAACCCAATACAAAAATGGGCAGAAGATCTAAAGAGACGTTTCTTCAAAGAAGACACAGAGATGGCCAAGACGCACATGAAAAGCTGCTCAACATCACTAATTATTAGAGAAATGCAAATCAAAACTACAATGAGGTAAGACCTCACACCTGTTAGAATCGGCATCATCAGATAATCTACAATCAACAAATTCTGGGGAGGGTGTGGACAAAAGGAACCCTCTTCCGCTATTGGTGGGAATGTAAATTGATACAGTCACTATGGAGAACAGTATGGAGGTTCCTTTAGAAAACTAAAAAGAGAATTACCATAGGATCCAGCAATCCCACTTCTGGGCATATACCCTGAGAAAACCATAAATCACAGAGACACATTCACCACAATGTTCATTGCAGCACTATTTACAATAGCCAGGTTATGGAAGCAACATAAATGCCCACAGACAGACGAATGGATAAAGATGTGGTACATATATAAAATGGAATATTACTCAGCCATAAAAAGGAATGAAACTGGGTCATTTGTAGAGAAGTTGATGGATCTAGAGACTGTCATACAGAGTGAAGTAAGCCAGAAAGAGAAAAACAAATATTGTATATTAATGCCTATATGTGGAACCTAGAAAAATGGTAGAGATGAACTGGTTTGCAGGGCAGAAATAGAGACACAGAGGTAGAGAACAAACGTATGGACACAAAGTGGGGGAAGCCATGGGGTGGTGGTGGTGGGATGACTTGGGAGATTAG
The DNA here is from genome assembly GCF_964165515.1 of Mesoplodon bidens. Taxonomy (NCBI): domain Eukaryota; kingdom Metazoa; phylum Chordata; class Mammalia; order Artiodactyla; family Ziphiidae; genus Mesoplodon; species Mesoplodon bidens. Next base: position 222,709 of record NW_027672397.1, read on the forward strand.
GATTGACCTGTATACATGTCTATGCATAAAATAGATAACTAATAATAACCTACTGTATAAAAAATAACTAAAATTAAATTTCAAAATTTTAAAAAATAAAATGTAAAAATAAAACAGAAAAAATGTTCTTCCATTCACACTGATGTATTTATACGAATGAATTATTTCCATGCTTATATCTATAAATACATAAATGAGGAATAAAATCTAACTTGAACCAAAAAAGAAAAAAAAAAAACTGAACCTAACAGTTATACAGAGGAAAACACTACCAAGGCACTTGCTCCAGTGGTAAACAATTCTGAAATTGGTCAGAGGTGGGGAATCATCTCCCATACAGCCAGCAGCCCCGCCCGCCCTCGCCAGGAGCATCCTCATTGCAAAGCTGGGAGACCGTGCCGAGGCCTCTGTGAGTAAACGTGAGCTGAGCCCCAGGCCAGATGCTGCTGAACTGTTCCCACCCTTCCCAGGTGAAACACCTGAATATGTACAAGGGCTTGAAAGCCTAGAGGAAGGGCCGTGGAGCCACACCAGCGACAGCACGCAGGCCAACTTGGTGCCTGCAGGTCAGCCAGGATGGTACTGGCCACGGGCGCTCTTCTGGAAGCTTTCTATTGCCCTGCCTGAGATACCCCTCCTGTCCCGGCCCCCACTCCTTTTTTTCCTTCCTCACCTCAGCCCGGAGAGATATTCCAGTGGAAGTTATGGGTGACACATCCTCTTCTTTACAGGTGGCAGCCTGGCAACTCCTGCCGAAAGTCCAGCAGAGCCCCACTCACACCGGGCCACCCACAAAGCCGTGGACCCTCACACCCTCCCACCAGCACAGCCCCGAGACTGCTGACGGGGCAGAGAATATGGAGTAAGGCACAGCTGCAGGGGCTATTGCTGCCTGGAGTGCTGTTTATATTGACCTCAACCCAGGCACACCTGGGGAGGGCTTGCCGGCAGGGTCAGGCTGCCCAGGTCAGCTAATCCTCAGCCCTCAGGGAATCACATTGCAGAAAATGGACCTCGCTAAGACAGAATATTTGCCAAGGAGAAAAAGGACACAATGCCATTTGCAGCACCGTAGATGAGTCTCGAGGTAATCACGTGACTTGGAGTAAGTCAGAAAGTGAAAGACACATATCATATCATATCACTTATAGGTGTTACCTATAAATTGATACCAGGGCAGATATTTCCACGGAGAAGGGCAATCACAGATTCATTAAACAAACTTATGGTTCACCAAAGGAAAGGTGTGAGGATTGAATTCATTACGATATTGGGGTTAACAGACAGATACAAACACAGTAGACGTATATAATCACCAATGACCTACGGAGTACCAAGAGAAGACTACTCAACATTCTGTCATAACGTACATGGGAAAAGGATCCCAGGAAGAACAGACATATGTATATGTGTAAAAGAACCACCTCTTGCACACCTACAACAAGCTAAACGTTGTACTCAAACTTGCTGTAATAAAAAATAAAAAATTAAATTAAAAACACGAACAAGAAGTAGTGAGACAAACTTGAGGGGCTTTCTCCTGGCACATTCCGTTCTACATTCCAATCTCGAACACGACTTCCATTGAGGCTCTGCTGCCCTAGTAACCAGATTTGGTAAGGGAGAACTGCTGCCACCTTGTGGCCGTTTCACACAACTGCAGGTTTAATGCCAGCGCTAATGGTCAGTGGATATTCCAAATCATTACAGGCCTGTAAATGACACCTGCCCTGAAAACAAATCCTGGGGTCATATATCGACCAAAAAATTCAAAAGACGTCCATATTTCAAAACGACAGTTTCAAGAGGCATATTTCACGCACATTAGTGTTCTGCTTCTTTTGCTTGCTTTCTTTCTTTGTTAAAAAAACGGGAATGGAAAAAGGCAACCCTCAGAATGGGCGAAAACGTTCACAAACGAATCAATGGACAAAGGTTTAATCTCCAATATATATAAACAGCTCATGCAGCTTAATATTAATAAAACAAACAACCCAATACAAAAATGGGCAGAAGATCTAAAGAGACGTTTCTTCAAAGAAGACACAGAGATGGCCAAGACGCACATGAAAAGCTGCTCAACATCACTAATTATTAGAGAAATGCAAATCAAAACTACAATGAGGTAAGACCTCACACCTGTTAGAATCGGCATCATCAGATAATCTACAAACAACAAATTCTGGGGAGGGTGTGGACAAAAGGAACCCTCTTCCGCTATTGGTGGGAATGTAAATTGATACAGTCACTATGGAGAACAGTATGGAGGTTCCTTTAAAAAACTAAAAAGAGAATTACCATAGGATCCAGCAATCCCACTTCTGGGCATATACCCAGAGAAAACCATAAATCACAGAGACACATTCACCACAATGTTCATTGCAGCACTATTTACAATAGCCAGGTTATGGAAGCAACATAAATGCCCACAGACAGACGAATGGATAAAGATGTGGTACATATATAAAATGGAATATTACTCAGCCATAAAAAGGAATGAAACTGGGTCATTTGTAGAGAAGTTGATGGATCTAGAGACTGTCATACAGAGTGAAGTAAGCCAGAAAGAGAAAAACAAATATTGTATATTAATGCCTATATGTGGAACCTAGAAAAATGGTAGAGATGAACTGGTTTGCAGGGCATAAATAGAGACACAGAGGTAGAGAACAAACGTATGGACACAAAGTGGGGGAAGCCATGGGGTGGTGGTGGTGGGATGACTTGGGAGATTAGGATTGACCTGTATACATGTCTATGCATAAAATAGATAACTAATAATAACCTACTGTATAAAAAATAACTAAAATTAAATTTCAAAATTTTAAAAAATAAAATGTAAAAATAAAACAGAAAAAAAGTTCTTCCATTCACACTGATGTATTTATACGAATGAATTATTTCCATGCTTATATCTATAAATACATAAATGAGGAATAAAATCTAACTTGAACCAAAAAAGAAAAAAAAAAAACTGAACCTAACAGTTATACAGAGGAAAACACTACCAAGGCACTTGCTCCAGTGGTAAACAATTCTGAAATTGGTCAGAGGTGGGGAATCATCTCCCATACAGCCAGCAGCCCCGCCCGCCCTCGCCAGGAGCATCCTCATTGCAAAGCTGGGAGACCGTGCCGAGGCCTCTGTGAGTAAACGTGAGCTGAGCCCCAGGCCAGATGCTGCTGAACTGTTCCCACCCTTCCCAGGTGAAACACCTGAATATGTACAAGGGCTTGAAAGCCTAGAGGAAGGGCCGTGGAGCCACACCAGAGACAGCACGCAGGCCAACTTGGTGCCTGCAGGTCAGCCAGGATGGTACTGGCCACGGGCGCTCTTCTGGAAGCTTTCTATTGCCCTGCCTGAGATACCCCTCCTGTCCCGGCCCCCACTCCTTTTTTTCCTTCCTCACCTCAGCCCGGAGAGATATTCCAGTGGAAGTTATGGGTGACACATCCTCTTCTTTACAGGTGGCAGCCTGGCAACTCCTGCCGAAAGTCCAGCAGAGCCCCACTCACACCGGGCCACCCACAAAGCCGTGGACCCTCACACCCTCCCACCAGCACAGCCCCGAGACTGCTGACGGCGCAGAGAATATGGAGTAAGGCACAGCTGCAGGGGCTATTGCTGCCTGGAGTGCTGTTTATATTGACCTCAACCCAGGCACACCTGGGGAGGGCTTGCCGGCAGGGTCAGGCTGCCCAGGTCAGCTAATCCTCAGCCCTCAGGGAATCACATTGCAGAAAATGGACCTCGCTAAGACAGAATATTCGCCAAGGAGAAAAAGGACACAATGCCATTTGCAGCACCGTAGATGAGTCTCGAGGTAATCACGTGACTTGGAGTAAGTCAGAAAGTGAAAGACACATATCATATCATATCACTTATAGGTGTTACCTATAAATTGATACCAGGGCACATATTTCCACGGAGAAGGGCAATCACAGATTCATTAAACAAACTTATGGTTCACCAAAGGAAAGGTGTGAGGATTGAATTCATTACGATATTGGGGTTAACAGACAGATACAAACACAGTAGACGTATATAATCTCCAAAGACCTACGGAGTACCAAGAGAAGACTACTCAACATTCTGTCATAACGTACATGGGAAAAGGATCCCAGGAAGAACAGACATATGTATATGTGTAAAAGAACCACCTCTTGCACACCTACAACAAGCTAAACGTTGTACTCAAACTTGCTGTAATAAAAAATAAAAAATTAAATTAAAAACACGAACAAGAAGTAGTGAGACAAACTTGAGGGGCTTTCTCCTGGCACATTCCGTTCTACATTCCAATCTCGAACACGACTTCCATTGAGGCTCTGCTGCCCTAGTAACCAGATTTGGTAAGGGAGAACTGCTGCCACCTTGTGGCCGTTTCACACAACTGCAGGTTTAATGCCAGCGCTAATGGTCAGTGGATATTCCAAATCATTACAGGCCTGTAAATGACACCTGCCCTGAAAACAAATCCTGGGGTCATATATCGACCAAAAAATTCAAAAGACGTCCATATTTCAAAACGACAGTTTCAAGAGGCATATTTCACGCACATTAGTGTTCTGCTTCTTTTGCTTTCTTTCTTTCTTTGTTAAAAAAACGGGAATGGAAAAAGGCAACCCTCAGAATGGGCGAAAACGTTCACAAACGAATCAATGGACAAAGGTTTAATCTCCAATATATATAAACAGCGCATGCAGCTTAATATTAATAAAACAAACAACCCAATACAAAAATGGGCAGAAGATCTAAAGAGACGTTTCTTCAAAGAAGACACAGAGATGGCCAAGACGCACATGAAAAGCTGCTCAACATCACTAATTATTAGAGAAATGCAAATCAAAACTACAATGAGGTAAGACCTCACACCTGTTAGAATCGGCATCATCAGATAATCTACAAACAACAAATTCTGGGGAGGGTGTGGACAAAAGGAACCCTCTTCCGCTATTGGTGGGAATGTAAATTGATACAGTCACTATGGAGAACAGTATGGAGGTTCCTTTAAAAAACTAAAAAGAGAATTACCATAGGATCCAGCAATCCCACTTCTGGGCATATACCCAGAGAAAACCATAAATCACAGAGACACATTCACCACAATGTTCATTGCAGCACTATTTACAATAGCCAGGTTATGGAAGCAACATAAATGCCCACAGACAGACGAATGGATAAAGATGTGGTACATATATAAAATGGAATATTACTCAGCCATAAAAAGGAATGAAACTGGGTCATTTGTAGAGAAGTTGATGGATCTAGAGACTGTCATACAGAGTGAAGTAAGCCAGAAAGAGAAAAACAAATATTGTATATTAATGCCTATATGTGGAACCTAGAAAAATGGTAGAGATGAACTGGTTTGCAGGGCAGAAATAGAGACACAGAGGTAGAGAACAAACGTATGGACACAAAGTGGGGGAAGCCATGGGGTGGTGGTGGTGGGATGACTTGGGAGATTAGGATTGACCTGTATACATGTCTATGCATAAAATAGATAACTAATAATAACCTACTGTATAAAAAATAACTAAAATTAAATTTCAAAATTTTAAAAAATAAAATGTAAAAATAAAACAGAAAAAATGTTCTTCCATTCACACTGATGTATTTATACGAATGAATTATTTCCATGCTTATATCTATAAATACATAAATGAGGAATAAAATCTAACTTGAACCAAAAAAGAAAAAAAAAAAACTGAACCTAACAGTTATACAGAGGAAAACACTACCAAGGCACTTGCTCCAGTGGTAAACAATTCTGAAATTGGTCAGAGGTGGGGAATCATCTCCCATACAGCCAGCAGCCCCGCCCGCCCTCGCCAGGAGCATCCTCATTGCAAAGCTGGGAGACCGTGCCGAGGCCTCTGTGAGTAAACGTGAGCTGAGCCCCAGGCCAGATGCTGCTGAACTGTTCCCACCCTTCCCAGGTGAAACACCTGAATATGTACAAGGGCTTGAAAGCCTAGAGGAAGGGCCGTGGAGCCACACCAGCGACAGCACGCAGGCCAACTTGGTGCCTGCAGGTCAGCCAGGATGGTACTGGCCACGGGCGCTCTTCTGGAAGCTTTCTATTGCCCTGCCTGAGATACCCCTCCTGTCCCGGCCCCCACTCCTTTTTTTCCTTCCTCACCTCAGCCCGGAGAGATATTCCAGTGGAAGTTATGGGTGACACATCCTCTTCTTTACAGGTGGCAGCCTGGCAACTCCTGCCGAAAGTCCAGCAGAGCCCCACTCACACCGGGCCACCCACAAAGCCGTGGACCCTCACACCCTCCCACCAGCACAGCCCCGAGACTGCTGACGGGGCAGAGAATATGGAGTAAGGCACAGCTGCAGGGGCTATTGCTGCCTGGAGTGCTGTTTATATTGACCTCAACCCAGGCACACCTGGGGAGGGCTTGCCGGCAGGGTCAGGCTGCCCAGGTCAGCTAATCCTCAGCCCTCAGGGAATCACATTGCAGAAAATGGACCTCGCTAAGACAGAATATTCGCCAAGGAGAAAAAGGACACAATGCCATTTGCAGCACCGTAGATGAGTCTCGAGGTAATCACGTGACTTGGAGTAAGTCAGAAAGTGAAAGACACATATCATATCATATCACTTATAGGTGTTACCTATAAATTGATACCAGGCCACATATTTCCACGGAGAAGGGCAATCACAGATTCATTAAACAAACTTATGGTTCACCAAAGGAAAGGTGTGAGGATTGAATTCATTACGATATTGGGGTTAACAGACAGATACAAACACAGTAGACGTATATAATCACCAAAGACCTACGGAGTACCAAGAGAAGACTACTCAACATTCTGTCATAACGTACATGGGAAAAGGATCCCAGGAAGAACAGACATATGTATATGTGTAAAAGAACCACCTCTTGCACACCTACAACAAGCTAAACGTTGTACTCAAACTTGCTGTAATAAAAAATAAAAAATTAAATTAAAAACACGAACAAGAAGTAGTGAGACAAACTTGAGGGGCTTTCTCCTGGCACATTCCTTCTACATTCCAATCTCGAACACGACTTCCATTGAGGCTCTGCTGCCCTAGTAACCAGATTTGGTAAGGGAGAACTGCTGCCACCTTGTGGCCGTTTCACACAACTGCAGGTTTAATGCCAGCGCTAATGGTCAGTGGATATTCCAAATCATTACAGGCCTGTAAATGACACCTGCCCTGAAAACAAATCCTGGGGTCATATATCGACCAAAAAATTCAAAAGACGTCCATATTTCAAAACGACAGTTTCAAGAGGCATATTTCACGCACATTAGTGTTCTGCTTCTTTTGCTTGCTTTCTTTCTTTGTTAAAAAAAACGGGAATGGAAAAAGGCAACCCTCAGAATGGGCGAAAACGTTCACAAACGAATCAATGGACAAAGGTTTAATCTCCAATATATATAAACAGCACATGCAGCTTAATATTAATAAAACAAACAACCCAATACAAAAATGGGCAGAAGATCTAAAGAGACGTTTCTTCAAAGAAGACACACAGATGGCCAAGACGCACATGAAAAGCTGCTCAACATCACTAATTATTAGAGAAATGCAAATCAAAACTACAATGAGGTAAGACCTCACTCCTGTTAGAATCGGCATCATCAGATAATCTACAAACAACAAATTCTGGGGAGGGTGTGGACAAAAGGAACCCTCTTCCGCTATTGGTGGGAATGTAAATTGATACAGTCACTATGGAGAACAGTATGGAGGTTCCTTTAAAAAACTAAAAAGAGAATTACCATAGGATCCAGCAATCCCACTTCTGGGCATATACCCAGAGAAAACCATAAATCACAGAGACACATTCACCACAATGTTCATTGCAGCACTATTTACAATAGCCAGGTTATGGAAGCAACATAAATGCCCACAGACAGACGAATGGATAAAGATGTGGTACATATATAAAATGGAATATTACTCAGCCATAAAAAGGAATGAAACTGGGTCATTTGTAGAGAAGTTGATGGATCTAGAGACTGTCATACAGAGTGAAGTAAGCCAGAAAGAGAAAAACAAATATTGTATATTAATGCCTATATGTGGAACGTAGAAAAATGGTAGAGATGAACTGGTTTGCAGGGCAGAAATAGAGACACAGAGGTAGAGAACAAACGTATGGACACAAAGTGGGGGAAGCCATGGGGTGGTGGTGGTGGGATGAGTTGGGAGATTAGGATTGACCAGTATACATGTCTATGCATAAAATAGATAACTAATAATAACCTATTGTATAAAAAATAACTAAAATTAAATTTCAAAATTTTAAAAAATAAAATGTAAAAATAAAACAGAAAAAATATTCTTCCATTCTCACTGATGTATTTATACGAATGAATTATTTCCATGCTTATATCTATAAATACATAAATGAGGAATAAAACCTAACTTGAACCAAAAAAGAAAAAAAAAAAAAACTGAACCTAACAGTTATACAGAGGAAAACACTACCAAGGCACTTGCTCCAGTGGTAAACAATTGTGAAATTGGTCAGAGGTGGGGAATCATCTCCCATACAGCCAGCAGCCCCGCCCGCCCTCGCCAGGAGCATCCTCATTGCAAAGCTGGGAGACCGTGCCGAGGCCTCTGTGAGTAAACGTGAGCTGAGCCCCAGGCCAGATGCTGCTGAACTGTTCCCACCCTTCCCAGGTGAAACACCTGAATATGTACAAGGGCTTGAAAGCCTAGAGGAAGGGCCGTGGAGCCACACCAGCGACAGCACGCAGGCCAACTTGGTGCCTGCAGGTCAGCCAGGATGGTACTGGCCACGGGCGCTCTTCTGGAAGCTTTCTATTGCCCTGCCTGAGATACCCCTCCTGTCCCGGCCCCCACTCCTTTTTTTCCTTCCTCACCTCAGCCCGGAGAGATATTCCAGTGGAAGTTATGGGTGACACATCCTCTTCTTTACAGGTGGCAGCCTGGCAACTCCTGCCGAAAGTCCAGCAGAGCCCCACTCACACCGGGCCACCCACAAAGCCGTGGACCCTCACACCCTCCCACCAGCACAGCCCCGAGACTGCTGACGGGGCAGAGAATATGGAGTAAGGCACAGCTGCAGGGGCTATTGCTGCCTGGAGTGCTGTTTATATTGACCTCAACCCAGGCACACCTGGGGAGGGCTTGCCGGCAGGGTCAGGCTGCCCAGGTCAGCTAATCCACAGCCCTCAGGGAATCACATTGCAGAATATGGACCTCGCTAAGACAGAATATTCGCCAAGGAGAAAAAGGACACAATGCCATTTGCAGCACCGTAGATGAGTCTCGAGGTAATCACGTGACTTGGAGTAAGTCAGAAAGTGAAAGACACATATCATATCATATCACTTATAGGTGTTACCTATAAATTGATACCAGGGCAGATATTTCCACGGAGAAGGGCAATCACAGATTCATTAAACAAACTTATGGTTCACCAAAGGAAATGTGTGAGGATTGAATTCATTACGATATTGGGGTTAACAGACATATACAAACACAGTAGACGTATATAATCACCAAAGACCTACGGAGTACCAAGAGAAGACTACTCAACATTCTGTCATAACGTACATGGGAAAAGGATCCCAGGAAGAACAGACATATGTATATGTGTAAAAGAACCACCTCTTGCACACCTACAACAAGCTAAACGTTGTACTCAAACTTGCTGTAATAAAAAATAAAAAATTAAATTAAAAACACGAACAAGAAGTAGTGAGACAAACTTGAGGGGCTTTCTCCTGGCACATTCCGTTCTACATTCCAATCTCGAACACGACTTCCATTGAGGCTCTGCTGCCCTAGTAACCAGATTTGGTAAGGGAGAACTGCTGCCACCTTGTGGCCGTTTCACACAACTGCAGGTTTAATGCCAGCGCTAATGGTCAGTGGATATTCCAAATCATTACAGGCCTGTAAATGACACCTGCCCTGAAAACAAATCCTGGGGTCATATATCGACCAAAAAATTCAAAAGACGTCCATATTTCAAAACGACAGTTTCAAGAGGCATATTTCACGCACATTAGTGTTCTGCTTCTTTTGCTTGCTTTCTTTCTTTGTTAAAAAAAACGGGAATGGAAAAAGGCAACCCTCAGAATGGGCGAAAACGTTCACAAACGAATCAATGGACAAAGGTTTAATCTCCAATATATATAAACAGCACATGCAGCTTAATATTAATAAAACAAACAACCCAATACAAAAATGGGCAGAAGATCTAAAGAGACGTTTCTTCAAAGAAGACACACAGATGGCCAAGACGCACATGAAAAGCTGCTCAACATCACTAATTATTAGAGAAATGCAAATCAAAACTACAATGAGGTAAGACCTCACTCCTGTTAGAATCGGCATCATCAGATAATCTACAAACAACAAATTCTGGGGAGGGTGTGGACAAAAGGAACCCTCTTCCGCTATTGGTGGGAATGTAAATTGATACAGTCACTATGGAGAACAGTATGGAGGTTCCTTTAAAAAACTAAAAAGAGAATTACCATAGGATCCAGCAATCCCACTTCTGGGCATATACCCAGAGAAAACCATAAATCACAGAGACACATTCACCACAATGTTCATTGCAGCACTATTTACAATAGCCAGGTTATGGAAGCAACATAAATGCCCACAGACAGACGAATGGATAAAGATGTGGTACATATATAAAATGGAATATTACTCAGCCATAAAAAGGAATGAAACTGGGTCATTTGTAGAGAAGTTGATGGATCTAGAGACTGTCATACAGAGTGAAGTAAGCCAGAAAGAGAAAAACAAATATTGTATATTAATGCCTATATGTGGAACGTAGAAAAATGGTAGAGATGAACTGGTTTGCAGGGCAGAAATAGAGACACAGAGGTAGAGAACAAACGTATGGACACAAAGTGGGGGAAGCCATGGGGTGGTGGTGGTGGGATGAGTTGGGAGATTAGGATTGACCAGTATACATGTCTATGCATAAAATAGATAACTAATAATAACCTATTGTATAAAAAATAACTAAAATTAAATTTCAAAATTTTAAAAAATAAAATGTAAAAATAAAACAGAAAAAATATTCTTCCATTCTCACTGATGTATTTATACGAATGAATTATTTCCATGCTTATATCTATAAATACATAAATGAGGAATAAAACCTAACTTGAACCAAAAAAGAAAAAAAAAAAAAACTGAACCTAACAGTTATACAGAGGAAAACACTACCAAGGCACTTGCTCCAGTGGTAAACAATTGTGAAATTGGTCAGAGGTGGGGAATCATCTCCCATACAGCCAGCAGCCCCGCCCGCCCTCGCCAGGAGCATCCTCATTGCAAAGCTGGGAGACCGTGCCGAGGCCTCTGTGAGTAAACGTGAGCTGAGCCCCAGGCCAGATGCTGCTGAACTGTTCCCACCCTTCCCAGGTGAAACACCTGAATATGTACAAGGGCTTGAAAGCCTAGAGGAAGGGCCGTGGAGCCACACCAGCGACAGCACGCAGGCCAACTTGGTGCCTGCAGGTCAGCCAGGATGGTACTGGCCACGGGCGCTCTTCTGGAAGCTTTCTATTGCCCTGCCTGAGATACCCCTCCTGTCCCGGCCCCCACTCCTTTTTTTCCTTCCTCACCTCAGCCCGGAGAGATATTCCAGTGGAAGTTATGGGTGACACATCCTCTTCTTTACAGGTGGCAGCCTGGCAACTCCTGCCGAAAGTCCAGCAGAGCCCCACTCACACCGGGCCACCCACAAAGCCGTGGACCCTCACACCCTCCCACCAGCACAGCCCCGAGACTGCTGACGGGGCAGAGAATATGGAGTAAGGCACAGCTGCAGGGGCTATTGCTGCCTGGAGTGCTGTTTATATTGACCTCAACCCAGGCACACCTGGGGAGGGCTTGCCGGCAGGGTCAGGCTGCCCAGGTCAGCTAATCCACAGCCCTCAGGGAATCACATTGCAGAATATGGACCTCGCTAAGACAGAATATTCGCCAAGGAGAAAAAGGACACAATGCCATTTGCAGCACCGTAGATGAGTCTCGAGGTAATCACGTGACTTGGAGTAAGTCAGAAAGTGAAAGACACATATCATATCATATCACTTATAGGTGTTACCTATAAATTGATACCAGGGCAGATATTTCCACGGAGAAGGGCAATCACAGATTCATTAAACAAACTTATGGTTCACCAAAGGAAATGTGTGAGGATTGAATTCATTACGATATTGGGGTTAACAGACATATACAAACACAGTAGACGTATATAATCACCAAAGACCTACGGAGTACCAAGAGAAGACTACTCAACATTCTGTCATAACGTACATGGGAAAAGGATCCCAGGAAGAACAGACATATGTATATGTGTAAAAGAACCACCTCTTGCACACCTACAACAAGCTAAACGTTGTACTCAAACTTGCTGTAATAAAAAATAAAAAATTAAATTAAAAACACGAACAAGAAGTAGTGAGACAAACTTGAGGGGCTTTCTCCTGGCACATTCCGTTCTACATTCCAATCTCGAACACGACTTCCATTGAGGCTCTGCTGCCCTAGTAACCAGATTTGGTAAGGGAGAACTGCTGCCACCTTGTGGCCGTTTCACACAACTGCAGGTTTAATGCCAGCGCTAATGGTCAGTGGATATTCCAAATCATTACAGGCCTGTAAATGACACCTGCCCTGAAAACAAATCCTGGGGTCATATATCGACCAAAAAATTCAAAAGACGTCCATATTTCAAAACGACAGTTTCAAGAGGCATATTTCACGCACATTAGTGTTCTGCTTCTTTTGCTTTCTTTCTTTCTTTGTTAAAAAAACGGGAATGGAGAAAGGCAACCCTCAGAATGGGCGAAAACGTTCACAAACGAATCAATGGACAAAGGTTTAATCTCCAATATATATAAACAGCTCATGCAGCTTAATATTAATAAAACAAACAACCCAATACAAAAATGGGCAGAAGATCTAAAGAGACGTTTCTTCAAAGAAGACACAGAGATGGCCAAGACGCACATGAAAAGCTGCTCAACATCACTAATTATTAGAGAAATGCAAATCAAAACTACAATGAGGTAAGACCTCACACCTGTTAGAATCGGCATCATCAGATAATCTACAATCAACAAATTCTGGGGACGGTGTGGACAAAAGGAACCCTCTTCCGCTATTGGTGGGAATGTAAATTGATACAGTCACTATGGAGAACAGTATGGAGGTTCCTTTAAAAAACTAAAAAGAGAATTACCATAGGATCCAGCAATCCCACTTCTGGGCATATACCCAGAGAAAACCATAAATCACAAAGACACATTCACCACAATGTTCATCGCAGCACTATTTACAATAGCCAGGTAATGGAAGCAACCTAAATGCCCACAGACAGACGAATGGATAAAGATGTGGTACATATACAAAATGGAATATTACTCAGCCATAAAAAGGAATGAAACTGGGTCATTTTTAGAGAAGTTGATGGATCTAGAGACTGTCATACAGAGTGAAGTAAGCCAGAAAGAGAAAAACAAATATTGTATATTAATGCCTATATGTGGAACCTAGAAAAATGGTAGAGATGAACTGGTTTGCAGGGCAGAAATAGAGACACAGAGGTAGAGAACAAACGTATGGACACAAAGTGGGGGAAGCCATGGGGTGGTGGTGGTGGGATGAGTTGGGAGATTAGGATTGACCTGTATACATGTCTATGCATAAAATAGATAACTAATAATAACCTACTGTATGAAAAAATAACTAAAATTAAATTTCAAAATTTTTAAAAATAAAATGTAAAAATAAAACAGAAAAAAAGTTCTTCCATTCACACTGATGTATTTATACGAATGAATTATTTCCATGCTTATATCTATAAATACATAAATGAGGAATAAAATCTAACTTGAACCAAAAAAGAAAAAAAAAAAAACTGAACCTAATAGTTATACAGAGGAAAACACTACCAAGGCACTTGCTCCAGTGGTAAATAATTCTGAAATTGGTCAGAGGTGGGGAATCATCTCCCATACAGCCAGCAGCCCCGCCCGCCCACGCAAGGACCATCCTCATTGCAAAGCTGGGAGACCGTGCCGAGGCCTCTGTGAGTAAACGTGAGCTGAGCCCCAGGCCAGATGCTGCTGAACTGTTCCCACCCTTCCCAGGTGAAACACCTGAATATGTACAAGGGCTTGAAAGCCTAGAGGAAGGGCCGTGGAGCCACATCAGCGACAGCACGCAGGCCAAATTGGTGCCTGCAGGTTAGCCAGGATGGTACTGGCAACGGGCGCTCTTCTGGAAGCTTTCTATTGCCCTGCCTGATATACCCCTCCTGTCCCGGCCACCACTCCTTTTTTTCCTTCCTCACCTCAGCCCGGAGAGATATTCCAGTGGAAGTTATGGGTGACACATCCTCTTCTTTACAGGTGGCAGCCTGGCAACTCCTGCCGAAAGTCCAGCAGAGCCCCACTCACACCGGGCCACCCACAAAGCCGTGGACCCTCACACCCTCCCACCAGCACAGCCCCGAGACTGCTGACGGGGCAGAGAATATGGAGTAAGGCAGAGCTGCAGGGGCTATTGATGCCTGGAGTGCTGTTTATATTGACCTCAAACCAGGCACACCTGGGGAGGGCTTGCCGGCAGGGTCAGGCTGCCCAGGTCAGCTAATCCTCAGCCCTCAGGGAATCACATTGCAGAAAATGGACCTCGCTAAGACAGAATATTCGCCAAGGAGAAAAAGGACACAATGCCATTTGCAGCACCGTAGATGAGTCTCGAGGTAATCACGTGACTTGGAGTAAGTCAGAAAGTGAAAGACACATATCATATCATATCACTTATAGGTGTTACCTATAAATTGATACCAGGGCAGATATTTCCACGGAGAAGGGCAATCACAGATTCATTAAACAAACTTATGGTTCACCAAAGGAAAGGTGTGAGGATTGAATTCATTACGATATTGGGGTTAACAGACATATACAAACACAGTAGACGTATATAATCACCAAAGACCTACGGAGTACCAAGAGAAGACTACTCAACATTCTGTCATAACGTACATGGGAAAAGGATCCCAGGAAGAACAGACATATGTATATGTGTAAAAGAACCACCTCTTGCACACCTACAACATGCTAAACGTTGTACTCAAACTTGCTGTAATAAAAAATAAAAAATTAAATTAAAAACACGAACAAGAAGTAGTGAGACAAACTTGAGGGTCTTTCTCCTGGCACATTCCGTTCTACATTCCAATCTCGAACACGACTTCCATTGAGGCTCTGCTGCCCTAGTAACCAGATTTGGTAAGGGAGAACTGCTGCCACCTTGTGGCCGTTTCACACAACTGCAGGTTTAATGCCAGCGCTAATGGTCAGTGGATATTCCAAATCATTACAGGCCTGTAAATGACACCTGCCCTGAAAACAAATCCTGGGGTCATATATCGACCAAAAAATTCAAAAGACGTCCATATTTCAAAACGACAGTTTCAAGAGGCATATTTCACGCACATTAGTGTTCTGCTTCTTTTGCTTTCTTTCTTTCTTTGTTAAAAAAACGGGAATGGAGAAAGGCAACCCTCAGAATGGGCGAAAACGTTCACAAACGAATCAATGGACAAAGGTTTAATCTCCAATATATATAAACAGCTCATGCAGCTTAATATTAATAAAACAAACAACCCAATACAAAAATGGGCAGAAGATCTAAAGAGACGTTTCTTCAAAGAAGACACAGAGATGGCCAAGACGCACATGAAAAGCTGCTCAACATCACTAATTATTAGAGAAATGCAAATCAAAACTACAATGAGGTAAGACCTCACACCTGTTAGAATCGGCATCATCAGATAATCTACAATCAACAAATTCTGGGGAGGGTGTGGACAAAAGGAACCCTCTTCCGCTATTGGTGGGAATGTAAATTGATACAGTCACTATGGAGAACAGTATCGAGGTTCCTTTAGAAAACTAAAAAGAGAATTACCATAGGATCCAGCAATCCCACTTCTGGGCATATACCCTGAGAAAACCATAAATCACAGAGACACATTCACCACAATGTTCATTGCAGCACTATTTACAATAGCCAGGTTATGGAAGCAACATAAATGCCCACAGACAGACGAATGGATAAAGATGTGGTACATATATAAAATGGAATATTACTCAGCCATAAAAAGGAATGAAACTGGGTCATTTGTAGAGAAGTTGATGGATCTAGAGACTGTCATACAGAGTGAAGTAAGCCAGAAAGAGAAAAACAAATATTGTATATTAATGCCTATATGTGGAACCTAGAAAAATGGTAGAGATGAACTGGTTTGCAGGGCAGAAATAGAGACACAGAGGTAGAGAACAAACGTATGGACACAAAGTGGGGGAAGCCATGGGGTGGTGGTGGTGGGATGACTTGGGAGATTAGGATTGACCTGTATACATGTCTATGCATAAAATAGATAACTAATAATAACCTACTGTATAAAAAATAACTAAAATTAAATTTCAAAATTTTAAAAAATAAAATGTAAAAATAAAACAGAAAAAATGTTCTTCCATTCACACTGATGTATTTATACGAATGAATTATTTCCATGCTTATATCTATAAATACATAAATGAGGAATAAAATCTAACTTGAACCAAAAAAGAAAAAAAAAAAACTGAACCTAACAGTTATACAGAGGAAAACACTACCAAGGCACTTGCTCCAGTGGTAAACAATTCTGAAATTGGTCAGAGGTGGGGAATCATCTCCCATACAGCCAGCAGCCCCGCCCGCCCTCGCCAGGAGCATCCTCATTGCAAAGCTGGGAGACCGTGCCGAGGCCTCTGTGAGTAAACGTGAGCTGAGCCCCAGGCCAGATGCTGCTGAACTGTTCCCACCCTTCCCAGGTGAAACACCTGAATATGTACAAGGGCTTGAAAGCCTAGAGGAAGGGCCGTGGAGCCACACCAGCGACAGCACGCAGGCCAACTTGGTGCCTGCAGGTCAGCCAGGATGGTACTGGCCACGGGCGCTCTTCTGGAAGCTTTCTATTGCCCTGCCTGAGATACCCCTCCTGTCCCGGCCCCCACTCCTTTTTTTCCTTCCTCACCTCAGCCCGGAGAGATATTCCAGTGGAAGTTATGGGTGACACATCCTCTTCTTTACAGGTGGCAGCCTGGCAACTCCTGCCGAAAGTCCAGCAGAGCCCCACTCACACCGGGCCACCCACAAAGCCGTGGACCCTCACACCCTCCCACCAGCACAGCCCCGAGACTGCTGACGGGGCAGAGAATATGGAGTAAGGCACAGCTGCAGGGGCTATTGCTGCCTGGAGTGCTGTTTATATTGACCTCAACCCAGGCACACCTGGGGAGGGCTTGCCGGCAGGGTCAGGCTGCCCAGGTCAGCTAATCCTCAGCCCTCAGGGAATCACATTGCAGAAAATGGACCTCGCTAAGACAGAATATTCGCCAAGGAGAAAAAGGACACAATGCCATTTGCAGCACCGTAGATGAGTCTCGAGGTAATCACGTGACTTGGAGTAAGTCAGAAAGTGAAAGACACATATCATATCATATCACTTATAGGTGTTACCTATAAATTGATACCAGGCCACATATTTCCACGGAGAAGGGCAATCACAGATTCATTAAACAAACTTATGGTTCACCAAAGGAAAGGTGTGAGGATTGAATTCATTACGATATTGGGGTTAACAGACAGATACAAACACAGTAGACGTATATAATCACCAAAGACCTACGGAGTACCAAGAGAAGACTACTCAACATTCTGTCATAACGTACATGGGAAAAGGATCCCAGGAAGAACAGACATATGTATATGTGTAAAAGAACCACCTCTTGCACACCTACAACAAGCTAAACGTTGTACTCAAACTTGCTGTAATAAAAAATAAAAAATTAAATTAAAAACACGAACAAGAAGTAGTGAGACAAACTTGAGGGGCTTTCTCCTGGCACATTCCTTCTACATTCCAATCTCGAACACGACTTCCATTGAGGCTCTGCTGCCCTAGTAACCAGATTTGGTAAGGGAGAACTGCTGCCACCTTGTGGCCGTTTCACACAACTGCAGGTTTAATGCCAGCGCTAATGGTCAGTGGATATTCCAAATCATTACAGGCCTGTAAATGACACCTGCCCTGAAAACAAATCCTGGGGTCATATATCGACCAAAAAATTCAAAAGACGTCCATATTTCAAAACGACAGTTTCAAGAGGCATATTTCACGCACATTAGTGTTCTGCTTCTTTTGCTTGCTTTCTTTCTTTGTTAAAAAAAACGGGAATGGAAAAAGGCAACCCTCAGAATGGGCGAAAACGTTCACAAACGAATCAATGGACAAAGGTTTAATCTCCAATATATATAAACAGCACATGCAGCTTAATATTAATAAAACAAACAACCCAATACAAAAATGGGCAGAAGATCTAAAGAGACGTTTCTTCAAAGAAGACACACAGATGGCCAAGACGCACATGAAAAGCTGCTCAACATCACTAATTATTAGAGAAATGCAAATCAAAACTACAATGAGGTAAGACCTCACTCCTGTTAGAATCGGCATCATCAGATAATCTACAAACAACAAATTCTGGGGAGGGTGTGGACAAAAGGAACCCTCTTCCGCTATTGGTGGGAATGTAAATTGATACAGTCACTATGGAGAACAGTATGGAGGTTCCTTTAAAAAACTAAAAAGAGAATTACCATAGGATCCAGCAATCCCACTTCTGGGCATATACCCAGAGAAAACCATAAATCACAGAGACACATTCACCACAATGTTCATTGCAGCACTATTTACAATAGCCAGGTTATGGAAGCAACATAAATGCCCACAGACAGACGAATGGATAAAGATGTGGTACATATATAAAATGGAATATTACTCAGCCATAAAAAGGAATGAAACTGGGTCATTTGTAGAGAAGTTGATGGATCTAGAGACTGTCATACAGAGTGAAGTAAGCCAGAAAGAGAAAAACAAATATTGTATATTAATGCCTATATGTGGAACGTAGAAAAATGGTAGAGATGAACTGGTTTGCAGGGCAGAAATAGAGACACAGAGGTAGAGAACAAACGTATGGACACAAAGTGGGGGAAGCCATGGGGTGGTGGTGGTGGGATGAGTTGGGAGATTAGGATTGACCAGTATACATGTCTATGCATAAAATAGATAACTAATAATAACCTATTGTATAAAAAATAACTAAAATTAAATTTCAAAATTTTAAAAAATAAAATGTAAAAATAAAACAGAAAAAATATTCTTCCATTCTCACTGATGTATTTATACGAATGAATTATTTCCATGCTTATATCTATAAATACATAAATGAGGAATAAAACCTAACTTGAACCAAAAAAGAAAAAAAAAAAAAACTGAACCTAACAGTTATACAGAGGAAAACACTACCAAGGCACTTGCTCCAGTGGTAAACAATTGTGAAATTGGTCAGAGGTGGGGAATCATCTCCCATACAGCCAGCAGCCCCGCCCGCCCTCGCCAGGAGCATCCTCATTGCAAAGCTGGGAGACCGTGCCGAGGCCTCTGTGAGTAAACGTGAGCTGAGCCCCAGGCCAGATGCTGCTGAACTGTTCCCACCCTTCCCAGGTGAAACACCTGAATATGTACAAGGGCTTGAAAGCCTAGAGGAAGGGCCGTGGAGCCACACCAGCGACAGCACGCAGGCCAACTTGGTGCCTGCAGGTCAGCCAGGATGGTACTGGCCACGGGCGCTCTTCTGGAAGCTTTCTATTGCCCTGCCTGAGATACCCCTCCTGTCCCGGCCCCCACTCCTTTTTTTCCTTCCTCACCTCAGCCCGGAGAGATATTCCAGTGGAAGTTATGGGTGACACATCCTCTTCTTTACAGGTGGCAGCCTGGCAACTCCTGCCGAAAGTCCAGCAGAGCCCCACTCACACCGGGCCACCCACAAAGCCGTGGACCCTCACACCCTCCCACCAGCACAGCCCCGAGACTGCTGACGGGGCAGAGAATATGGAGTAAGGCACAGCTGCAGGGGCTATTGCTGCCTGGAGTGCTGTTTATATTGACCTCAACCCAGGCACACCTGGGGAGGGCTTGCCGGCAGGGTCAGGCTGCCCAGGTCAGCTAATCCACAGCCCTCAGGGAATCACATTGCAGAATATGGACCTCGCTAAGACAGAATATTCGCCAAGGAGAAAAAGGACACAATGCCATTTGCAGCACCGTAGATGAGTCTCGAGGTAATCACGTGACTTGGAGTAAGTCAGAAAGTGAAAGACACATATCATATCATATCACTTATAGGTGTTACCTATAAATTGATACCAGGGCAGATATTTCCACGGAGAAGGGCAATCACAGATTCATTAAACAAACTTATGGTTCACCAAAGGAAATGTGTGAGGATTGAATTCATTACGATATTGGGGTTAACAGACATATACAAACACAGTAGACGTATATAATCACCAAAGACCTACGGAGTACCAAGAGAAGACTACTCAACATTCTGTCATAACGTACATGGGAAAAGGATCCCAGGAAGAACAGACATATGTATATGTGTAAAAGAACCACCTCTTGCACACCTACAACAAGCTAAACGTTGTACTCAAACTTGCTGTAATAAAAAATAAAAAATTAAATTAAAAACACGAACAAGAAGTAGTGAGACAAACTTGAGGGGCTTTCTCCTGGCACATTCCGTTCTACATTCCAATCTCGAACACGACTTCCATTGAGGCTCTGCTGCCCTAGTAACCAGATTTGGTAAGGGAGAACTGCTGCCACCTTGTGGCCGTTTCACACAACTGCAGGTTTAATGCCAGCGCTAATGGTCAGTGGATATTCCAAATCATTACAGGCCTGTAAATGACACCTGCCCTGAAAACAAATCCTGGGGTCATATATCGACCAAAAAATTCAAAAGACGTCCATATTTCAAAACGACAGTTTCAAGAGGCATATTTCACGCACATTAGTGTTCTGCTTCTTTTGCTTTCTTTCTTTCTTTGTTAAAAAAACGGGAATGGAGAAAGGCAACCCTCAGAATGGGCGAAAACGTTCACAAACGAATCAATGGACAAAGGTTTAATCTCCAATATATATAAACAGCTCATGCAGCTTAATATTAATAAAACAAACAACCCAATACAAAAATGGGCAGAAGATCTAAAGAGACGTTTCTTCAAAGAAGACACAGAGATGGCCAAGACGCACATGAAAAGCTGCTCAACATCACTAATTATTAGAGAAATGCAAATCAAAACTACAATGAGGTAAGACCTCACACCTGTTAGAATCGGCATCATCAGATAATCTACAATCAACAAATTCTGGGGACGGTGTGGACAAAAGGAACCCTCTTCCGCTATTGGTGGGAATGTAAATTGATACAGTCACTATGGAGAACAGTATGGAGGTTCCTTTAAAAAACTAAAAAGAGAATTACCATAGGATCCAGCAATCCCACTTCTGGGCATATACCCAGAGAAAACCATAAATCACAAAGACACATTCACCACAATGTTCATCGCAGCACTATTTACAATAGCCAGGTAATGGAAGCAACCTAAATGCCCACAGACAGACGAATGGATAAAGATGTGGTACATATACAAAATGGAATATTACTCAGCCATAAAAAGGAATGAAACTGGGTCATTTTTAGAGAAGTTGATGGATCTAGAGACTGTCATACAGAGTGAAGTAAGCCAGAAAGAGAAAAACAAATATTGTATATTAATGCCTATATGTGGAACCTAGAAAAATGGTAGAGATGAACTGGTTTGCAGGGCAGAAATAGAGACACAGAGGTAGAGAACAAACGTATGGACACAAAGTGGGGGAAGCCATGGGGTGGTGGTGGTGGGATGAGTTGGGAGATTAGGATTGACCTGTATACATGTCTATGCATAAAATAGATAACTAATAATAACCTACTGTATGAAAAAATAACTAAAATTAAATTTCAAAATTTTTAAAAATAAAATGTAAAAATAAAACAGAAAAAAAGTTCTTCCATTCACACTGATGTATTTATACGAATGAATTATTTCCATGCTTATATCTATAAATACATAAATGAGGAATAAAATCTAACTTGAACCAAAAAAGAAAAAAAAAAAAACTGAACCTAATAGTTATACAGAGGAAAACACTACCAAGGCACTTGCTCCAGTGGTAAATAATTCTGAAATTGGTCAGAGGTGGGGAATCATCTCCCATACAGCCAGCAGCCCCGCCCGCCCACGCAAGGACCATCCTCATTGCAAAGCTGGGAGACCGTGCCGAGGCCTCTGTGAGTAAACGTGAGCTGAGCCCCAGGCCAGATGCTGCTGAACTGTTCCCACCCTTCCCAGGTGAAACACCTGAATATGTACAAGGGCTTGAAAGCCTAGAGGAAGGGCCGTGGAGCCACATCAGCGACAGCACGCAGGCCAAATTGGTGCCTGCAGGTTAGCCAGGATGGTACTGGCAACGGGCGCTCTTCTGGAAGCTTTCTATTGCCCTGCCTGATATACCCCTCCTGTCCCGGCCACCACTCCTTTTTTTCCTTCCTCACCTCAGCCCGGAGAGATATTCCAGTGGAAGTTATGGGTGACACATCCTCTTCTTTACAGGTGGCAGCCTGGCAACTCCTGCCGAAAGTCCAGCAGAGCCCCACTCACACCGGGCCACCCACAAAGCCGTGGACCCTCACACCCTCCCACCAGCACAGCCCCGAGACTGCTGACGGGGCAGAGAATATGGAGTAAGGCAGAGCTGCAGGGGCTATTGATGCCTGGAGTGCTGTTTATATTGACCTCAAACCAGGCACACCTGGGGAGGGCTTGCCGGCAGGGTCAGGCTGCCCAGGTCAGCTAATCCTCAGCCCTCAGGGAATCACATTGCAGAAAATGGACCTCGCTAAGACAGAATATTCGCCAAGGAGAAAAAGGACACAATGCCATTTGCAGCACCGTAGATGAGTCTCGAGGTAATCACGTGACTTGGAGTAAGTCAGAAAGTGAAAGACACATATCATATCATATCACTTATAGGTGTTACCTATAAATTGATACCAGGGCAGATATTTCCACGGAGAAGGGCAATCACAGATTCATTAAACAAACTTATGGTTCACCAAAGGAAAGGTGTGAGGATTGAATTCATTACGATATTGGGGTTAACAGACATATACAAACACAGTAGACGTATATAATCACCAAAGACCTACGGAGTACCAAGAGAAGACTACTCAACATTCTGTCATAACGTACATGGGAAAAGGATCCCAGGAAGAACAGACATATGTATATGTGTAAAAGAACCACCTCTTGCACACCTACAACATGCTAAACGTTGTACTCAAACTTGCTGTAATAAAAAATAAAAAATTAAATTAAAAACACGAACAAGAAGTAGTGAGACAAACTTGAGGGTCTTTCTCCTGGCACATTCCGTTCTACATTCCAATCTCGAACACGACTTCCATTGAGGCTCTGCTGCCCTAGTAACCAGATTTGGTAAGGGAGAACTGCTGCCACCTTGTGGCCGTTTCACACAACTGCAGGTTTAATGCCAGCGCTAATGGTCAGTGGATATTCCAAATCATTACAGGCCTGTAAATGACACCTGCCCTGAAAACAAATCCTGGGGTCATATATCGACCAAAAAATTCAAAAGACGTCCATATTTCAAAACGACAGTTTCAAGAGGCATATTTCACGCACATTAGTGTTCTGCTTCTTTTGCTTTCTTTCTTTCTTTGTTAAAAAAACGGGAATGGAGAAAGGCAACCCTCAGAATGGGCGAAAACGTTCACAAACGAATCAATGGACAAAGGTTTAATCTCCAATATATATAAACAGCTCATGCAGCTTAATATTAATAAAACAAACAACCCAATACAAAAATGGGCAGAAGATCTAAAGAGACGTTTCTTCAAAGAAGACACAGAGATGGCCAAGACGCACATGAAAAGCTGCTCAACATCACTAATTATTAGAGAAATGCAAATCAAAACTACAATGAGGTAAGACCTCACACCTGTTAGAATCGGCATCATCAGATAATCTACAATCAACAAATTCTGGGGAGGGTGTGGACAAAAGGAACCCTCTTCCGCTATTGGTGGGAATGTAAATTGATACAGTCACTATGGAGAACAGTATGGAGGTTCCTTTAGAAAACTAAAAAGAGAATTACCATAGGATCCAGCAATCCCACTTCTGGGCATATACCCTGAGAAAACCATAAATCACAGAGACACATTCACCACAATGTTCATTGCAGCACTATTTACAATAGCCAGGTTATGGAAGCAACATAAATGCCCACAGACAGACGAATGGATAAAGATGTGGTACATATATAAAATGGAATATTACTCAGCCATAAAAAGGAATGAAACTGGGTCATTTGTAGAGAAGTTGATGGATCTAGAGACTGTCATTCAGATTGAAGTAAGCCTGAAAGAGAAAAACAAATATTGTATATTAATGCCTATATGTGGAACCTAGAAAAATGGTAGAGATGAACTGGTTTGCAGGGCAGAAATAGAGACACAGAGGTAGAGAACAAACGTATGGACACAAAGTGGGGGAAGCCATGGGGTGATGGTGGTGGGATGAGTTGGGAGATTAGGATTGACCTGTATACATGTCTATGCATAAAATAGATAACTAATAATAACCTACTGTATAAAAAAATAACTAAAATTAAATTTCAAAATTTTAAAAAATAAAATGTAAAAATAAAACAGAAAAAAGTTCTTCCATTCACACTGATGTATTTATACGAATGAATTATTTCCATGCTTATATGTATAAATACATAAATGAGGAATAAAATCTAACTTGAACCAAAAAAGAAAAAAAAAAAAAACTGAACCTAATAGTTATACAGAGGAAAACACTACCAAGGCACTTGCTCCAGTGGTAAATAATTCTGAAATTGGTCAGAGGTGGGGAATCATCTCCCATACAGCCAGCAGCCCCGCCCGCCCACGCAAGGAGCATCCTCATTGCAAAGCTGGGAGACCGTGCTGAGGCCTCTGTGAGTAAACGTGAGCTGAGCCCCAGGCAAGATGCTGCTGAACTGTTCCCACCCTTCCCAGGTGAAACACCTGAATATGTACAAGGGCTTGAAAGCCTAGAGGAAGGGCCGTGGAGCCACACCAGCGACAGCACGCAGGCCAAATTGGTGCCTGCAGGTCAGCCAGGATGGTACTGGCCACGGGCGCTCTTCTGGAAGCTTTCTATTGCCCTGCCTGAGATACCCCTCCTGTCCCGGCCCCCACTCCTTTTTTTCCTTCCTCACCTCAGCCCGGAGAGATATTCCAGTGGAAGTTATGGGTGACACATCCTCTTCTTTACAGGTGGCAGCCTGGCAACTCCTGCCGAAAGTCCAGCAGAGCCCCACTCACACCGGGCCACCCACAAAGCCGTGGACCCTCACACCCTCCCACCAGCACAGCCCCGAGACTGCTGACGGGGCAGAGAATATGGAGTCAGGCACAGCTGCAGGGGCTATTGCTGCCTGGAGTGCTGTTTATATTGACCTCAACCCAGGCACACCTGGGGAGGGCTTGCCGGCAGGGTCAGGCTGCCCAGGTCAGCTAATCCTCAGCCCTCAGGGAATCACATTGCAGAAAATGGACCTCGCTAAGACAGAATATTCGCCAAGGAGAAAAAGGACACAATGCCATTTGCAGCACCGTAGATGAGTCTCGAGGTAATCACGTGACTTGGAGTAAGTCAGAAAGTGAAAGACACATATCATATCATATCACTTATAGGTGTTACCTATAAATTGATACCAGGGCAGATATTTCCACGGAGAAGGGCAATCACAGATTCATTAAACAAACTTATGGTTCACCAAAGGAAAGGTGTGAGGATTGAATTCATTACGATATTGGGGTTAACAGACATATACAAACACAGTAGACGTATATAATCACCAAAGACCTACGGAGTACCAAGAGAAGACTACTCAACATTCTGTCATAACGTACATGGGAAAAGGATCCCAGGAAGAACAGACATATGTATATGTGTAAAAGAACCACCTCTTGCACACCTACAACAAGCTAAACGTTGTACTCAAACTTGCTGTAATAAAAAATAAAAAATTAAATTAAAAACACGAACAAGAAGTAGTGAGACAAACTTGAGGTGCTTTCTCCTGGCACATTCCGTTCTACATTCCAATCTAGAACACGACTTCCATTGAGGCTCTGCTGCCCTAGTAACCAGATTTGGTAAGGGAGAACTGCTGCCACCTTGTGGCCGTTTCACACAACTGCAGGTTTAATGCCAGCGCTAATGGTCAGTGGATATTCCAAATCATTACAGGCCTGTAAATGACACCTGCCCTGAAAACAAATCCTGGGGTCATATATGGACCAGAAAATTCAAAAGACGTCCATATTTCAAAACGACAGTTTCAAGAGGCATATTTCACGCACATTAGTGTTCTGCTTCTTTTGCTTTCTTTCTTTCTTTGTTAAAAAAACGGGAATGGAGAAAGGCAACCCTCAGAATGGGCGAAAACGTTCACAAACGAATCAATGGACAAAGGTTTAATCTCCAATATATATAAACAGCTCATTCAGCTTAATATTAATAAAACAAACAACCCAATACAAAAATGGGCAGAAGATCTAAAGAGACGTTTCTTCAAAGAAGACACAGAGATGGCCAAGACGCACATGAAAAGCTGCTCAACATCACTAATTATTAGAGAAATGCAAATCAAAACTACAATGAGGTAAGACCTCACACCTGTTAGAATCGGCAACATCAGATAATCTACAAACAACAAATACTGGGGAGGGTGTGGACAAAAGGAACCCTCTTCCGCTATTGGTGGGAATGTAAATTGTTACAGTCACTATGGAGAAGAGTATGGAGGTTCCTTTAAAAAACTAAAAAGAGAATTACCATAGGATCCAGCAATCCCACTTCTGGGCATATACCCAGAGAAAACCATAAATCACAGAGACACATTCACCACAATGTTCATTGCAGCACTATTTACAATAGCCAGGTTATGGAAGCAACATAAATGGCCACAGACAGACGAATGGATAAAGATGTGGTACATATATAAAATGGAATATTACTCAGCCATAAAAAGGAATGAAACTGGGTCATTTGTAGAGAAGTTGATGGATCTAGAGACTGTCATACAGAGTGAAGTAAGCCAGAAAGAAAAAAACAAATATTGTATATTAATGCCTATATGTGGAACCTAGAAAAATGGTAGAGATGAACTGGTTTGCAGAGCAGAAATAGAGACACAGAGGTAGAGAACAAACGTATGGACACAAAGTGGGGGAAGCCATGGGGTGGTGGTGGTGGGATGAGTTGGGAGATTAGGATTGACCTGTATACATGTCTATGCAAAAAATAGATAACTAATAATAACCTACTGTATAAAAAAATAATTAAATTAAATTAAAAAGTTTTAAAAAATAAAATGTAAAAATAAAACAGAAAAAAAGTTCTTCCATTCACACTGATGTATTTATACGAATGAATTATTTCCATGCTTATATCTATAAATACATAAATGAGGAATAAAATCTAACTTGAACCAAAAAAGAAAAAAAAAACTGAACCTAATAGTTATACAGAGGAAAACACTACCAAGGCACTTGCTCCAGTGGTAAACAATTCTGAAATTGGTCAGAGGTGGGGAATCATCTCCCATACAGCCAGCAGCCCCGCCCGCCCACGCAAGGAGCATCCTCATTGCGAAGCTGGGAGACCGTGCCGAGGCCTCTGTGAGTAAACGTGAGCTGAGCCCCAGGCCAGATGCTGCTGAACTGTTCCCACCCTTCCCAGGTGAAACACCTGAATATGTACAAGGGCTTGAAAGCCTAGAGGAAGGGCCGTGGAGCCACACCAGCGACAGCACGCAGGCCAAATTGGTGCCTGCAGGTCAGCCAGGATGATACTGGCCACGGGCGCTCTTCTGGAAGCTTTCTATTGCCCTGCCTGATATACCCCTCCTGTCCCGGCCCCCACTCCTTTTTTTCCTTCCTCACCTCAGCCCGGAGAGATATTCCAGTGGAAGTTATGGGTGACACATCCTCTTCTTTACAGGTGGCAGCCTGGCAACTCCTGCCGAAAGTCCAGCAGAGCCCCACTCACACCGGGCCACCCACAAAGCCGTGGACCCTCACACCCTCCCACCAGCACAGCCCCGAGACTGCTGACGGGGCAGAGAATATGGAGTAAGGCAGAGCTGCAGGGGCTATTGCTGCCTGGAGTGCTGTTTATATTGACCTCAACCCAGGCACACCTGGGGAGGGCTTGCCGGCAGGGTCAGGCTGCCCAGGTCAGCTAATCCTCAGCCCTCAGGGAATCACATTGCAGAAAATGGACCTCGCTAAGACAGAATATTCGCCAAGGAGAAAAAGGACACAATGCCATTTGCAGCACCGTAGATGAGTCTCGAGGTAATCACGTGACTTGGAGTAAGTCAGAAAGTGAAAGACACATATCATATCATATCACTTATAGGTGTTACCTATAAATTGATACCAGGGCAGATATTTCCACGGAGAAGGGCAATCACAGATTCATTAAACAAACTTATGGTTCACCAAAGGAAATGTGTGAGGATTGAATTCATTACGATATTGGGGTTAACAGACATATACAAACACAGTAGACGTATATAATCACCAAAGACCTACGGAGTACCAAGAGAAGACTACTCAACATTCTGTCATAACGTACATGGGAAAAGGATCCCAGGAAGAACAGACATATGTATATGTGTAAAAGAACCACCTCTTGCACACCTACAACAAGCTAAACGTTGTACTCAAACTTGCTGTAATAAAAAATAAAAAATTAAATTAAAAACACGAACAAGAAGTAGTGAGACAAACTTGAGGGGCTTTCTCCTGGCACATTCCGTTCTACATTCCAATCTAGAACACGACTTCCTTTGAGGCTCTGCTGCCCTAGTAACCAGATTTGGTAAGGGAGAACTGCTGCCACCTTGTGGCCGTTTCACACAACTGCAGGTTTAATGCCAGCGCTAATGGTCAGTGGATACTCCAAATCATTACAGGCCTGTAAATGACACCAGCCCTGAAAACAAATCCTGGGGTCATATATGGACCAAAAAATTCAAAAGACGTCCATATTTCAAAACGACAGTTTCAAGAGGCATATTTCACGCACATTAGTGTTCTGCTTCTTTTGCTTTCTTTCTTTCTTTGTTAAAAAAAACGGGAATGGAGAAAGGCAACCCTCAGAATGGGCGAAAACGTTCACAAACGAATCAATGGACAAAGGTTTAATCTCCAATATATATAAACAGCTCATGCAGCTTAATATTAATAAAACAAACAACCCAATACAAAAATGGGCAGAAGATCTAAAGAGACGTTTCTTCAAAGAAGACACAGAGATGGCCAAGACGCACATGAAAAGCTGCTCAACATCACTAATTATTAGAGAAATGCAAATCAAAACTACAATGAGGTAAGACCTCACACCTGTTAGAATCGGCAACATCAGATAATCTACAAACAACAAATTCTGGGGAGGGTGTGGACAAAAGGAACCCTCTTCCGCTATTGGTGGGAATGTAAATTGTTACAGTCACTATGGAGAAGAGTATGGAGGTTCCTTTAAAAAACTAAAAAGAGAATTACCATAGGATCCAGCAATCCCACTTCTGGGCATATACCCAGAGAAAACCATAAATCACAGAGACACATTCACCACAATGTTCATTGCAGCACTATTTACAATTGCCAGGTTATGGAAGCAACATAAATGGCCACAGACAGACGAATGGATAAAGATGTGGTACATATATAAAATGGAATATTACTCAGCCATAAAAAGGAATGAAACTGGGTCATTTGTAGAGAAGTTGATGGATCTAGAGACTGTCATACAGAGTGAAGTAAGCCAGAAAGAAAAAAACAAATATTGTATATTAATGCCTATATGTGGAACCTAGAAAAATGGTAGAGATGAACTGGTTTGCAGGGCAGAAATAGAGACACAGAGGTAGAGAACAAACGTATGGACACAAAGTGGGGGAAGCCATGGGGTGGTGGTGGTGGGATGAGTTGGGAGATTAGGATTGACCTGTATACATGTCTATGCAAAAAATAGATAACTAATAATAACCTACTGTATAAAATAATAATTAAATTAAATTAAAAAGTTTTAAAAAATAAAATGTAAAAATAAAACAGAAAAAAAGTTCTTCCATTCACACTGATGTATTTATACGAATGCATTATTTCCATGCTTATATCTATAAATACATAAATGAGGAATAAAATCTAACTTGAACCAAAAAAGAAAAAAAAAAACTGAACCTAAAAGTTATACAGAGGAAAACACTACCAAGGCACTTGCTCCAGTGGTAAACAATTCTGAAATTGGTCAGAGGTGGGGAATCATCTCCCATACAGCCAGCAGCCCCGCCCGCCCACGCAAGGAGCATCCTCATTGCAAAGCTGGGAGACCGTGCCGAGGCCTCTGTGAGTAAACGTGAGCTGAGCCCCAGGCCAGATGCTGCTGAACTGTTCCCACCCTTCCCAGGTGAAACACCTGAATATGTACAAGGGCTTGAAAGCCTAGAGGAAGGGCCGTGGAGCCACACCAGCGACAGCACGCAGGCCAACTTGGTGCCTGCAGGTCAGCCAGGATGGTACTGACCACGGGCGCTCCTCAGGAAGCTTTCTATTGCCCTGCCTGAGATACCCCTCCTGTCCCGGCCCCCACTCCTTTTTTTCCTTCCTCACCTCAGCCCGGAGAGATATTCCAGTGGAAGTTATGGGTGACACATCCTCTTCTTTACAGGTGGCAGCCTGGCAACTCCTGCCGAAAGTCCAGCAGAGCCCCACTCACACCGGGCCACCCACAAAGCCGTGGACCCTCACACCCTCCCACCAGCACAGCCCCGAGACTGCTGACGGGGCAGAGAATATGGAGTAAGGCAGAGCTGCAGGGGCTATTGCTGCCTGGAGTGCTGTTTATATTGACCTCAACCCAGGCACACCTGGGGAGGGCTTGCCGGCAGGGTCAGGCTGCCCAGGTCAGCTAATCCTCAGCCCTCAGGGAATCACATTGCAGAAAATGGACCTCGCTAAGACAGAATATTCGCCAAGGAGAAAAAGGACACAATGCCATTTGCAGCACCGTAGATGAGTCTCGAGGTAATCACGTGACTTGGAGTAAGTCAGAAAGTGAAAGACACATATCATATCATATCACTTATAGGTGTTACCTATAAATTGATACCAGGGCAGATATTTCCACGGAGAAGGGCAATCACAGATTCATTAAACAAACTTATGGTTCACCAAAGGAAATGTGTGAGGATTGAATTCATTACGATATTGGGGTTAACAGACATATACAAACACAGTAGACGTATATAATCACCAAAGACCTACGGAGTACCAAGAGAAGACTACTCAACATTCTGTCATAACGTACATGGGAAAAGGATCCCAGGAAGAACAGACATATGTATATGTGTAAAAGAACCACCTCTTGCACACCTACAACAAGCTAAACGTTGTACTCAAACTTGCTGTAATAAAAAATAAAAAATTAAATTAAAAACACGAACAAGAAGTAGTGAGACAAACTTGAGGGGCTTTCTCCTGGCACATTCCGTTCTACATTCCAATCTAGAACACGACTTCCTTTGAGGCTCTGCTGCCCTAGTAACCAGATTTGGTAAGGGAGAACTGCTGCCACCTTGTGGCCGTTTCACACAACTGCAGGTTTAATGCCAGCGCTAATGGTCAGTGGATACTCCAAATCATTACAGGCCTGTAAATGACACCAGCCCTGAAAACAAATCCTGGGGTCATATATGGACCAAAAAATTCAAAAGACGTCCATATTTCAAAACGACAGTTTCAAGAGGCATATTTCACGCACATTAGTGTTCTGCTTCTTTTGCTTTCTTTCTTTCTTTGTTAAAAAAAACGGGAATGGAGAAAGGCAACCCTCAGAATGGGCGAAAACGTTCACAAACGAATCAATGGACAAAGGTTTAATCTCCAATATATATAAACAGCTCATGCAGCTTAATATTAATAAAACAAACAACCCAATACAAAAATGGGCAGAAGATCTAAAGAGACGTTTCTTCAAAGAAGACACAGAGATGGCCAAGACGCACATGAAAAGCTGCTCAACATCACTAATTATTAGAGAAATGCAAATCAAAACTACAATGAGGTAAGACCTCACACCTGTTAGAATCGGCAACATCAGATAATCTACAAACAACAAATTCTGGGGAGGGTGTGGACAAAAGGAACCCTCTTCCGCTATTGGTGGGAATGTAAATTGTTACAGTCACTATGGAGAAGAGTATGGAGGTTCCTTTAAAAAACTAAAAAGAGAATTACCATAGGATCCAGCAATCCCACTTCTGGGCATATACCCAGAGAAAACCATAAATCACAGAGACACATTCACCACAATGTTCATTGCAGCACTATTTACAATTGCCAGGTTATGGAAGCAACATAAATGGCCACAGACAGACGAATGGATAAAGATGTGGTACATATATAAAATGGAATATTACTCAGCCATAAAAAGGAATGAAACTGGGTCATTTGTAGAGAAGTTGATGGATCTAGAGACTGTCATACAGAGTGAAGTAAGCCAGAAAGAAAAAAACAAATATTGTATATTAATGCCTATATGTGGAACCTAGAAAAATGGTAGAGATGAACTGGTTTGCAGGGCAGAAATAGAGACACAGAGGTAGAGAACAAACGTATGGACACAAAGTGGGGGAAGCCATGGGGTGGTGGTGGTGGGATGAGTTGGGAGATTAGGATTGACCTGTATACATGTCTATGCAAAAAATAGATAACTAATAATAACCTACTGTATAAAAAAATAATTAAATTAAATTAAAAAGTTTTAAAAAATAAAATGTAAAAATAAAACAGAAAAAAAGTTCTTCCATTCACACTGATGTATTTATACGAATGCATTATTTCCATGCTTATATCTATAAATACATAAATGAGGAATAAAATCTAACTTGAACCAAAAAAGAAAAAAAAAAACTGAACCTAAAAGTTATACAGAGGAAAACACTACCAAGGCACTTGCTCCAGTGGTAAACAATTCTGAAATTGGTCAGAGGTGGGGAATCATCTCCCATACAGCCAGCAGCCCCGCCCGCCCACGCAAGGAGCATCCTCATTGCAAAGCTGGGAGACCGTGCCGAGGCCTCTGTGAGTAAACGTGAGCTGAGCCCCAGGCCAGATGCTGCTGAACTGTTCCCACCCTTCCCAGGTGAAACACCTGAATATGTACAAGGGCTTGAAAGCCTAGAGGAAGGGCCGTGGAGCCACACCAGCGACAGCACGCAGGCCAACTTGGTGCCTGCAGGTCAGCCAGGATGGTACTGACCACGGGCGCTCCTCAGGAAGCTTTCTATTGCCCTGCCTGAGATACCCCTCCTGTCCCGGCCCCCACTCCTTTTTTTCCTTCCTCACCTCAGCCCGGAGAGATATTCCAGTGGAAGTTATGGGTGACACATCCTCTTCTTTACAGGTGGCAGCCTGGCAACTCCTGCCGAAAGTCCAGCAGAGCCCCACTCACACCGGGCCACCCACAAAGCCGTGGACCCTCACACCCTCCCACCAGCACAGCCCCGAGACTGCTGACGGGGCAGAGAATATGGAGTAAGGCAGAGCTGCAGGGGCTATTGTTGCCTGGAGTGCTGTTTATATTGACCTCAACCCAGGCAACCCTGGGGAGGGCTTGCCGGCAGGGTCAGGCTGCCCAGGTCAGCTAATCCTCAGCCCTCAGGGAATCACATTGCAGAATATGGACCTCGCTAAGACAGAATATTCGCCAAGGAAAAAAAGGACACAATGCCATTTGCAGCACCGTAGATGAGTCTCGAGGTAATCACGTGACTTGGAGTAAGTCAGAAAGTGAAAGACACATATCATATCATATCACTTATAGGTGTTACCTATAAATTGATACCAGGGCAGATATTTCCACGGAGAAGGGCAATCACAGATTCATTAAACAAACTTATGGTTCACCAAAGGAAAGGTGTGAGGATTGAATTCATTACGATATTGGGGTTAACAGACATATACAAACACAGTAGACGTATATAATCACCAAAGACCTACGGAGTACCAAGAGAAGACTACTCAACATTCTGTCATAACGTACATGGGAAAAGGATCCCAGGAAGAACAGACATATGTATATGTGTAAAAGAACCACCTCTTGCACACCTACAACAAGCTAAACGTTGTACTCAAACTTGCTGTAATAAAAAATAAAAAATTAAATTAAAAACACGAACAAGAAGTAGTGAGACAAACTTGAGGGGCTTTCTCCTGGCACATTCCGTTCTACATTCTAATCTAGAACACGACTTCCATTGAGGCTCTGCTGCCCTAGTAACCAGATTTGGTAAGGGAGAACTGCTGCCACCTTGTGGCCGTTTCACACAACTGCAGGTTTAATGCCAGCGCTAATGGTCAGTGGATATTCCAAATCATTACAGGCCTGTAAATGACACCTGCCCTGAAAACAAATCCTGGTGTCATATATCGACCAAAAAATTCAAAAGACGTCCATATTTCAAAACGACAGTTTCAAGAGGCATATTTCACGCACATTAGTGTTCTGCTTCTTTTGCTTTCTTTCTTTCTTTGTTAAAAAAAACGGGAATGGAAAAAGGCAACCCTCAGAATGGGCGAAAACGTTCACAAACGAATCAATGGACAAAGGTTTAATCTCCAATATATATAAACAGCTCATGCAGCTTAATATTAATAAAACAAACAACCCAATACAAAAATGGGCAGAAGATCTAAAGAGACGTTTCTTCAAAGAAGACACAGAGATGGCCAAGACGCACATGAAAAGCTGCTCAACATCACTAATTATTAGAGAAATGCAAATCAAAACTACAATGAGGTAAGACCTCACACCTGTTAGAATCGGCAACATCAGATAATCTACAAACAACAAATTCTGGGGAGGGTGTGGACAAAAGGAACCCTCTTCCGCTATTGGTGGGAATGTAAATTGATACAGTCACTATGGAGAACAGTATGGAGGTTCCTTTAAAAAACTAAAAAGAGAATTACCATAGGATCCAGCAATCCCACTTCTGGGCATATACCCAGAGAAAACCATAAATCACAAAGACACATTCACCACAATGTTCATTGCAGCACTATTTACAATAGCCAGGTAATGGAAGCAACCTAAATGCCCACAGACAGACGAATGGATAAAGATGTGGTACATATACGAAATGGAATATTACTCAGCCATAAAAAGGAATGAAACTGGGTCATTTGTAGAGAAGTTGATGGATCTAGAGACTGTCATACAGAGTGAAGTAAGCCAGAAAGAGAAAAACAAATATTGTATATTAATGCCTATATGTGGAACCTAGAAAAATGGTAGAGATGAACTGGTGTGCAGGGCAGAAATAGAGACACAGAGGTAGAGAACAAACGTATGGTCACAAAGTGGGGGAAGCCATGGGGTGGTGGTGGTGGGATGAGTTGGGAGATTAGGATTGACCTGTATACATGTCTATGCCTAAAATAGATAACTAATAATAACCTACTGTATAAAAAAATAACTAAAATTAAATTTAAAAATTTTAAAAAATAAAATGTAAAAATAAAACAGAAAAAAAGTTCTTCCATTCACACTGATGTATTTATACGAATGAATTATTTCCATGCTTATATCTATAAATACATAAATGAGGAATAAAATCTAAGTTGAACCAAAAAAGAAAAAAAAAACTGAACCTAAGAATTATACAGAGGAAAACACTACCAAGGCACTTGCTCCAGTGGTAAACAATTCTGAAATTGGTCAGAGGTGGGGAATCATCTCCCATACAGCCAGCAGCCCCGCCCGCCCACGCAAGGAGCATCCTCATTGCAAAGCTGGGAGACCGTGCCGAGGCCTCTGTGAGTAAACGTGAGCTGAGCCCCAGGCCAGATGCTGCTGAACTGTTCCCACCCTTCCCAGGTGAAACACCTGAATATGTACAAGGGCTTGAAAGCCTAGAGGAAGGGCCGTGGAGCCACACCAGCGACAGCACGCAGGCCAAATTGGTGCCTGCAGGTCAGCCAGGATGGTACTGGCCACGGGCGCTCTTCTGGAAGCTTTCTATTGCCCTGCCTGAGATACCCCTCCTGTCCCGGCCCCCCCTCCTTTTTTTCCTTCCTCACCTCAGCCCGGAGAGATATTCCAGTGGAAGTTATGGGTGACACATCCTCTTCTTTACAGGTGGCAGCCTGGCAACTCCTGCCGAAAGTCCAGCAGAGCCCCACTCACACCGGGCCACCCACAAAGCCGTGGACCCTCACACCCTCCCACCAGCACAGCCCCGAGACTGCTGACGGGGCAGAGAATATGGAGTAAGGCAGAGCTGCAGGGGCTATTGATGCCTGGAGTGCTGTTTATATTGACCTCAACCCAGGCACACCTGGGGAGGGCTTGCCGGCAGGGTCAGGCTGCCCAGGTCAGCTAATCCTCAGCCCTCAGGGAATCACATTGCAGAATATGGACCTCGCTAAGACAGAATATTCGCCAAGGAGAAAAAGGACACAATGCCATTTGCAGCACCGTAGATGAGTCTCGAGGTAATCACGTGACTTGGAGTAAGTCAGAAAGTGAAAGACACATATCATATCATATCACTTATAGGTGTTACCTATAAATTGATACCAGGGCAGATATTTCCACGGAGAAGGGCAATCACAGATTCATTAAACAAACTTATGGTTCACCAAAGGAAAGGTGTGAGGATTGAATTCATTACGATATTGGGGTTAACAGACAGATACAAACACAGTAGACGTATATAATCACCAAAGACCTACGGAGTACCAAGAGAAGACTACTCAACATTCTGTCATAACGTACATGGGAAAAGGATCCCAGGAAGAACAGACATATGTATATGTGTAAAAGAACCACCTCTTGCACACCTACAACAAGCTAAACGTTGTACTCAAACTTGCTGTAATAAAAAATTAAAAATTAAATTAAAAACACGAACAAGAAGTAGTGAGACAAACTTGAGGGGCTTTCTCCTGGCACATTCCGTTCTACATTCCAATCTAGAACACGACTTCCATTGAGTCTCTGCTGCCCTATTAACCAGATTTGGTAAGGGAGAACTGCTGCCACCTTGTGGCCGTTTCACACAACTGCAGGTTTAATGCCAGCGCTAATGGTCAGTGGATATTCCAAATCATTACAGGCCTGTAAATGACACCTGCCCTGAAAACAAATCCTGGGGTCATATATCGACCAAAAAATTCAAAAGACGTCCATATTTCAAAACGACAGTTTCAAGAGGCATATTTCACGCACATTAGTGTTCTGCTTCTTTTGCTTTCTTTCTTTCTTTGTTAAAAAAAACGGGAATGGAGAAAGGCAACCCTCAGAATGGGCGAAAACGTTCACAAACGAATCAATGGACAAAGGTTTAATCTCCAATATATATAAACAGCTCATGCAGCTTAATATTAATAAAACAAACAACCCAATACAAAAATGGGCAGAAGATCTAAAGAGACGTTTCTTCAAAGAAGACACAGAGATGGCCAAGACGCACATGAAAAGCTGCTCAACATCACTAATTATTAGAGAAATGCAAATCAAAACTACAACGAGGTAAGACCTCACACCTGTTAGAATCGGCATCATCAGATAATCTACAATCAACAAATTCTGGGGACGGTGTGGACAAAAGGAACCCTCTTCCGCTATTGGTGGGAATGTAAATTGATACAGTCACTATGGAGAACAGTATGGAGGTTCCTTTAAAAAACTAAAAAGAGAATTACCATAGTATCCAGCAATCCCACTTCTGGGCATATACCCAGAGAAAACCATAAATCACAGAGACACATTCACCACAATGTTCATTGCAGCACTATTTACAATAGCCAGGTAATGGAAGCAACCTAAATGCCCACAGACAGACGAATGGATAAAGATGTGGTACATATACAAAATGGAATATTACTCAGCCATAAAAAGGAATGAAACTGGGTCATTTGTAGAGAAGTTGATGGATCTAGAGACTGTCATACAGAGTGAAGTAAGCCAGAAAGAGAAAAACAAATATTGTATATTAATGCCTATATGTGGAACCTAGAAAAATGGTAGAGATGAACTGGTTTGCAGGGCAGAAATAGAGACACAGAGGTAGAGAACAAACGTATGGACACAAAGTGGGGGAAGCCAAGGGGTGGTGGTGGTGGGATGAGTTGGGAGATTAGGATTGACCTGTATACATGTCTATGCATAAAATAGATTAATAATTAACTACTGTATAAAAAAATAACTAAAATTAAATTTCAAAATTTTAAAAAATAAAATGTAAAAATAAAACAGAAAAAAAGTTCTTCCATTCACACTGATGTATTTATACGAATGAATTATTTCCATGCTTATATCTATAAATACATAAATGAGGAATAAAATCTAACTTGAACCAAAAAAGAAAAAAAAAAAACTGAACCTAACAGTTATACAGAGGAAAACACTACCAAGGCCCTTGCTCCAGTGGTAAACAATTCTGAAATTGGTCAGAGGTGGGGAATCATCTCCCATACAGCCAGCAGCCCCGCCCGCCCACGCAAGGAGCATCCTCATTGCAAAGCTGGGAGACCGTGCCAAGGCCTCTGTGAGTAAACGTGAGCTGAGCCCCAGGCCAGATGCTGCTGAACTGTTCCCACCCTTCCCAGGTGAAACAACTGAATATGTACAAGGGCTTGAAAGCCTAGAGGAAGGGCCGTGGAGCCACACCAGCGACAGCACGCAGGCCAACTTGGTGCCTGCAGGTCAGCCAGGGTGGTACTGGCCACGGGCGCTCTTCTGGAAGCTTTCTATTGCGCTACCTGAGATACCCCTCTTGTCCCGGCCCCCACTCCTTTTTTTCCTTCCTCACCTCAGCCCGGAGAGATATTCCAGTGGAAGTTATGGGTGACACATCCTCTTCTTTACAGGTGGCAGCCTGGCAACTCCTGCCGAAAGTCCAGCAGAGCCCCACTCACACCGGGCCACACACAAAGCCGTGGACCCTCACACCCTCCCACCAGCACAGCCCCGAGACTGCTGACGGGGCAGAGAATATGGAATCAGGCACAGCTGCAGGGGCTATTGCTGCCTGGAGTGCTGTTTATATTGACCTCAACCCAGGCAACCCTGGGTAGGGCTTGCCGGCATGGTCAGGCTGCCCAGGTCAGCTAATCCTCAGCCCTCAGGGAATCACATTGCAGAATATGGACCTCGCTAAGACAGAATATTCGCCAAGGAAAAAAAGGACACAATGCCATTTGCAGCACCGTAGATGAGTCTCGAGGTAATCACGTGACTTGGAGTAAGTCAGAAAGTGAAAGACACATATCATATCATATCACTTATAGGTGTTACCTATAAATTGATACCAGGGCAGTTATTTCCACGGAGAAGGGCAATCACAGATTCATTAAACAAACTTATGGTTCACCAAAGGAAAGGTGTGA
Organism: Mesoplodon bidens; assembly: GCF_964165515.1. Taxonomy (NCBI): domain Eukaryota; kingdom Metazoa; phylum Chordata; class Mammalia; order Artiodactyla; family Ziphiidae; genus Mesoplodon; species Mesoplodon bidens. The sequence continues at coordinate 262,273 of NW_027672397.1, forward strand.
GGATTGAATTCATTACGATATTGGGGTTAACAGACATATACAAACACAGTAGACGTATATAATCACCAAAGACCTACGGAGTACCAAGAGAAGACTACTCAACATTCTGTCATAACGTACATGGGAAAAGGATCCCAGGAAGAACAGACATATGTATATGTGTAAAAGAACCACCTCTTGCACACCTACAACAAGCTAAACGTTGTACTCAAACTTGCTGTAATAAAAAATAAAAAATTAAATTAAAAACACGAACAAGAAGTAGTGAGACAAACTTGAGGGGCTTTCTCCTGTTACAATCCGTTCTACATTCCTATCTAGAACACGACTTCCATTGAGGCTCTGCTGCCCTAGTAACCAGATTTGGTAAGGGAGAACTGCTGCCACCTTGTGGCCGTTTCACACAACTGCAGGTTTAATGCCAGCGCTAATGGTCAGTGGATATTCCAAATCATTACAGGCCTGTAAATGACACCTGCCCTGAAAACAAATCCTGGGGTCATATATCGACCAAAAAATTCAAAAGACGTCCATATTTCAAAACGACAGTTTCAAGAGGCATATTTCACGCACATTAGTGTTCTGCTTCTTTTGCTTTCTTTCTTTCTTTGTTAAAAAAAACGGGAATGGAAAAAGGCAACCCTCAGAATGGGCGAAAACGTTCACAAACGAATCAATGGACAAAGGTTTAATCTCCAATATATATAAACAGCTCATGCAGCTTAATATTAATAAAACAAACAACCCAATACAAAAATGGGCAGAAGATCTAAAGAGACGTTTCTTCAAAGAAGACACAGAGATGGCCAAGACGCACATGAAAAGCTGCTCAACATCACTAATTATTAGAGAAATGCAAATCAAAACTACAATGAGGTAAGACCTCACACCTGTTAGAATCGGCATCATCAGATAATCTACAATCAACAAATTCTGGGGACGGTGTGGACAAAAGGAACCCTCTTCCGCTATTGGTGGGAATGTAAATTGATACAGTCACTATGGAGAACAGTATGGAGGTTCCTTTAAAAAACAAAAAAGAGAATTACCATAGGATCCAGCAATCCCACTTCTGGGCATATACCCAGAGAAAACCATAAATCACAGAGACACATTCACCACAATGTTCATTGCAGCACTATTTACAATAGCCAGGTAATGGAAGCAACCTAAATGCCCACAGACAGACGAATGGATAAAGATGTGGTACATATACAAAATGGAATATTACTCAGCCATAAAAAGGAATGAAACTGGGTCATTTGTAGAGAAGTTGATGGATCTAGAGACTGTCATACAGAGTGAAGTAAGCCAGAAAGAGAAAAACAAATATTGTATATTAATGCCTATATGTGGAACCTAGAAAAATGGTAGAGATGAACTGGTTTGCAGGGCAGAAATAGAGACACAGAGGTAGAGAACAAACGTATGGACACAAAGTGGGGGAAGCCATGGGGTGGTGGTGGTGGGATGAGTTGGGAGATTAGGATTGACCTGTATACATGTCTATGCATAAAATAGATAACTAATAATAACCTACTGTATAAAAAATAACTAAAATTAAATTTCAAAATTTTAAAAAATAAAATGTAAAAATAAAACAGAAAAAAAGTTCTTCCATTCACACTGATGTATTTATATGAATGAATTATTTCCATGCTTATATCTATAAATACATAAATGAGGAATAAAATCTAACTTGAACCAAAAAAGAAAAAAAAAAACTGAACCTAACAGTTATACAGAGGAAAACACTACCAAGGCACTTGCTCCAGTGGTAAACAATTCTGAAATTGGTGAGAGCTGGGGAATCATCTCCCATACAGCCAGCAGCCCCGCCCGCCCACGCAAGGAGCATCCTCATTGCAAAGCTGGGAGACCGTGCCGAGGCCTCTGTGAGTAAACGTGAGCTGTGTCCCAGGCCAGATGCTGCTGAACTGTTCCCACCCTTCCCAGGTGAAACACCTGTATATGTACAAGGGCTTGAAAGCCTAGAGGAAGGGCCGTGGAGCCACACCAGCGACAGCACCCAGACCAACTTGGTGCCTGCAGGTCAGCCAGGATGGTACTGGCCACGGGCGCTCTTCTGGAAGCTTTCTATTGCCCTGCCTGAGATACCCCTCCTGTCCCGGCCCCCACTCCTTTTTTTCCTTCCTCACCACAGCCCGGAGAGATATTCCAGTGGAAGTTATGGGTGACACATCCTCTTCTTTACAGGTGGCAGCCTGGCAACTCCTGCCGAAAGTCCAGCAGAGCCCCACTCACACCGGGCCACCCACAAAGCCGTGGACCCTCACACCCTCCCACCAGCACAGCCCCGAGACTGCTGACGGGGCAGAGAATATGGAGTAAGGCACAGCTGCAGGGGCTATTGCTGCCTGGAGTGCTGTTTATATTGACCTCAACACAGGCACACCTGGGGAGGGCTTGCCGGCAGGGTCAGGCTGCCCAGGTCAGCTAATCCTCAGCCCTCAGGGAATCACATTGCAGAAAATGGACCTCGCTAAGACAGAATATTCGCCAAGGAGAAAAATGACACAATGCCATTTGCAGCACCGTAGATGAGTCTCGAGGTAATCACGTGACTTGGAGTAAGTCAGAAAGTGAAAGACACATATCATATCATATCACTTATAGGTGTTACCTATAAATTGATACCAGGGCAGATATTTCCACGGAGAAGGGCAATCACAGATTCATTAAACAAACTTATGGTTCACCAAAGGAAAGGTGTGGGGATTGAATTCATTACGATTTTGGGGTTAACAGACAGATACAAACACAGTAGACGTATATAATCACCAAAGACCTACGGAGTACCAAGAGAAGACTACTCAACATTCTGTCATAACGTACATGGGAAAAGGATCCCAGGAAGAACAGACATATGTATATGTGTAAAAGAACCACCTCTTGCACACCTACAACAAGCTAAACGTTGTACTCAAACTTGCTGTAATAAAAAATAAAAAATTAAATTAAAAACACGAACAAGAAGTAGTGAGACAAACTTGAGGGGCTTTCTCCTGGCACATTCCGTTCTACATTCCAATCTAGAACACGACTTCCATTGAGGCTCTGCTGCCCTAGTAACCAGATTTGGTAAGGGAGAACTGCTGCCACCTTGTGGCCGTTTCACACAACTGCAGGTTTAATGCCAGCGCTAATGGTCAGTGGATATTCCAAATCATTACAGGCCTGTAAATGACACCTGCCCTGAAAACAAATCCTGGGGTCATATATCGACCAAAAAATTCAAAAGACGTCCATATTTCAAAACGACAGTTTCAAGAGGCATATTTCACGCACATTAGTGTTCTGCTTCTTTTGCTTTCTTTCTTTCTTTGTTAAAAAAAACGGGAATGGAGAAAGGCAACCCTCAGAATGGGCGAAAACGTTCACAAACGAATCAATGGACAAAGGTTTAATGTCCAATATATATAAACAGCTCATGCAGCTTAATATTAATAAAACAAACAACCCAATACAAAAATGGGCAGAAGATCTAAAGAGACGTTTCTTCAAAGAAGACACAGAGATGGCCAAGACGCACATGAAAAGCTGCTCAACATCACTAATTATTAGAGAAATGCAAATCAAAACTACAACGAGGTAAGACCTCACACCTGTTAGAATCGGCATCATCAGATAATCTACAATCAACAAATTCTGGGGACGGTGTGGACAAAAGGAACCCTCTTCCGCTATTGGTGGGAATGTAAATTGATACAGTCACTATGGATAACAGTATGGAGGTTCCTTTAAAAAACTAAAAAGAGAATTACCATAGGATCCAGGAATCCCACTTCTGGGCATATACCCAGAGAAAACCATAAATCACAGAGACACATTCACCACAATGTTCATTGCAGCACTATTTACAATAGCCAGGTAATGGAAGCAACCTAAATGCCCACAGACAGACGAATGGATAAAGATGTGGTACATATACAAAATGGAATATTACTCAGCCATAAAAAGGAATGAAACTGGGTCATTTGTAGAGAAGTTGATGGATCTAGAGACTGTCATACAGAGTGAAGTAAGTCAGAAAGAGAAAAACAAATATTGTATATTAATGCCTATATGTGGAACCTAGAAAAATGGTAGAGATGAACTGGTTTGCAGGGCAGAAATAGAGACACAGAGGTAGAGAACAAACGTATGGACACAAAGTGGGGGAAGCCATGGGGTGGTTGTGGTGGGATGAGTTGGGAGATTAGGATTGACCTGTATACATGTCTATGCATAAAATAGATAACTAATAATAACCTACTGTATAAAAAAATAACTAAAATTAAATTTCAAAATTTTAAAAAATAAAATGTAAAAATAAAACAGAAAAAAAGTTCTTCCATTCACACTGATGTATTTATACGAATGAATTATTTCCATGCTTATATCTATAAATACATAAATGAGGAATAAAATCTAACTTGAACCAAAAAAGAAAAAAAAAACTGAACCTAACAGTTATACAGAGGAAAACACTACCAAGGCACTTGCTCCACTGGTAAACAATTCTGAAATTGGTCAGAGGTGGGGAATCATCTCCCATACAGCCAGCAGCCCCGCCCGCCCACGCAAGGAGCATCCTCATTGCAAAGCTGGGAGACCATGCCAAGGACTCTGTGAGTAAACGTGAGCTGAGCCCCAGGCCAGATGCTGCTGAACTGTTCCCACCCTTCCCAGGTGAAACAACTGAATATGTACAAGGGCTTGAAAGCCTAGAGGAAGGGCCGTGGAGCCACACCAGCGACAGCACGCAGGCCAACTTGGTGCCTGAAGGTCAGCCAGGATGGTACTGGCCACGGGCGCTCTTCTGGAAGCTTTCTATTGCCCTACCTGAGATACCCCTCTTGTCCCGGCCCCCACTCCTTTTTTTCCTTCCTCACCTCAGCCCTGAGAGATATTCCAGTGGAAGTTATGGGTGACACATCCTCTTCTTTACAGGTGGCAGCCTGGCAACTCCTGCCGAAAGTCCAGCAGAGCCCCACTCACACCGGGCCACCCACAAAGCCATGGACCCTCACACCCTCCCACCAGCACAGCCCCGAGACTGCTGACGGGGCAGAGAATATGGAATCAGGCACAGCTGCAGGGGCTATTGCTGCGTGGAGTGCTGTTTATATTGACCTCAACCCAGGCAACCCTGGGGAGGGCTTGCCGGCAGGGTCAGGCTGCCCAGGTCAGATAATCCTCAGCCCTCAGGGAATCACATTGCAGAATATGGACCTCGCTAAGACAGAATATTCGCCAAGGAAAAAAAGGACACAATGCCATTTGCAGCACCGTAGATGAGTCTCGAGGTAATCACGTGACTTGGAGTAAGTCAGAAAGTGAAAGACACATATCATATCATATCACTTATAGGTGTTACCTATAAATTGATACCAGGGCAGTTATTTCCATGGAGAAGGGCAATCATAGATTCATTAAACAAACTTATGGTTCACCAAAGGAAAGGTGTGAGGATTGAATTCATTACGATATTGGGGTTAACAGACATATACAAACACAGTAGACGTATATAATCACCAAAGACCTACGGAGTACCAAGAGAAGACTACTCAACATTCTGTCATAACGTACATGGGAAAAGGATCCCAGGAAGAACAGACATATGTATATGTGTAAAAGAACCACCTCTTGCACACCTACAACATGCTAAACGTTGTACTCAAACTTGCTGTAATAAAAAATAAAAAAATAAATTAAAAACACGAACAAGAAGTAGTGAGACAAACTTGAGGGTCTTTCTCCTGGCACATTCCGTTCTACATTCCAATCTAGAACACGACTTCCATTGAGGCTCTGCTGCCCTAGTAACCAGTTTTGGTAAGGGAGAACTGCTGCCACCTTGTGGCCGTTTCACACAACTGCAGGTTTAATGCCAGCGCTAATGGTCAGTGGATATTCCAAATCATTACAGGCCTGTAAATGACACCTGCCCTGAAAACAAATCCTGGGGTCATATATCGACCAAAAAATTCAAAAGACGTCCATATTTCAAAACGACAGTTTCAAGAGGCATATTTCACGCACATTAGTGTTCTGCTTCTTTTGCTTTCTTTCTTTCTTTGTTAAAAAAAACGGGAATGGAAAAAGGCAACCCTCAGAATGGGCGAAAACGTTCACAAACGAATCAATGGACAAAGGTTTAATCTCCAATATATATAAACAGCTCATGCAGCTTAATATTAATAAAACAAACAACCCAATACAAAAATGGGCAGAAGATCTAAAGAGACGTTTCTTCAAAGAAGACACAGAGATGGCCAAGACGCACATGAAAAGCTGCTCAACATCACTAATTATTAGAGAAATGCAAATCAAAACTACAATGAGGTAAGACCTCACACCTGTTAGAATCGGCATCATCAGATAATCTACAAACAACAAATTCTGGGGAGGGTGTGGACAAAAGGAACCCTCTTCCACTATTGGTGGGAATGTAAATTGATACAGTCACTATGGAGAACAGTATGGAGGTTCCTTTAAAAAACTAAAAAGAGAATTACCATAGGATCCAGCAATCCCACTTCTGGGCATATACCCTGAGAAAACCATAAATCACAGAGACACATTCACCACAATGTTCATTGCAGCACTATTTACAATAGCCAGGTTATGGAAGCAACCTAAATGCCCACAGACAGACGAATGGATAAAGATGTGGTACATATATAAAATGGAATATTACTCAGCCATAAAAAGGAATGAAACTGGGTCATTTGTAGAGAAGTTGATGGATCTAGAGACTGTCATACAGAGTGAAGTAAGCCAGAAAGAGAAAAACAAATATTGTATATTAATGCCTATATGTAGAACCTAGAAAAATGGTAGAGATGAACTGGTTTGCAGGGCAGAAATAGAGACACAGAGGTAGAGAACAAACGTATGGACACAAAGTGGGGGAAGCCATGGGGTGGTGGTGGTGGGATGAGTTGGGAGATTAGGATTGACCTGTATACATGTCTATGCATAAAATAGATAACTAATAATAACCTACTGTATAAAAAAATAACTAAAATTAAATTTCAAAATTTAAAAAAATAAAATGTAAAAATAAAACAGAAAAAAAGTTCTTCCTTTCACACTGATGTATTTATATGAATGAATTATTTCCATGCTTATATCTATAAATACATAAATGAGGAATAAAATCTAACTTGAACCAAAAAAGAAAAAAAAAAAAACTGAACCTAACAGTTATACAGAGGAAAACACTACCAAGGCACTTGCTCCACTGGTAAACAATTCTGAAATTGGTCAGAGGTGGGGAATCATCTCCCATACAGCCAGCAGCCCCGCCCGCCCACGCCAGGAGCATCCTCATTGCAAAGCTGGGAGACCGTGCCAAGGCCTCTGTGAGTAAACGTGAGCTGAGCCCCAGGCCAGCTGCTGCTTAACTGTTCCCACCCTTCCCAGGTGAAACACCTGAATATGTACAAGGGCTTGAAAGCCTAGAGGAAGGGCCGTGGAGCCACACCAGCGACAGCACGCAGGCCAACTTGGTGCCTGCAGGTCAGCCAGGATGGTACTGGCCACGGGCGCTCTTCTGGAAGCTTTCTATTGCCCTGCCTGAGATACCCCTCCTGTCCCGGCCCCCACTCCTTTTTTTCCTTCCTCACCTCAGCCCGCAGAGATATTCCAGTGGAAGTTATGGGTGACACATCCTCTTCTTTACAGGTGGCAGCCTGGCAACTCCTGCCGAAAGTCCAGCAGAGCCCCACTAACACCGGGCCACCCACAAAGCCGTGGACCCTCACACCCTCCCACCAGCACAGCCCCGAGACTGCTGACGGGGCAGAGAATATGGAGTAAGGCACAGCTGCAGGGGCTATTGCTGCCTGGAGTGCTGTTTATATTGACCTCAACCCAGGCACACCTGGGGAGGGCTTGCCGGCAGGGTCAGGCTGCCCAGGTCAGCTAATCCTCAGCCCTCAGGGAATCACATTACAGAAAATGGACCTCGCTAAGACAGAATATTCGCCAAGGAGAAAAATGACACAATGCCATTTGCAGCACCGTAGATGAGTCTCGAGGTAATCACGTGACTTGGAGTAAGTCAGAAAGTGAAAGACACATATCATATCATATCACTTATAGGTGTTACCTATAAATTGATACCAGGGCAGATATTTCCACGGAGAAGGACAATCACAGATTCATTAAACAAACTTATGGTTCACCAAAGGAAAGGTGTGAGGATTGAATTCATTACGATATTGGGGTTAACAGACAGATACAAACACAGTAGACGTATATAATCACCAAAGACCTACGGAGTACCAAGAGAAGACTACTCAACATTCTGTCATAACGTACATGGGAAAAGGATCCCAGGAAGAACAGACATATGTATATGTGTAAAAGAACCACCTCTTGCACACCTACAACAAGCTAAACGTTGTATTCAAACTTGCTGTAATAAAAAATAAAAAATTAAATTAAAAACACGAACAAGAAGTAGTGAGACAAACTTGAGGGGCTTTCTCCTGGCACATTCCGTTCTACATTCCAATCTAGAACACGACTTCCATTGAGGCTCTGCTGCCCTAGTAACCAGATTTGGTAAGGGAGAACTGCTGCCACCTTGTGGCCGTTTCACACAACTGCAGGTTTAATGCCAGCGCTAATGGTCAGTGGATATTCCAAATCATTACAGGCCTGTAAATGACACCTGCCCTGAAAACAAATCCTGGGGTCATATATCGACCAAAAAATTCAAAAGACGTCCATATTTCAAAACGACAGTTTCAAGAGGCATATTTCACGCACATTAGTGTTCTGCTTCTTTTGCTTTCTTTCTTTCTTTGTTAAAAAAAACGGGAATGGAGAAAGGCAACCCTCAGAATGGGCGAAAACGTTCACAAACGAATCAATGGACAAAGGTTTAATCTCCAATATATATAAACAGCTCATGCAGCTTAATATTAATAAAACAAACAACCCAATACAAAAATGGGCAGAAGATCTAAAGAGACGTTTCTTCAAAGAAGACACAGAGATGGCCAAGACGCACATGAAAAGCTGCTCAACATTACTAATTATTAGAGAAATGCAAATCAAAACTACAACGAGGTAAGACCTCACACCTGTTAGAATCGGCATCATCAGATAATCTACAATCAACAAATTCTGGGGACGGTGTGGACAAAAGGAACCCTCTTACGCTATTGGTGGGAATGTAAATTGATACAGTCACTATGGAGAACAGTATGGAGGTTCCTTTAAAAAACTAAAAAGAGAATTACCATAGGATCCAGGAATCCCACTTCTGGGCATATACCCAGAGAAAACCATAAATCACAGAGACACATTCACCACAATGTTCATTGCAGCACTATTTACAATAGCCAGGTAATGGAAGCAACCTAAATGCCCACAGACACACGAATGGATAAAGATGTGGTACATATACAAAATGGAATATTACTCAGCCATAAAAAGGAATGAAACTGGGTCATTTGTAGAGAAGTTGATGGATCTAGAGACTGTCATACAGAGTGAAGTAAGTCAGAAAGAGAAAAACAAATATTGTATATTAATGCCTATATGTGGAACCTAGAAAAATGGTAGAGATGAACTGGTTTGCAGGGCAGAAATAGAGACACAGAGGTAGAGAACAAACGTATGGACGCAAAGTGGGGGAAGCCATTGGGTGGTGGTGGTGGGATGAGTTGGGAGATTAGGATTGACCTGTATACATGTCTATGCATAAAATAGATAACTAATAATAACCTACTGTATAAAAAAATAACTAAAATTAAATTTCAAAATTTTAAAAAATAAAATGTAAAAATAAAACAGAAAAAAAGTTCTTCCATTCACACTGATGTATTTATACGAATGAATTATTTCCATGCTTATATCTATAAATACATAAATGAGGAATAAAATCTAACTTGAACCAAAAAAGAAAAAAAAAAACTGAACCTAACAGTTATACAGAGGAAAACACTACAAAGGCACTTGCTCCACTGGAAAACAATTCTGAAATTGGTCAGAGGTGGGGAATCATCTCCCATACAGCCAGCAGCCCCGCCCGCCCACGCAAGGAGCATCCTCATTGCAAACCTGGGAGACCGTGCCAAGGACTCTGTGAGTAAACGTGAGCTGAGCCCCAGGCCAGATGCTGCTGAACTGTTCCCACCCTTCCCAGGTGAAACACCTGAATATGTACAAGGCCTGAAAGCCTAGAGGAAGGGCCGTGGAGCCACAACAGCGACAGCACGCAGGCCAACTTGGTGCCTGCAGGTCAGCCAGGATGGTACTGGCCACGGGCGCTCTTCTGGAAGCTTTCTATTGCCCTGCCTGAGATACCCCTCCTGTCCCGGCCCCCACTCCTTTTTTTCCTTCCTCACCTCAGCCCGCAGAGATATTCCAGTGGAAGTTATGGGTGACACATCCTCTTCTTTACAGGTGGCAGCCTGGCAACTCCTGCCGAAAGTCCAGCAGAGCCCCACTCACACCGGGCCACCCACAAAGCCGTGGACCCTCACACCCTCCCACCAGCACAGCCCCGAGACTGCTGACGGGGCAGAGAATATGGAGTAAGGCACAGCTGCAGGGGCTATTGCTGCCTGGAGTGCTGTTTATATTGACCTCAACCCAGGCACACCTGGGGAGGGCTTGCCGGCAGGGTCAGGCTGCCCAGGTCAGCTAATCCTCAGCCCTCAGGGAATCACATTGCAGAAAATGGACCTCGCTAAGACAGAATATTCGCCAAGGAAAAAAAGGACACAATGCCATTTGCAGCACCGTAGATGAGTCTCGAGGTAATCACGTGACTTGGAGTAAGTCAGAAAGTGAAAGACACATATCATATCATATCACTTATAGGTGTTACCTATAAATTGATACCAGGGCAGATATTTCCACTTAGAAGGGCAATCACAGATTCATTAAACAAACTTATGGTTCACCAAAGGAAAGGTGTGAGGATTGAATTCATTACGATTTTGGGGTTAACAGACAGATACAAACACAGTAGACGTATATAATCACCAAAGACCTACGGAGTACCAAGAGAAGACTACTCAACATTCTGTCATAACGTACATGGGAAAAGGATCCCAGGAAGAACAGACATATGTATATGTGTAAAAGAACCACCTCTTGCACACCTACAACAAGCTAAACGTTGTACTCAAACTTGCTGTAATAAAAAATAAAAAATTAAATTAAAAACACGAACAAGAAGTAGTGAGACAAACTTGAGGGGCTTTCTCCTGGCACATTCCGTTCTACATTCCAATCTAGAACACGACTTCCATTGAGTCTCTGCTGCCCTAGTAACCAGATTTGGTAAGGGAGAACTGCTGCCACCTTGTGGCCGTTTCACACAACTGCAGGTTTAATGCCAGCGCTAAGGGTCAGTGGATATTCCAAATCATTACAGGCCTGTAAATGACACCTGCCCTGAAAACAAATCCTGGGGTCATATATCGACCAAAAAATTCAAAAGACGTCCATATTTCAAAACGACAGTTTCAAGAGGCATATTTCACGCACATTAGTGTTCTGCTTCTTTGCTTTCTTTCTTTCTTTGTTAAGAAAAACGGGAATGGAGAAAGGCAACCCTCAGAATGGGCGAAAACGTTCACAAACGAATCAATGGACAAAGGTTTAATCTCCAATATATATAAACAGCTCATGCAGCTTAATATTAATAAAACAAACAACCCAATACAAAAATGGGCAGAAGATCTAAAGAGACGTTTCTTCAAAGAAGACACAGAGATGGCCAAGACGCACATGAAAAGCTGCTCAACATCACTAATTATTAGAGAAATGCAAATCAAAACTACAATGAGGTAAGACCTCACACCTGTTAGAATCGGCATCATCAGATAATCTACAATCAACAAATTCTGGGGAGGGTGTGGACAAAAGGAACCCTCTTCCGCTATTGGTGGGAATGTAAATTGATACAGTCACTATGGAGAACAGTATGGAGGTTCCTTTAAAAAACTAAAAAGAGAATTACCATAGGATCCAGCAATCCCACTTCTGGGCATATACCCAGAGAAAACCATAAATCACAGAGACACATTCACCAAAATGTTCATTGCAGCACTATTTACAATAGCCAGGTAATGGAAGCAACCTAAATGCCCACAGACAGACGAATGGATAAAGATGTGGTACATATACAAAATGGAATATTACTCAGCCATAAAAAGGAATGAAACTGGGTCATTTGTAGAGAAGTTGATGGATCTAGAGACTGTCATACAGAGTGAAGTAAGTCAGAAAGAGAAAAACAAATATTGTATATTAATGCCTATATGTGGAACCTAGAAATATGCTACAGATGAACTGGTTTGCAGGGCAGAAATAGAGACACAGAGGTAGAGAACAAACGTATGGACACAAAGTGGGGGAAGCCATGGGGTGGTGGTGGTGGGATGAGTTGGGAGATTAGGATTGACCTGTATACATGTCTATGCATAAAATAGATAACTAATAATAACATACTGTATAAAAAATAACTAAAATTAAATTTCAAAATTTTAAAAAATAAAATGTAAAAATAAAACAGAAAAAAAGTTCTTCCATTCACACTGATGTATTTATACGAATGAATTATTTCCATGCTTATATCTATAAATACATAAATGAGGAATAAAATCTAACTTGAACCAAAAAAGAAAAAAAAAACTGAACCTAACAGTTATACAGAGGAAAACACTACCAAGGCACTTGCTCCACTGGTAAACAATTCTGAAATTGGTCAGAGGTGGGGAATCATCTCCCATACAGCCAGCAGCCCCGCCCGCCCACGCAAGGAGCATCCTCATTGCAAAGCTGGGAGACCGTGCCAAGGCCTCTGTGAGTAAACGTGAGCTGAGCCCCAGGCCAGATGCTGCTGAACTGTTCCCACCCTTCCCAGGCGAAACACCTGAATATGTACAAGGGCTTGAAAGCCTAGAGGAAGGGCCGTTGAGCCACACCAGCGACAGCACGCAGGCCAACTTGGTGCCTGCAGGTCAGCCAGGATGGTACTGGCCACGGGCGCTCTTCTGGAAGCTTTCTATTGCCCTACCTGAGATACCCCTCTTGTCCCGGCCCCCACTCCTTTTTTTCCTTCCTCACCTCAGCCCGGAGAGATATTCCAGTGGAAGTTATGGGTGACACATCCTCTTCTTTACAGGTGGCAGCCTGGCAACTCCTGCCGAAAGTCCAGCAGAGCCCCACTCACACCGGGCCACCCACAAAGCCGTGGACCCTCACACCCTCCCACCAGCACAGCCCCGAGACTGCTGACGGGGCAGAGAATATGGAATCAGGCACAGCTGCAGGGGCTATTGCTGCCTGGAGTGCTGTTTATATTGACCTCAACGCAGGCAACCCTGGGGAGGGCTTGCCGGCAGGGTCAGGCTGCCCAGGCTACTCCTCAGCCCTCAGGGAATCACATTGCAGAATATGGACCTCGCTAAGACAGAATATTCGCCAAGGAAAAAAAGGACACAATGCCATTTGCAGCACCGTAGATGAGTCTCGAGGTAATCACGTGACTTGGAGTAAGTCAGAAAGTGAAAGACACATATCATATCATATCACATATAGGTGTTACCTATAAATTGATACCAGGGCAGATATTTCCACGGAGAAGGGCAATCACAGATTCATTAAACAAACTTATGGTTCACCAAAGGAAAGGTGTGAGGATTGAATTCATTACGATATTGGGGTTAACAGACAGATACAAACACAGTAGACGTATATAATCACCAAAGACCTACGGAGTACCAAGAGAAGACTACTCAACATTCTGTCATAACGTACATGGGAAAAGGATCCCAGGAAGAACAGACATATGTATATGTGTAAAAGAACCACCTCTTGCACACCTACAACAAGCTAAACGTTGTACTCAAACTTGCTGTAATAAAAAATAAAAAAATAAATTAAAAACACGAACAAGAAGTAGTGAGACAAACTTGAGGGGCTTTCTCCTGGCACATTGCGTTCTACATTCCAATCTAGAACACGACTTCCATTGAGGCTCTGCTGCCCTAGTAACCAGATTTGGTAAGGGAGAACTGCTGCCACCTTGTGGCCGTTTCACACAACTGCAGGTTTAATGCCAGCGCTAATGGTCAGTGGATATTCCAAATCATTACAGGCCTGTAAATGACACCTGCCCTGAAAACAAATCCTGGGGTCATATATCGACCAAAAAATTCAAAAGACGTCCATATTTCAAAACGACACTTTCAAGAGGCATATTTCACGCCCATTAGTGTTCTGCTTCTTTTGCTTTCTTTCTTTCTTTGTTAAAAAAAACGGGAATGGAGAAAGGCAACCCTCAGAATGGGCGAAAACGTTCACAAACGAATCAATGGACAAAGGTTTAATCTCCAATATATATAAACAGCTCATGCAGCTTAATATTAATAAAACAAACAACCCAATACAAAAATGGGCAGAAGATCTAAAGAGACGTTTCTTCAAAGAAGACACAGAGATGGCCAAGACGCACATGAAAAGCTGCTCAACATCACTAATTATTAGAGAAATGCAAATCAAAACTACAATGAGGTAAGACCTCACACCTGTTAGAATCGGCATCATCAGATAATCTACAATCAACAAATTCTGGGGACGGTGTGGACAAAAGGAACCCTCTTCCGCTATTGGTGGGAATGTAAATTGATACAGTCACTATGGAGAACAGTATGGAGGTTCCTTTAAAAAACTAAAAAGAGAATTACCATAGGATCCAGCAATCCCACTTCTGGGCATATACCCAGAGAAAACCATAAATCACAGAGACACATTCACCACAATGTTCATTGCAGCACTATTTACAATAGCCAGGTAATGGAAGCAAACTAAATGCCCACAGACAGACGAATGGATAAAGATGTGGTACATATACAAAATGGAATATTACTCAGCCATAAAAAGGAATGAAACTGGGTCATTTGTAGAGAAGTTGATGGATCTAGAGACTGTCATACAGAGTGAAGTAAGTCAGAAAGAGAAAAACAAATATTGTATATTAATGCCTATATGTGGAACCTAGAAAAATGGTAGAGATGAACTGGTTTGCAGGGCAGAAATAGAGACACAGAGGTAGAGAACAAACGTATGGACGCAAAGTGGGGGAAGCCATTGGGTGGTGGTGGTGGGATGAGTTGGGAGATTAGGATTGACCTGTATACATGTCTATGCATAAAATAGATAACTAATAATAACCTACTGTATAAAAAAATAACTAAAATTAAATTTCAAAATTTTAAAAAATAAAATGTAAAAATAAAACAGAAAAAAAGTTCTTCCATTCACACTGATGTATTTATACGAATGAATTATTTCCATGCTTATATCTATAAATACATAAATGAGGAATAAAATCTAACTTGAACCAAAAAAGAAAAAAAAAAACTGAACCTAACAGTTATACAGAGGAAAACACTACAAAGGCACTTGCTCCACTGGAAAACAATTCTGAAATTGGTCAGAGGTGGGGAATCATCTCCCATACAGCCAGCAGCCCCGCCCGCCCACGCAAGGAGCATCCTCATTGCAAACCTGGGAGACCGTGCCAAGGACTCTGTGAGTAAACGTGAGCTGAGCCCCAGGCCAGATGCTGCTGAACTGTTCCCACCCTTCCCAGGTGAAACACCTGAATATGTACAAGGCCTGAAAGCCTAGAGGAAGGGCCGTGGAGCCACAACAGCGACAGCACGCAGGCCAACTTGGTGCCTGCAGGTCAGCCAGGATGGTACTGGCCACGGGCGCTCTTCTGGAAGCTTTCTATTGCCCTGCCTGAGATACCCCTCCTGTCCCGGCCCCCACTCCTTTTTTTCCTTCCTCACCTCAGCCCGCAGAGATATTCCAGTGGAAGTTATGGGTGACACATCCTCTTCTTTACAGGTGGCAGCCTGGCAACTCCTGCCGAAAGTCCAGCAGAGCCCCACTCACACCGGGCCACCCACAAAGCCGTGGACCCTCACACCCTCCCACCAGCACAGCCCCGAGACTGCTGACGGGGCAGAGAATATGGAGTAAGGCACAGCTGCAGGGGCTATTGCTGCCTGGAGTGCTGTTTATATTGACCTCAACCCAGGCACACCTGGGGAGGGCTTGCCGGCAGGGTCAGGCTGCCCAGGTCAGCTAATCCTCAGCCCTCAGGGAATCACATTGCAGAAAATGGACCTCGCTAAGACAGAATATTCGCCAAGGAAAAAAAGGACACAATGCCATTTGCAGCACCGTAGATGAGTCTCGAGGTAATCACGTGACTTGGAGTAAGTCAGAAAGTGAAAGACACATATCATATCATATCACTTATAGGTGTTACGTATAAATTGATACCAGGGCAGATATTTCCACGGAGAAGGGCAATCACAGATTCATTAAACAAACTTATGGTTCACCAAAGGAAAGGTGTGAGGATTGAATTCATTACGATTTTGGGGTTAACAGACAGATACAAACACAGTAGACGTATATAATCACCAAAGACCTACGGAGTACCAAGAGAAGACTACTCAACATTCTGTCATAACGTACATGGGAAAAGGATCCCAGGAAGAACAGACATATGTATATGTGTAAAAGAACCACCTCTTGCACACCTACAACAAGCTAAACGTTGTACTCAAACTTGCTGTAATAAAAAATAAAAAATTAAATTAAAAACACGAACAAGAAGTAGTGAGACAAACTTGAGGGGCTTTCTCCTGGCACATTCCGTTCTACATTCCAATCTAGAACACGACTTCCATTGAGTCTCTGCTGCCCTAGTAACCAGATTTGGTAAGGGAGAACTGCTGCCACCTTGTGGCCGTTTCACACAACTGCAGGTTTAATGCCAGCGCTAAGGGTCAGTGGATATTCCAAATCATTACAGGCCTGTAAATGACACCTGCCCTGAAAACAAATCCTGGGGTCATATATCGACCAAAAAATTCAAAAGACGTCCATATTTCAAAACGACAGTTTCAAGAGGCATATTTCACGAACATTAGTGTTCTGCTTCTTTTGCTTTCTTTCTTTCTTTGTTAAGAAAAACGGGAATGGAGAAAGGCAACCCTCAGAATGGGCGAAAACGTTCACAAACGAATCAATGGACAAAGGTTTAATCTCCAATATATATAAACAGCTCATGCAGCTTAATATTAATAAAACAAACAACCCAATACAAAAATGGGCAGAAGATCTAAAGAGACGTTTCTTCAAAGAAGACACAGAGATGGCCAAGACGCACATGAAAAGCTGCTCAACATCACTAATTATTAGAGAAATGCAAATCAAAACTACAATGAGGTAAGACCTCACACCTGTTAGAATCGGCATCATCAGATAATCTACAATCAACAAATTCTGGGGAGGGTGTGGACAAAAGGAACCCTCTTCCGCTATTGGTGGGAATGTAAATTGATACAGTCACTATGGAGAACAGTATGGAGGTTCCTTTAAAAAACTAAAAAGAGAATTACCATAGGATCCAGCAATCCCACTTCTGGGCATATACCCAGAGAAAACCATAAATCACAGAGACACATTCACCACAATGTTCATTGCAGCACTATTTACAATAGCCAGGTAATGGAAGCAACCTAAATGCCCACAGACAGACGAATGGATAAAGATGTGGTACATATACAAAATGGAATATTACTCAGCCATAAAAAGGAATGAAACTGGGTCATTTGTAGAGAAGTTGATGGAACTAGAGACTGTCATACAGAGTGAAGTAAGTCAGAAAGAGAAAAACAAATATTGTATATTAATGCCTATATGTGGAACCTAGAAATATGCTACAGATGAACTGGTTTGCAGGGCAGAAATAGAGACACAGAGGTAGAGAACAAACGTATGGACACAAAGTGGGGGAAGCCATGGGGTGGTGGTGGTGGGATGAGTTGGGAGATTAGGATTGACCTGTATACATGTCTATGCATAAAATAGATAACTAATAATAACATACTGTATAAAAAATAACTAAAATTAAATTTCAAAATTTTAAAAAATAAAATGTAAAAATAAAACAGAAAAAAAGTTCTTCCATTCACACTGATGTATTTATACGAATGAATTATTTCCATGCTTATATCTATAAATACATAAATGAGGAATAAAATCTAACTTGAACCAAAAAAGAAAAAAAAAACTGAACCTAACAGTTATACAGAGGAAAACACTACCAAGGCACTTGCTCCACTGGTAAACAATTCTGAAATTGGTCAGAGGTGGGGAATCATCTCCCATACAGCCAGCAGCCCCGCCCGCCCACGCAAGGAGCATCCTCATTGCAAAGCTGGGAGACCGTGCCAAGGCCTCTGTGAGTAAACGTGAGCTGAGCCCCAGGCCAGATGCTGCTGAACTGTTCCCACCCTTCCCAGGCGAAACACCTGAATATGTACAAGGGCTTGAAAGCCTAGAGGAAGGGCCGTTGAGCCACACCAGCGACAGCACGCAGGCCAACTTGGTGCCTGCAGGTCAGCCAGGATGGTACTGGCCACGGGCGCTCTTCTGGAAGCTTTCTATTGCCCTACCTGAGATACCCCTCTTGTCCCGGCCCCCACTCCTTTTTTTCCTTCCTCACCTCAGCCCGGAGAGATACTCCAGTGGAAGTTATGGGTGACACATCCTCTTCTTTACAGGTGGCAGCCTGGCAACTCCTGCAGAAAGTCCAGCAGAGCCCCACTCACACCGGGCCACCCACAAAGCCGTGGACCCTCACACCCTCCCACCAGCACAGCCCCGAGACTGCTGACGGGGCAGAGAATATGGAGTCAGGCACAGCTGCAGGGGCTATTGCTGCCTGGAGTGCTGTTTATATTGACCTCAACCCAGGCACACCTGGGGAGGGCTTGCCGGCAGGGTCAGGCTGCCCAGGTCAGCTAATCCTCAGCCCTCAGGGAATCACATTGCAGAATATGGACCTCGCTAAGACAGAATATTCGCCAAGGAAAAAAAGGACACAATGCCATTTGCAGCACCGTAGATGAGTCTCGAGGTAATCACGTGACTTGGAGTAAGTCAGAAAGTGAAAGACACATATCATATCATATCACATATAGGTGTTACCTATAAATTGATACCAGGGCAGATATTTCCACGGAGAAGGGCAATCACAGATTCATTAAACAAACTTATGGTTCACCAAAGGAAAGGTGTGAGGATTGAATTCATTACGATATTGGGGTTAACAGACAGATACAAACACAGTAGACGTATATAATCACCAAAGACCTACGGAGTACCAAGAGAAGACTACTCAACATTCTGTCATAACGTACATGGGAAAAGGATCCCAGGAAGAACAGACATATGTATATGTGTAAAAGAACCACCTCTTGCACACCTACAACAAGCTAAACGTTGTACTCAAACTTGCTGTAATAAAAAATAAAAAAATAAATTAAAAACACGAACAAGAAGTAGTGAGACAAACTTGAGGGGCTTTCTCCTGGCACATTCCGTTCTACATTCCAATCTAGAACACGACTTCCATTGAGGCTCTGCTGCCCTAGTAACCAGATTTGGTAAGGGAGAACTGCTGCCACCTTGTGGCCGTTTCACACAACTGCAGGTTTAATGCCAGCGCTAATGGTCAGTGGATATTCCAAATCATTACAGGCCTGTAAATGACACCTGCCCTGAAAACAAATCCTGGGGTCATATATCGACCAAAAAATTCAAAAGACGTCCATATTTCAAAACGACACTTTCAAGAGGCATATTTCACGCACATTAGTGTTCTGCTTCTTTTGCTTTCTTTCTTTCTTTGTTAAAAAAAACGGGAATGGAGAAAGGCAACCCTCAGAATGGGCGAAAACGTTCACAAACGAATCAATGGACAAAGGTTTAATCTCCAATATATATAAACAGCTCATGCAGCTTAATATTAATAAAACAAACAACCCAATACAAAAATGGGCAGAAGATCTAAAGAGACGTTTCTTCAAAGAAGACACAGAGATGGCCAAGACGCACATGAAAAGCTGCTCAACATCACTAATTATTAGAGAAATGCAAATCAAAACTACAATGAGGTAAGACCTCACACCTGTTAGAATCGGCATCATCAGATAATCTACAATCAACAAATTCTGGGGACGGTGTGGACAAAAGGAACCCTCTTCCGCTATTGGTGGGAATGTAAATTGATACAGTCACTATGGAGAACAGTATGGAGGTTCCTTTAAAAAACTAAAAAGAGAATTACCATAGGATCCAGCAATCCCACTTCTGGGCATATACCCAGAGAAAACCATAAATCACAAAGACACATTCACCACAATGTTCATTGCAGCACTATTTACAATAGCCAGGTAATGGAAGCAACCTAAATGCCCACAGACAGACGAATGGATAAAGATGTGGTACATATACAAAATGGAATATTACTCAGCCATAAAAAGGAATGAAACTGGGTCATTTGTAGAGAAGTTGATGGAACTAGAGACTGTCATACAGAGTGAAGTAAGTCAGAAAGAGAAAAACAAATATTGTATATTAATGCCTATATGTGGAACCTAGAAATATGCTACAGATGAACTGGTTTGCAGGGCAGAAATAGAGACACAGAGGTAGAGAACAAACGTATGGACACAAAGTGGGGGAAGCCATGGGGTGGTGGTGGTGGGATGAGTTGGGAGATTAGGATTGACCTGTATACATGTCTATGCATAAAATAGATAACTAATAATAACCTACTGTATAAAAAAATAACTAAAATTAAATTTCAAAATTTTAAAAAATAAAATGTAAAAATAAAACAGAAAAAAAGTTCTTCCATTCACACTGATGTATTTATACGAATGAATTATTTCCATGCTTATATCTATAAATACATAAATGAGGAATAAAATCTAACTTGAACCAAAAAAGAAAAAAAAAAACTGAACCTAACAGTTATACAGAGGAAAACACTACCAAGGCACTTGCTCCACTGGTAAACAATTCTGAAATTGGTCAGAGGTGGGGAATCATCTCCCATACAGCCAGCAGCCCCGCCCGCCCACGCAAGGAGCATCCTCATTGCAAAGCTGGGAGACCGTGCCGAGGCCTCTGTGAGTAAACGTGAGCTGAGCCCCAGGCCAGATGCTGCTGAACTGTTCCCACCCTTCCCAGGTGAAACACCTGAATATGTACAAGGGCTTGAAAGCCTAGAGGAAGGGCCGTGGAGCCACACCAGCGATAGCACGCAGACCAACTTGGTGCCTGCAGGTCAGCCAGGATGGTACTGGCCACGCGCGCTCTTCTGGAAGCTTTCTATTGCCCTGCCTGAGATACCCCTCCTGTCCCGGCCCCCACTCCTTTTTTTCCTTCCTCACCTCAGCCCGGAGAGATATTCCTGTGGAAGTTATGTGTGACACATCCTCTTCTTTACAGGTGGCAGCCTGGCAACTCCTGCCGAAAGTCCAGCAGAGCCCCACTCACACCGGGCCACCCACAAAGCCGTGGACCCTCACACCCTCCCACCAGCACAGCCCCGAGACTGCTGACGGGGCAGAGAATATGGAGTAAGGCACAGCTGCAGGGGCTATTGCTGCCTGGAGTGCTGTTTATATTGACCTCAACCCAGGCAACCCTGGGGAGGGCTTGCCGGCAGGGTCAGGCTGCCCAGGTCAGCTAATCCTCAGCCCTCAGGGAATCACATTGCAGAAAATGGACCTCGCTAAGACAGAATATTCGCCAAGGAGAAAAAGGACACAATGCCATTTGCAGCACCGTAGATGAGTCTCGAGGTAATCACGTGACTTGGAGTAAGTCAGAAAGTGAAAGACACATATCATATCATATCACTTATAGGTGTTACCTATAAATTGATACCAGGGCAGATATTTCCACGGAGAAGGGCAATCACAGATTCATTAAACAAACTTATGGTTCACCAAAGGAAAGGTGTGAGGATTGAATTCATTACGATATTGGGGTTAACAGACAGATACAAACACAGTAGACGTATATAATCACCAAAGACCTACGGAGTACCAAGAGAAGACTACTCAACATTCTGTCATAACGTACATGGGAAAAGGATCCCAGGAAGAACAGACATATGTATATGTGTAAAAGAACCACCTCTTGCACACCTACAACAAGCTAAACGTTGTACTCAAACTTGCTGTAATAAAAAATAAAAAATTAAATTAAAAACACGAACAAGAAGTAGTGAGACAAACTTGAGGGGCTTTCTCCTGGCACATTCCGTTCTACATTCCAATCTAGAACACGACTTCCATTGAGGCTCTGCTGCCCTAGTAACCAGATTTGGTAAGGGAGAACTGCTGCCACCTTGTGGCCGTTTCACACAACTGCAGGTTTAATGCCAGCGCTAATGGTCAGTGGATATTCCAAATCATTACAGGCCTGTAAATGACACCTGCCCTGAAAACAAATCCTGGGGTCATATATCGACCAAAAAATTCAAAAGACGTCCATATTTCAAAACGACAGTTTCAAGAGGCATATTTCACGCACATTAGTGTTCTGCTTCTTTTGCTTTCTTTCTTTCTTTGTTAAAAAAAACGGGAATGGAAAAAGGCAACCCTCAGAATGGGCGAAAACGTTCACAAACGAATCAATGGACAAAGGTTTAATCTCCAATATATATAAACAGCTCATGCAGCTTAATACTAATAAAACAAACAACCCAATACAAAAATGGGCAGAAGATCTAAAGAGACGTTTCTTCAAAGAAGACACAGAGATGGCCAAGACGCACATGAAAAGCTGCTCAACATCACTAATTATTAGAGAAATGCAAATCAAAACTACAATGAGGTAAGACCTCACACCTGTTAGAATCGGCATCATCAGATAATCTACAAACAACAAATTCTGGGGAGGGTGTGGACAAAAGGAACCCTCTTCCGCTATTGGTGGGAATGTAAATTGATACAGTCACTATGGAGAACAGTATGGAGGTTCCTTTAAAAAACTAAAAAGAGAATTACCATAGGATCCAGCAATCCCACTTCTGGGCATATACCCTGAGAAAACCATAAATCACAGAGACACATTCACCACAATGTTCATTGCAGCACTATTTACAATAGCCAGGTTATGGAAGCAACATAAATGCCCACAGACAGACGAATGGATAAAGATGTGGTACATATATAAAATGGAATATTACTCAGCCATAAAAAGGAATGAAACTGGGTCATTTGTAGAGGAGTTGATGGATCTAGAGACTGTCATACAGAGTCAAGTAAGCCAGAAAGAGAAAAACAAATATTGTATATTAATGCCTATATGTGGAACCTAGAAAAATGGTAGAGATGAACTGGTTTGCAGGGCAGAAATAGAGACACAGAGGTAGAGAACAAACGTATGGACACAAAGTGGGGGAAGCCATGGGGTGGTGGTGGTGGGATGAGTTGGGAGATTAGGATTGACCTGTATACATGTCTATGCATAAAATAGATAACTAATAATAACCTACTGTATAAAAAATAACTAAAATTAAATTTCAAAATTTTAAAAAATAAAATGTAAAAATAAAACAGAAAAAAAGTTCTTCCATTCACACTGATGTATTTATACGAATGAATTATTTCCATGCTTATATCTATAAATACATAAATGAGGAATAAAATCTAACTTGAACCAAAAAAGAAAAAAAGAAACTGAACCTAACAGTTATACAGAGGAAAACACAACCAAGGCACTTGCTCCAGTGGTAAAGAATTCTGAAATTGGTCAGAGGTGGGGAATCATCTCCCATACAGCCAGCAGCCCCGCCCGCCCACGCAAGGAGCATCCTCATTGCAAAGCTGGGAGACCGTGCCGAGGCCTCTGTGAGTAAACGTGAGCTGAGCCCCAGGCCAGATGCTGCTGAACTGTTCCCACCCTTCCCAGGTGAAACACCTGAATATGTACAAGGGCTTGAAAGCCTAGAGGAAGGGCCGTGGAGCCACACCAGCGACAGCACGCAGACCAACTTGGTGCCTGCAGGTCAGCCAGGATGGTACTGGCCACGGGCGCTCTTCTGGAAGCTTTCTATTGCCCTGCCTGAGATACCCCTCCTGTCCCGGCCCCCACTCCTTTTTTTCCTTCCTCACCTCAGCCCGGAGAGATATTCCAGTGGAAGTTATGGGTGACACATCCTCTTCTTTACAGGTGGCAGCCTGGCAACTCCTGCCGAAAGTCCAGCAGATCCCCACTCACACCGGGCCACCCACAAAGCCGTGGACCCTCACACCCTCCCACCAGCACGGCCCCGAGACTGCTGACGGGGCAGAGAATATGGAGTCAGGCACAGCTGCAGGGGCTATTGCTGCCTGGAGTGCTGTTTATATTGACCTCAACCCAGGCAACCCTGGGGAGGGCTTGCCGGCAGGGTCAGGCTGCCCAGGTCAGCTAATCCTCAGCCCTCAGGGAATCACATTGCAGAAAATGGACCTCGCTAAGACAGAATATTCGCCAAGGAAAAAAAGGACACAATGCCATTTGCAGCACCGTAGATGAGTCTCGAGGTAATCACGTGACTTGGAGTAAGTCAGAAAGTGAAAGACACATATCATATCATATCACTTATAGGTGTTACCTATAAATTGATACCAGGGCAGATATTTCCACTTAGAAGGGCAATCACAGATTCATTAAACAAACTTATGGTTCACCAAAGGAAAGGTGTGAGGATTGAATTCATTACGATTTTGGGGTTAACAGACAGATACAAACACAGTAGACGTATATAATCACCAAAGACCTACGGAGTACCAAGAGAAGACTACTCAACATTCTGTCATAACGTACATGGGAAAAGGATCCCAGGAAGAACAGACATATGTATATGTGTAAAAGAACCACCTCTTGCACACCTACAACAAGCTAAACGTTGTACTCAAACTTGCTGTAATAAAAAATAAAAAATTAAATTAAAAACACGAACAAGAAGTAGTGAGACAAACTTGAGGGGCTTTCTCCTGGCACATTCCGTTCTACATTCCAATCTAGAACACGACTTCCATTGAGGCTCTGCTGCCCTAGTAACCAGATTTGGTAAGGGAGAACTGCTGCCACCTTGTGGCCGTTTCACACAACTGCAGGTTTAATGCCAGCGCTAAGGGTCAGTGGATATTCCAAATCATTACAGGCCTGTAAATGACCCCTGCCCTGAAAACAAATCCTGGGGTCATATATCGACCAAAAAATTCAAAAGACGTCCATATTTCAAAACGACAGTTTCAAGAGGCATATTTCACGCACATTAGTGTTCTGCTTCTTTTGCTTTCTTTCTTTCTTTGTTAAGAAAAACGGGAATGGAGAAAGGCAACCCTCAGAATGGGCGAAAACGTTCACAAACGAATCAATGGACAAAGGTTTAATCTCCAATATATATAAACAGCTCATGCAGCTTAATATTAATAAAACAAACAACCCAATACAAAAATGGGCAGAAGATCTAAAGAGACGTTTCTTCAAAGAAGACACAGAGATGGCCAAGACGCACATGAAAAGCTGCTCAACATCACTAATTATTAGAGAAATGCAAATCAAAACTACAATGAGGTAAGACCTCACACCTGTTAGAATCGGCATCATCAGATAATCTACAATCAACAAATTCTGGGGAGGGTGTGGACAAAAGGAACCCTCTTCCGCTATTGGTGGGAATGTAAATTGATACAGTCACTATGGAGAACAGTATGGAGGTTCCTTTAAAAAACTAAAAAGAGAATTACCATAGGATCCAGCAATCCCACTTCTGGGCATATACCCAGAGAAAACCATAAATCACAGAGACACATTCACCACAATGTTCATTGCAGCACTATTTACAATAGCCAGGTAATGGAAGCAACCTAAATGCCCACAGACAGACGAATGGATAAAGATGTGGTACATATACAAAATGGAATATTACTCAGCCATAAAAAGGAATGAAACTGGGTCATTTGTAGAGAAGTTGATGGAACTAGAGACTGTCATACAGAGTGAAGTAAGTCAGAAAGAGAAAAACAAATATTGTATATTAATGCCTATATGTGGAACCTAGAAATATGCTACAGATGAACTGGTTTGCAGGGCAGAAATAGAGACACAGAGGTAGAGAACAAACGTATGGACACAAAGTGGGGGAAGCCATGGGGTGGTGGTGGTGGGATGAGTTGGGAGATTAGGATTGACCTGTATACATGTCTATGCATAAAATAGATACCTAATAATAACCTACTGTATAAAAAAATAACTAAAATTAAATTTCAAAATTTTAAAAAATAAAATGTAAAAATAAAACAGAAAAAAAGTTCTTCCATTCACACTGATGTATTTATACGAATGAATTATTTCCATGCTTATATCTATAAATACATAAATGAGGAATAAAATCTAACTTGAACCAAAAAAGAAAAAAAAAACTGAACCTAACAGTTATACAGAGGAAAACACTACCAAGGCACTTGCTCCACTGGTAAACAATTCTGAAATTGGTCAGAGGTGGGGAATCATCTCCCATACAGCCAGCAGCCCCGCCCGCCCACGCAAGGAGCATCCTCATTGCAAAGCTGGGAGACCGTGCCGAGGCCTCTGTGAGTAAACGTGAGCTGAGCCCCAGGCCAGATGCTGCTGAACTGTTCCCACCCTTCCCAGGTGAAACACCTGAATATGTACAAGGGCTTGAAAGCCTAGAGGAAGGGCCGTGGAGCCACACCAGCGACAGCACGCAGACCAACTTGGTGCCTGCAGGTCAGCCAGGATGGTACTGGCCACGGGCGCTCTTCTGGAAGCTTTCTATTGCCCTGCCTGAGATACCCCTCCTGTCCCGGCCCCCACTCCTTTTTTTCCTTCCTCACCTCAGCCCGGAGAGATATTCCAGTGGAAGTTATGGGTGACACATCCTCTTCTTTACAGGTGGCAGCCTGGCAACTCCTGCCGAAAGTCCAGCAGATCCCCACTCACACCGGGCCACCCACAAAGCCGTGGACCCTCGCACCCTCCCACCAGCACGGCCCCGAGACTGCTGACGGGGCAGAGAATATGGAGTCAGGCACAGCTGCAGGGGCTATTGCTGCCTGGAGTGCTGTTTATATTGACCTCAACCCAGGCAACCCTGGGGAGGGCTTGCCGGCAGGGTCAGGCTGCCCAGGTCAGCTAATCCTCAGCCCTCAGGGAATCACATTGCAGAAAATGGACCTCGCTAAGACAGAATATTCGCCAAGGAAAAAAAGGACACAATGCCATTTGCAGCACCGTAGATGAGTCTCGAGGTAATCACGTGACTTGGAGTAAGTCAGAAAGTGAAAGACACATATCATATCATATCACTTATAGGTGTTACCTATAAATTGATACCAGGGCAGATATTTCCACTTAGAAGGGCAATCACAGATTCATTAAACAAACTTATGGTTCACCAAAGGAAAGGTGTGAGGATTGAATTCATTACGATTTTGGGGTTAACAGACAGATACAAACACAGTAGACGTATATAATCACCAAAGACCTACGGAGTACCAAGAGAAGACTACTCAACATTCTGTCATAACGTACATGGGAAAAGGATCCCAGGAAGAACAGACATATGTATATGTGTAAAAGAACCACCTCTTGCACACCTACAACAAGCTAAACGTTGTACTCAAACTTGCTGTAATAAAAAATAAAAAATTAAATTAAAAACACGAACAAGAAGTAGTGAGACAAACTTGAGGGGCTTTCTCCTGGCACATTCCGTTCTACATTCCAATCTAGAACACGACTTCCATTGAGGCTCTGCTGCCCTAGTAACCAGATTTGGTAAGGGAGAACTGCTGCCACCTTGTGGCCGTTTCACACAACTGCAGGTTTAATGCCAGCGCTAAGGGTCAGTGGATATTCCAAATCATTACAGGCCTGTAAATGACACCTGCCCTGAAAACAAATCCTGGGGTCATATATCGACCAAAAAATTCAAAAGACGTCCATATTTCAAAACGACAGTTTCAAGAGGCATATTTCACGCACATTAGTGTTCTGCTTCTTTTGCTTTCTTTCTTTCTTTGTTAAGAAAAACGGGAATGGAGAAAGGCAACCCTCAGAATGGGCGAAAACGTTCACAAACGAATCAATGGACAAAGGTTTAATCTCCAATATATATAAACAGCTCATGCAGCTTAATATTAATAAAACAAACAACCCAATACAAAAATGGGCAGAAGATCTAAAGAGACGTTTCTTCAAAGAAGACACAGAGATGGCCAAGACGCACATGAAAAGCTGCTCAACATCACTAATTATTAGAGAAATGCAAATCAAAACTACAATGAGGTAAGACCTCACACCTGTTAGAATCGGCATCATCAGATAATCTACAATCAACAAATTCTGGGGAGGGTGTGGACAAAAGGAACCCTCTTCCGCTATTGGTGGGAATGTAAATTGATACAGTCACTATGGAGAACAGTATGGAGGTTCCTTTAAAAAACTAAAAAGAGAATTACCATAGGATCCAGCAATCCCACTTCTGGGCATATACCCAGAGAAAACCATAAATCACAGAGACACATTCACCACAATGTTCATTGCAGCACTATTTACAATAGCCAGGTAATGGAAGCAACCTAAATGCCCACAGACAGACGAATGGATAAAGATGTGGTACATATACAAAATGGAATATTACTCAGCCATAAAAAGGAATGAAACTGGGTCATTTGTAGAGAAGTTGATGGAACTAGAGACTGTCATACAGAGTGAAGTAAGTCAGAAAGAGAAAAACAAATATTGTATATTAATGCCTATATGTGGAACCTAGAAATATGCTACAGATGAACTGGTTTGCAGGGCAGAAATAGAGACACAGAGGTAGAGAACAAACGTATGGACACAAAGTGGGGGAAGCCATGGGGTGGTGGTGGTGGGATGAGTTGGGAGATTAGGATTGACCTGTATACATGTCTATGCATAAAATAGATACCTAATAATAACCTACTGTATAAAAAAATAACTAAAATTAAATTTCAAAATTTTAAAAAATAAAATGTAAAAATAAAACAGAAAAAAAGTTCTTCCATTCACACTGATGTATTTATACGAATGAATTATTTCCATGCTTATATCTATAAATACATAAATGAGGAATAAAATCTAACTTGAACCAAAAAAGAAAAAAAAAACTGAACCTAACAGTTATACAGAGGAAAACACTACCAAGGCACTTGCTCCACTGGTAAACAATTCTGAAATTGGTCAGAGGTGGGGAATCATCTCCCATACAGCCAGCAGCCCCGCCCGCCCACGCAAGGAGCATCCTCATTGCAAAGCTGGGAGACCGTGCCGAGGCCTCTGTGAGTAAACGTGAGCTGAGCCCCAGGCCAGATGCTGCTGAACTGTTCCCACCCTTCCCAGGTGAAACACCTGAATATGTACAAGGGCTTGAAAGCCTAGAGGAAGGGCCGTGGAGCCACACCAGCGACAGCACGCAGACCAACTTGGTGCCTGCAGGTCAGCCAGGATGGTACTGGCCACGGGCGCTCTTCTGGAAGCTTTCTATTGCCCTGCCTGAGATACCCCTCCTGTCCCGGCCCCCACTCCTTTTTTTCCTTCCTCACCTCAGCCCGGAGAGATATTCCAGTGGAAGTTATGGGTGACACATCCTCTTCTTTACAGGTGGCAGCCTGGCAACTCCTGCCGAAAGTCCAGCAGATCCCCACTCACACCGGGCCACCCACAAAGCCGTGGACCCTCGCACCCTCCCACCAGCACGGCCCCGAGACTGCTGACGGGGCAGAGAATATGGAGTCAGGCACAGCTGCAGGGGCTATTGCTGCCTGGAGTGCTGTTTATATTGACCTCAACCCAGGCAACCCTGGGGAGGGCTTGCCGGCAGGGTCAGGCTGCCCAGGTCAGCTAATCCTCAGCCCTCAGGGAATCACATTGCAGAAAATGGACCTCGCTAAGACAGAATATTCGCCAAGGAAAAAAAGGACACAATGCCATTTGCAGCACCGTAGATGAGTCTCGAGGTAATCACGTGACTTGGAGTAAGTCAGAAAGTGAAAGACACATATCATATCATATCACTTATAGGTGTTACCTATAAATTGATACCAGGGCAGATATTTCCACTTAGAAGGGCAATCACAGATTCATTAAACAAACTTATGGTTCACCAAAGGAAAGGTGTGAGGATTGAATTCATTACGATTTTGGGGTTAACAGACAGATACAAACACAGTAGACGTATATAATCACCAAAGACCTACGGAGTACCAAGAGAAGACTACTCAACATTCTGTCATAACGTACATGGGAAAAGGATCCCAGGAAGAACAGACATATGTATATGTGTAAAAGAACCACCTCTTGCACACCTACAACAAGCTAAACGTTGTACTCAAACTTGCTGTAATAAAAAATAAAAAATTAAATTAAAAACACGAACAAGAAGTAGTGAGACAAACTTGAGGGGCTTTCTCCTGGCACATTCCGTTCTACATTCCAATCTAGAACACGACTTCCATTGAGGCTCTGCTGCCCTAGTAACCAGATTTGGTAAGGGAGAACTGCTGCCACCTTGTGGCCGTTTCACACAACTGCAGGTTTAATGCCAGCGCTAAGGGTCAGTGGATATTCCAAATCATTACAGGCCTGTAAATGACACCTGCCCTGAAAACAAATCCTGGGGTCATATATCGACCAAAAAATTCAAAAGACGTCCATATTTCAAAACGACAGTTTCAAGAGGCATATTTCACGCACATTAGTGTTCTGCTTCTTTTGCTTTCTTTCTTTCTTTGTTAAGAAAAACGGGAATGGAGAAAGGCAACCCTCAGAATGGGCGAAAACGTTCACAAACGAATCAATGGACAAAGGTTTAATCTCCAATATATATAAACAGCTCATGCAGCTTAATATTAATAAAACAAACAACCCAATACAAAAATGGGCAGAAGATCTAAAGAGACGTTTCTTCAAAGAAGACACAGAGATGGCCAAGACGCACATGAAAAGCTGCTCAACATCACTAATTATTAGAGAAATGCAAATCAAAACTACAATGAGGTAAGACCTCACACCTGTTAGAATCGGCATCATCAGATAATCTACAATCAACAAATTCTGGGGAGGGTGTGGACAAAAGGAACCCTCTTCCGCTATTGGTGGGAATGTAAATTGATACAGTCACTATGGAGAACAGTATGGAGGTTCCTTTAAAAAACTAAAAAGAGAATTACCATAGGATCCAGCAATCCCACTTCTGGGCATATACCCAGAGAAAACCATAAATCACAGAGACACATTCACCACAATGTTCATTGCAGCACTATTTACAATAGCCAGGTAATGGAAGCAACCTAAATGCCCACAGACAGACGAATGGATAAAGATGTGGTACATATACAAAATGGAATATTACTCAGCCATAAAAAGGAATGAAACTGGGTCATTTGTAGAGAAGTTGATGGAACTAGAGACTGTCATACAGAGTGAAGTAAGTCAGAAAGAGAAAAACAAATATTGTATATTAATGCCTATATGTGGAACCTAGAAATATGCTACAGATGAACTGGTTTGCAGGGCAGAAATAGAGACACAGAGGTAGAGAACAAACGTATGGACACAAAGTGGGGGAAGCCATGGGGTGGTGGTGGTGGGATGAGTTGGGAGATTAGGATTGACCTGTATACATGTCTATGCATAAAATAGATACCTAATAATAACCTACTGTATAAAAAAATAACTAAAATTAAATTTCAAAATTTTAAAAAATAAAATGTAAAAATAAAACAGAAAAAAAGTTCTTCCATTCACACTGATGTATTTATACGAATGAATTATTTCCATGCTTATATCTATAAATACATAAATGAGGAATAAAATCTAACTTGAACCAAAAAAGAAAAAAAAAACTGAACCTAACAGTTATACAGAGGAAAACACTACCAAGGCACTTGCTCCACTGGTAAACAATTCTGAAATTGGTCAGAGGTGGGGAATCATCTCCCATACAGCCAGCAGCCCCGCCCGCCCACGCAAGGAGCATCCTCATTGCAAAGCTGGGAGACCGTGCCAAGGCCTCTGTGAGTAAACGTGAGCTGAGCCCCAGGCCAGATGCTGCTGAACTGTTCCCACCCTTCCCAGGCGAAACACCTGAATATGTACAAGGGCTTGAAAGCCTAGAGGAAGGGCCGTGGAGCCACACCAGCGACAGCACGCAGGCCAACTTGGTGCCCGCAGGTCAGCCAGGATGGTACTGGCCATGGGCGCTCTTCTGGAAGCTTTCTATTGCCCTACCTGAGATACCCTTCTTGTCCCGGCCCCCACTCCTTTTTTTCCTTCCTCACCTCAGCCCGGAGAGATATTCCAGTGGAAGTTATGGGTGACACATCCTCTTCTTTACAGGTGGCAGCCTGGCAACTCCTTCCGAAAGTCCAGCAGAGCCCCACTCACACCGGGCCACCCACAAAGCCGTGGACCCTCACACCCTCCCACCAGCACAGCCCCGAGACTGCTGACGGGGCAGAGAATATGGAATCAGGCACAGCTGCAGGGGCTATTGCTGCCTGGAGTGCTGTTTATATTGACCTCAACCCAGGCAACCCTGGGGAGGGCTTGCCGGCAGGGTCAGGCTGCCCAGGTCAGCTAATCCTCAGCCCTCAGGGAATCACATTGCAGAAAATGGACCTCGCTAAGACAGAATATTCGCCAAGGAAAAAAAGGACACAATGCCATTTGCAGCACCGTAGATGAGTCTCGAGGTAATCACGTGACTTGGAGTAAGTCAGAAAGTGAAAGACACATATCATATCATATCACTTATAGGTGTTACCTATAAATTGATACCAGGGCAGATATTTCCACGGAGAAGGGCAATCACAGATTCATTAAACAAACTTATGGTTCACCAAAGGAAAGGTGTGGGGATTGAATTCATTACGATTTTGGGGTTAACAAACAGATACAAACACAGTAGACGTATATAATCACCAAAGACCTACGGAGTACCAAGAGAAGACTACTCAACATTCTGTCATAACGTACATGGGAAAAGGATCCCAGGAAGAACAGACATATGTATATGTGTAAAAGAACCACCTCTTGCACACCTACAACAAGCTAAACGTTGTACTCAAACTTGCTGTAATAAAAAATAAAAAATTAAATTAAAAACACGAACAAGAAGTAGTGAGACAAACTTGAGGGGCTTTCTCCTGGCACATTCCGTTCTACATTCCAATCTAGAACACGACTTCCATTGAGGCTCTGCTGCCCTAGTAACCAGATTTGGTAAGGGAGAACTGCTGCCACCTTGTGGCCGTTTCACACAACTGCAGGTTTAATGCCAGCGCTAATGGTCAGTGGATATTCCAAATCATTACAGGCCTGTAAATGACACCTGCCCTGAAAACAAATCCTGGGGTCATATATCGACCAAAAAATTCAAAAGACGTCCATATTTCAAAACGACAGTTTCAAGAGGCATATTTCACGCACATTAGTGTTCTGCTTCTTTTGCTTTCTTTCTTTCTTTGTTAAAAAAAACGGGAATGGAAAAAGGCAACCCTCAGAATGGGCGAAAACGTTCACAAACGAATCAATGGACAAAGGTTTAATCTCCAATATATATAAACAGCTCATGCAGCTTAATACTAATAAAACAAACAACCCAATACAAAAATGGGCAGAAGATCTAAAGAGACGTTTCTTCAAAGAAGACACAGAGATGGCCAAGACGCACATGAAAAGCTGCTCAACATCACTAATTATTAGAGAAATGCAAATCAAAACTACAATGAGGTAAGACCTCACACCTGTTAGAATCGGCATCATCAGATAATCTACAAACAACAAATTCTGGGGAGGGTGTGGACAAAAGGAACCCTCTTCCGCTATTGGTGGGAATGTAAATTGATACAGTCACTATGGAGAACAGTATGGAGGTTCCTTTAAAAAACTAAAAAGAGAATTACCATAGGATCCAGCAATCCCACTTCTGGGCATATACCCTGAGAAAACCATAAATCACAGAGACACATTCACCACAATGTTCATTGCAGCACTATTTACAATAGCCAGGTTATGGAAGCAACATAAATTCCCACAGACAGACGAATGGATAAAGATGTGGTACATATATAAAATGGAATATTACTCAGCCATAAAAAGGAATGAAACTGGGTCATTTGTAGAGAAGTTGATGGATCTAGAGACTGTCATACAAAGTGAAGTAAGCCAGAAAGAGAAAAACAAATATTGTATATTAATGCCTATATGTGGAACCTAGAAAAATGGTAGAGATGAACTGGTTTGCAGGGCAGAAATAGAGATACAGAGGTAGAGAACAAACGTATGGACACAAAGTGGGGGAAGCCATGGGGTGGTGGTGGTGGTATGAGTTGGGAGATTAGGATTGACCTGTATACATGTCTATGCATAAAATAGATAACTAATAATAACCTACTGTATAAAAAAATAACTAAAATTAAATTTCAAAATTTTAAAAAATAAAATGTAAAAATAAAACAGAAAAAAAGTTCTTCCATTCACACTGATGTATTTATACGAATGAATTATTTCCATGCTTATATCTATAAATACATAAATGAGGAATAAAATCTAACTTGAACCAAAAAAGAAAAAAAGAAACTGAACCTAACAGTTATACAGAGGAAAACACTACCAAGGCACTTGCTCCAGTGGTAAAGAATTCTGAAATTGGTCAGAGGTGGGGAATCATCTCCCATACAGCCAGCAGCCCCGCCCACCCACGCAAGGAGCATCCTCATTGCAAAGCTGGGAGACCGTGCCGAGGCCTCTGTGAGTAAACGTGTGCTGAGCCCCAGGCCAGATGCTGCTGAACTGTTCCCACCCTTCCCAGGTGAAACACCTGAATATGTACAAGGGCTTGAAAGCCTAGAGGAAGGGCCGCGGAGCCACACCAGCGACAGCACGCAGACCAACTTGGTGCCTGCAGGTCAGCCAGGATGGTACTGGCCACGGGCGCTCTTCTGGAAGCTTTCTATTGCCCTGCCTGAGATAACCCTCCTGTCCCGGCCCCCACTCCTTTTTTTCCTTCCTCACCTCAGCCCGGAGAGATATTCCAGTGGAAGTTATGGGTGACACATCCTCTTCTTTACAGGTGGCAGCCTGGCAACTCCTGCCGAAAGTCCAGCAGAGCCCCACTCACACCGGGCCACCCACAAAGCCGTGGACCCTCACACCCTCCCACCAGCACAGCCCCGAGACTGCTGACGGGGCAGAGAATATGGAGTCAGGCACAGCTGCAGGGGCTATTGCTGCCTGGAGTGCTGTTTATATTGACCTCAACCCAGGCAACCCTGGGGAGGGCTTGCCGGCAGGGTCAGGCTGCCCAGGTCAGCTAATCCTCAGCCCTCAGGGAATCACATTGCAGAAAATGGACCTCGCTAAGACAGAATATTCGCCAAGGAAAAAAAGGACACAATGCCATTTGCAGCACCGTAGATGAGTCTCGAGTTAATCACGTGACTTGGAGTAAGTCAGAAAGTGAAAGACACATATCATATCATATCACTTATAGGTGTTACCTATAAATTGATACCAGGGCAGATATTTCCACGGAGAAGGGCAATCACAGATTCATTAAACAAACTTATGGTTCACCAAAGGAAAGGTGTGAGGATTGAATTCATTACGATATTGGGGTTAACAGACAGATACAAACACAGTAGACGTATATAATCACCAAAGACCTACGGAGTACCAAGAGAAGACTACTCAACATTCTGTCATAACGTACATGGGAAAAGGATCCCAGGAAGAACAGACATATGTATATGTGTAAAAGAACCACCTCTTGCACTCCTACAACAAGCAAATCGTTGTACTCAAACTTGCTGTAATAAAAAATAAAAAATTAAATTAAAAACACGAACAAGAAGTAGTGAGACAAACTTGAGGGGCTTTCTCCTGGCACATTCCGTTCTACATTCCAATCTAGAACACGACTTCCATTGAGGCTCTGCTGCCCTAGTAACCAGATTTGGTAAGGGAGAACTGCTGCCACCTTGTGGCCGTTTCACACAACTGCAGGTTTAATGCCAGCGCTAATGGTCAGTGGATATTCCAAATCATTACAGGCCTGTAAATGACACCTGCCCTGAAAACAAATCCTGGGGTCATATATCGACCAAAAAATTCAAAAGACGTCCATATTTCAAAACGACAGTTTCAAGAGGCATATTTCACGCACATTAGTGTTCTGCTTCTTTTGCTTTCTTTCTTTCTTTGTTAAAAAAAACGGGAATGGAAAAAGGCAACCCTCAGAATGGGCGAAAACGTTCACAAACGAATCAATGGACAAAGGTTTAATCTCCAATATATATAAACAGCTCATGCAGCTTAATACTAATAAAACAAACAACCCAATACAAAAATGGGCAGAAGATCTAAAGAGACGTTTCTTCAAAGAAGACACAGAGATGGCCAAGACGCACATGAAAAGCTGCTCAACATCACTAATTATTAGAGAAATGCAAATCAAAACTACAATGAGGTAAGACCTCACACCTGTTAGAATCGGCATCATCAGATAATCTACAAACAACAAATTCTGGGGAGGGTGTGGACAAAAGGAACCCTCTTCCGCTATTGGTGGGAATGTAAATTGATACAGTCACTATGGAGAACAGTATGGAGGTTCCTTTAAAAAACTAAAAAGAGAATTACCATAGGATCCAGCAATCCCACTTCTGGGCATATACCCTGAGAAAACCATAAATCACAGAGACACATTCACCACAATGTTCATTGCAGCACTATTTACAATAGCCAGGTTATGGAAGCAACATAAATTCCCACAGACAGACGAATGGATAAAGATGTGGTACATATATAAAATGGAATATTACTCAGCCATAAAAAGGAATGAAACTGCGTCATTTGTAGAGAAGTTGATGGATCTAGAGACTGTCATACAAAGTGAAGTAAGCCAGAAAGAGAAAAACAAATATTGTATATTAATGCCTATATGTGGAACCTAGAAAAATGGTAGAGATGAACTGGTTTGCAGGGCAGAAATAGAGACACAGAGGTAGAGAACAAACGTATGGACACAAAGTGGGGGAAGCCATGGGGTGGTGGTGGTGGTATGAGTTGGGAGATTAGGATTGACCTGTATACATGTCTAGGCATAAAATAGATAACTAATAATAACCTACTGTATAAAAAAATAACTAAAATTAAATTTCAAAATTTTAAAAAATAAAATGTAAAAATAAAACAGAAAAAAAGTTCTTCCATTCACACTGATGTATTTATACGAATGAATTATTTCCATGCTTATATCTATAAATACATAAATGAGGAATAAAATCTAACTTGAACCAAAAAAGAAAAAAAGAAACTGAACCTAACAGTTATACAGAGGAAAACACTACCAAGGCACTTGCTCCAGTGGTAAAGAATTCTGAAATTGGTCAGAGGTGGGGAATCATCTCCCATACAGCCAGCAGCCCCGCCCACCCACGCAAGGAGCATCCTCATTGCAAAGCTGGGAGACCGTGCCGAGGCCTCTGTGAGTAAACGTGTGCTGAGCCCCAGGCCAGATGCTGCTGAACTGTTCCCACCCTTCCCAGGTGAAACACCTGAATATGTACAAGGGCTTGAAAGCCTAGAGGAAGGGCCGCGGAGCCACACCAGCGACAGCACGCAGACCAACTTGGTGCCTGCAGGTCAGCCAGGATGGTACTGGCCACGGGCGCTCTTCTGGAAGCTTTCTATTGCCCTGCCTGAGATAACCCTCCTGTCCCGGCCCCCACTCCTTTTTTTCCTTCCTCACCTCAGCCCGGAGAGATATTCCAGTGGAAGTTATGGGTGACACATCCTCTTCTTTACAGGTGGCAGCCTGGCAACTCCTGCCGAAAGTCCAGCAGAGCCCCACTCACACCGGGCCACCCACAAAGCCGTGGACCCTCACACCCTCCCACCAGCACAGCCCCGAGACTGCTGACGGGGCAGAGAATATGGAGTCAGGCACAGCTGCAGGGGCTATTGCTGCCTGGAGTGCTGTTTATATTGACCTCAACCCAGGCAACCCTGGGGAGGGCTTGCCGGCAGGGTCAGGCTGCCCAGGTCAGCTAATCCTCAGCCCTCAGGGAATCACATTGCAGAAAATGGACCTCGCTAAGACAGAATATTCGCCAAGGAAAAAAAGGACACAATGCCATTTGCAGCACCGTAGATGAGTCTCGAGGTAATCACGTGACTTGGAGTAAGTCAGAAAGTGAAAGACACATATCATATCATATCACTTATAGGTGTTACCTATAAATTGATACCAGGGCAGATATTTCCACGGAGAAGGGCAATCACAGATTCATTAAACAAACTTATGGTTCACCAAAGGAAAGGTGTGAGGATTGAATTCATTACGATATTGGGGTTAACAGACAGATACAAACACAGTAGACGTATATAATCACCAAAGACCTACGGAGTACCAAGAGAAGACTACTCAACATTCTGTCATAACGTACATGGGAAAAGGATCCCAGGAAGAACAGACATATGTATATGTGTAAAAGAACCACCTCTTGCACTCCTACAACAAGCTAATCGTTGTACTCAAACTTGCTGTAATAAAAAATAAAAAATTAAATTAAAAACACGAACAAGAAGTAGTGAGACAAACTTGAGGGGCTTTCTCCTGGCACATTCCGTTCTACATTCCAATCTAGAACACGACTTCCATTGTGGCTCTGCTGCCCTAGTAACCAGATTTGGTAAGGGAGAACTGCTGCCACCTTGTGGCCGTTTCACACAACTGCAGGTTTAATGCCAGCGCTAATGGTCAGTGGATATTCCAAATCATTACAGGCCTGTAAATGACACCTGCCCTGAAAACAAATCCTGGGGTCATATATCGACCAAAAAATTCAAAAGACGTCCATATTTCAAAACGACAGTTTCAAGAGGCATATTTCACGCACATTAGTGTTCTGCTTCTTTTGCTTTCTTTCTTTCTTTGTTAAAAAAAACGGGAATGGAGAAAGGCAACCCTCAGAATGGGCGAAAACGTTCACAAACGAATCAATGGACAAAGGTTTAATCTCCAATATATATAAAAAGCTCATGCAGCTTAATACTAATAAAACAAACATCCCAATACAAAAATGGGCAGAAGGTCTAAAGAGACGTTTCTTCAAAGAAGACACAGAGATGGCCAAGACGCACATGAAAAGCTGCTCAACATCACTAATTATTAGAGAAATGCAAATCAAAACTACAATGAGGTAAGACCTCACACCTGTTAGAATCGGCATCATCAGATAATCTACAAACAACAAATTCTGGGGAGGTTGTGGGCAAAAGGAACCCTCTTCCGCTATTGGTGGGAATGTAAATTGATACAGTCACTATGGAGAACAGTATGGAGGTTCCTTTAAAAAACTAAAAAGAGAATTACCATAGGATCCAGCAATCCCACTTCTGGGCATATACCCTGAGAAAACCATAAATCACAGAGACACATTCACCACAATGTTCATTGCAGCACTATTTACAATAGCCAGGTTATGGAAGCAACATAAATGCCCACAGACAGACGAATGGATAAAGATGTGGTACATATATAAAATGGAATATTACTCAGCCATAAAAAGGAATGAACCTGGGTCATTTGTAGAGAAGTTGATGGATCTAGAGACTGTCATACAGAGTGAAGTAAGCCAGAAAGAGAAAAACAAATATTGTATATTAATGCCTATATGAGGAACCTAGAAAAATGGTAGAGATGAACTGGTTTGCAGGGCAGAAATAGAGACACAGAGGTAGAGAACAAACGTATGGACACAAAGTGGGGGAAGCCATGGGGTGGTGGTGGTGGGATGAGTTGGGAGATTAGGATTGACCTGTACACATGTCTATGCATAAAATAGATAACTAATAATAACCTACTGTATAAAAAAATAACTAAAATTAAATTTCAAAATTTTAAAAAATAAAATGTAAAAATAAAACAGAAATAAGTTCTTCCATTCACACTGATGTATTTATACGAATGAATTATTTCCATGCTTATATCTATAAATACATAAATGAGGAATAAAATCTAACTTGAACCAATAAAGAAAAAAAAACTGAACCTAAGTATTATACACAGGAAAACACTACCAAGGCACTTGCTCCAGTGGTAAACAATTCTGAAATTGGTCAGAGGTGGGGAATCATCTCCCATACAGCCAGCAGCCCCGCCCGCCCACGCAAGGAGCATCCTCATTGCAAAGCTGGGAGACCGTGCCGAGGCCTCTGTGAGTAAACGTGAGCTGAGCCCCAGGCCAGATGCTGCTGAACTGTTCCCACCCTTCCCAGGTGAAACACCTGAATATGTACAAGGGCTTGAAAGCCTAGAGGAAGGGCCGTGGAGCCACACCAGCGACAGCACGCAGACCAACTTGGTGCCTGCAGGTCAGCCAGGATGGTACTGGCCACGGGCGCTCTTCTGGAAGCTTTCTATTGCCCTGCCTGAGATACCCCTCCTGTCCCGGCCCCCACTCCTTTTTTTCCTTCCTCACCTCAGCCCGGAGAGATATTCCAGTGGAAGTTATGGGTGACACATCCTCTTCTTTACAGGTGGCAGCCTGGCAACTCCTGCCGAAAGTCCAGCAGATCCCCACTCACACCGGGCCACCCACAAAGCCGTGGACCCTCACACCCTCCCACCAGCACGGCCCCGAGACTGCTGACGGGGCAGAGAATATGGAGTCAGGCACAGCTGCAGGGGCTATTGCTGCCTGGAGTGCTGTTTATATTGACCTCAACCCAGGCAACCCTGGGGAGGGCTTGCCGGCAGGGTCAGGCTGCCCAGGTCAGCTAATCCTCAGCCCTCAGGGAATCACATTGCAGAAAATGGACCTCGCTAAGACAGAATATTCGCCAAGGAAAAAAAGGACACAATGCCATTTGCAGCACCGTAGATGAGTCTCGAGGTAATCACGTGACTTGGAGTAAGTCAGAAAGTGAAAGACACATATCATATCATATCACTTATAGGTGTTACCTATAAATTGATACCAGGGCAGATATTTCCACTTAGAAGGGCAATCACAGATTCATTAAACAAACTTATGGTTCACCAAAGGAAAGGTGTGAGGATTGAATTCATTACGATTTTGGGGTTAACAGACAGATACAAACACAGTAGACGTATATAATCACCAAAGACCTACGGAGTACCAAGAGAAGACTACTCAACATTCTGTCATAACGTACATGGGAAAAGGATCCCAGGAAGAACAGACATATGTATATGTGTAAAAGAACCACCTCTTGCACACCTACAACAAGCTAAACGTTGTACTCAAACTTGCTGTAATAAAAAATAAAAAATTAAATTAAAAACACGAACAAGAAGTAGTGAGACAAACTTGAGGGGCTTTCTCCTGGCACATTCCGTTCTACATTCCAATCTAGAACACGACTTCCATTGAGGCTCTGCTGCCCTAGTAACCAGATTTGGTAAGGGAGAACTGCTGCCACCTTGTGGCCGTTTCACACAACTGCAGGTTTAATGCCAGCGCTAAGGGTCAGTGGATATTCCAAATCATTACAGGCCTGTAAATGACACCTGCCCTGAAAACAAATCCTGGGGTCATATATCGACCAAAAAATTCAAAAGACGTCCATATTTCAAAACGACAGTTTCAAGAGGCATATTTCACGCACATTAGTGTTCTGCTTCTTTTGCTTTCTTTCTTTCTTTGTTAAGAAAAACGGGAATGGAGAAAGGCAACCCTCAGAATGGGCGAAAACGTTCACAAACGAATCAATGGACAAAGGTTTAATCTCCAATATATATAAACAGCTCATGCAGCTTAATATTAATAAAACAAACAACCCAATACAAAAATGGGCAGAAGATCTAAAGAGACGTTTCTTCAAAGAAGACACAGAGATGGCCAAGACGCACATGAAAAGCTGCTCAACATCACTAATTATTAGAGAAATGCAAATCAAAACTACAATGAGGTAAGACCTCACACCTGTTAGAATCGGCATCATCAGATAATCTACAATCAACAAATTCTGGGGAGGGTGTGGACAAAAGGAACCCTCTTCCGCTATTGGTGGGAATGTAAATTGATACAGTCACTATGGAGAACAGTATGGAGGTTCCTTTAAAAAACTAAAAAGAGAATTACCATAGGATCCAGCAATCCCACTTCTGGGCATATACCCAGAGAAAACCATAAATCACAGAGACACATTCACCACAATGTTCATTGCAGCACTATTTACAATAGCCAGGTAATGGAAGCAACCTAAATGCCCACAGACAGACGAATGGATAAAGATGTGGTACATATACAAAATGGAATATTACTCAGCTATAAAAAGGAATGAAACTGGGTCATTTGTAGAGAAGTTGATGGAACTAGAGACTGTCATACAGAGTGAAGTAAGTCAGAAAGAGAAAAACAAATATTGTATATTAATGCCTATATGTGGAACCTAGAAATATGCTACAGATGAACTGGTTTGCAGGGCAGAAATAGAGACACAGAGGTAGAGAACAAACGTATGGACACAAAGTGGGGGAAGCCATGGGGTGGTGGTGGTGGGATGAGTTGGGAGATTAGGATTGACCTGTATACATGTCTATGCATAAAATAGATACCTAATAATAACCTACTGTATAAAAAAATAACTAAAATTAAATTTCAAAATTTTAAAAAATAAAATGTAAAAATAAAACAGAAAAAAAGTTCTTCCATTCACACTGATGTATTTATACGAATGAATTATTTCCATGCTTATATCTATAAATACATAAATGAGGAATAAAATCTAACTTGAGCCAAAAAAGAAAAAAAAAACTGAACCTAACAGTTATACAGAGGAAAACACTACCAAGGCACTTGCTCCACTGGTAAACAATTCTGAAATTGGTCAGAGGTGGGGAATCATCTCCCATACAGCCAGCAGCCCCGCCCGCCCACGCAAGGAGCATCCTCATTGCAAAGCTGGGAGACCGTGCCAAGGCCTCTGTGAGTAAACGTGAGCTGAGCCCCAGGCCAGATGCTGCTGAACTGTTCCCACCCTTCCCAGGCGAAACACCTGAATATGTACAAGGGCTTGAAAGCCTAGAGGAAGGGCCGTGGAGCCACACCAGCGACAGCACGCAGGCCAACTTGGTGCCCGCAGGTCAGCCAGGATGGTACTGGCCATGGGCGCTCTTCTGGAAGCTTTCTATTGCCCTACCTGAGATACCCTTCTTGTCCCGGCCCCCACTCCTTTTTTTCCTTCCTCACCTCAGCCCGGAGAGATATTCCAGTGGAAGTTATGGGTGACACATCCTCTTCTTTACAGGTGGCAGCCTGGCAACTCCTTCCGAAAGTCCAGCAGAGCCCCACTCACACCGGGCCACCCACAAAGCCGTGGACCCTCACACCCTCCCACCAGCACAGCCCCGAGACTGCTGACGGGGCAGAGAATATGGAATCAGGCACAGCTGCAGGGGCTATTGCTACCTGGAGTGCTGTTTATATTGACCTCAACCCAGGCAACCCTGGGGAGGGCTTGCCGGCAGGGTCAGGCTGCCCAGGTCAGCTAATCCTCAGCCCTCAGGGAATCACATTGCAGAATATGGACCTCGCTAAGACAGAATATTCGCCAAGGAAAAAAAGGACACAATGCCATTTGCAGCACCGTAGATGAGTCTCGAGGTAATCACGTGACTTGGAGTAAGTCAGAAAGTGAAAGACACATATCATATCATATCACTTATAGGTGTTACCTATAAATTGATACCAGGGCAGATATTTCCACGGAGAAGGGCAATCACAGATTCATTAAACAAACTTATGGTTCACCAAAGGAAAGGTGTGGGGATTGAATTCATTACGATTTTGGGGTTAACAGACAGATACAAACACAGTAGACGTATATAATCACCAAAGACCTACGGAGTACCAAGAGAAGACTACTCAACATTCTGTCATAACGTACATGGGAAAAGGATCCCAGGAAGAACAGACATATGTATATGTGTAAAAGAACCACCTCTTGCACACCTACAACAAGCTAAACGTTGTACTCAAACTTGCTGTAATAAAAAATAAAAAATTAAATTAAAAACACGAACAAGAAGTAGTGAGACAAACTTGAGGGGCTTTCTCCTGGCACATTCCGTTCTACATTCCAATCTAGAACACGACTTCCATTGAGGCTCTGCTGCCCTAGTAACCAGATTTGGTAAGGGAGAACTGCTGCCAC
This sequence comes from Mesoplodon bidens, assembly GCF_964165515.1. Classification (NCBI taxonomy): domain Eukaryota; kingdom Metazoa; phylum Chordata; class Mammalia; order Artiodactyla; family Ziphiidae; genus Mesoplodon; species Mesoplodon bidens. The sequence goes on from NW_027672397.1 coordinate 306,433, forward strand.
CTTGTGGCCGTTTCACACAACTGCAGGTTTAATGCCAGCGCTAATGGTCAGTGGATATTCCAAATCATTACAGGCCTGTAAATGACACCTGCCCTGAAAACAAATCCTGGGGTCATATATCGACCAAAAAATTCAAAAGACGTCCATATTTCAAAACGACAGTTTCAAGAGGCATATTTCACGCACATTAGTGTTCTGCTTCTTTTGCTTTCTTTCTTTCTTTGTTAAAAAAAACGGGAATGGAAAAAGGCAACCCTCAGAATGGGCGAAAACGTTCACAAACGAATCAATGGACAAAGGTTTAATCTCCAATATATATAAACAGCTCATGCAGCTTAATACTAATAAAACAAACAACCCAATACAAAAATGGGCAGAAGATCTAAAGAGACGTTTCTTCAAAGAAGACACAGAGATGGCCAAGACGCACATGAAAAGCTGCTCAACATCACTAATTATTAGAGAAATGCAAATCAAAACTACAATGAGGTAAGACCTCACACCTGTTAGAATCGGCATCATCAGATAATCTACAAACAACAAATTCTGGGGAGGGTGTGGACAAAAGGAACCCTCTTCCGCTATTGGTGGGAATGTAAATTGATACAGTCACTATGGAGAACAGTATGGAGGTTCCTTTAAAAAACTAAAAAGAGAATTACCATAGGATCCAGCAATCCCACTTCTGGGCATATACCCTGAGAAAACCATAAATCACAGAGACACATTCACCACAATGTTCATTGCAGCACTATTTACAATAGCCAGGTTATGGAAGCAACATAAATTCCCACAGACAGACGAATGGATAAAGATGTGGTACATATATAAAATGGAATATTACTCAGCCATAAAAAGGAATGAAACTGGGTCATTTGTAGAGAAGTTGATGGATCTAGAGACTGTCATACAAAGTGAAGTAAGCCAGAAAGAGAAAAACAAATATTGTATATTAATGCCTATATGTGGAACCTAGAAAAATGGTAGAGATGAACTGGTTTGCAGGGCAGAAATAGAGATACAGAGGTAGAGAACAAACGTATGGACACAAAGTGGGGGAAGCCATGGGGTGGTGGTGGTGGTATGAGTTGGGAGATTAGGATTGACCTGTATACATGTCTATGCATAAAATAGATAACTAATAATAACCTACTGTATAAAAAAATAACTAAAATTAAATTTCAAAATTTTAAAAAATAAAATGTAAAAATAAAACAGAAAAAAAGTTCTTCCATTCACACTGATGTATTTATACGAATGAATTATTTCCATGCTTATATCTATAAATACATAAATGAGGAATAAAATCTAACTTGAACCAAAAAAGAAAAAAAGAAACTGAACCTAACAGTTATACAGAGGAAAACACTACCAAGGCACTTGCTCCAGTGGTAAAGAATTCTGAAATTGGTCAGAGGTGGGGAATCATCTCCCATACAGCCAGCAGCCCCGCCCACCCACGCAAGGAGCATCCTCATTGCAAAGCTGGGAGACCGTGCCGAGGCCTCTGTGAGTAAACGTGTGCTGAGCCCCAGGCCAGATGCTGCTGAACTGTTCCCACCCTTCCCAGGTGAAACACCTGAATATGTACAAGGGCTTGAAAGCCTAGAGGAAGGGCCGCGGAGCCACACCAGCGACAGCACGCAGACCAACTTGGTGCCTGCAGGTCAGCCAGGATGGTACTGGCCACGGGCGCTCTTCTGGAAGCTTTCTATTGCCCTGCCTGAGATAACCCTCCTGTCCCGGCCCCCACTCCTTTTTTTCCTTCCTCACCTCAGCCCGGAGAGATATTCCAGTGGAAGTTATGGGTGACACATCCTCTTCTTTACAGGTGGCAGCCTGGCAACTCCTGCCGAAAGTCCAGCAGAGCCCCACTCACACCGGGCCACCCACAAAGCCGTGGACCCTCACACCCTCCCACCAGCACAGCCCCGAGACTGCTGACGGGGCAGAGAATATGGAGTCAGGCACAGCTGCAGGGGCTATTGCTGCCTGGAGTGCTGTTTATATTGACCTCAACCCAGGCAACCCTGGGGAGGGCTTGCCGGCAGGGTCAGGCTGCCCAGGTCAGCTAATCCTCAGCCCTCAGGGAATCACATTGCAGAAAATGGACCTCGCTAAGACAGAATATTCGCCAAGGAAAAAAAGGACACAATGCCATTTGCAGCACCGTAGATGAGTCTCGAGGTAATCACGTGACTTGGAGTAAGTCAGAAAGTGAAAGACACATATCATATCATATCACTTATAGGTGTTACCTATAAATTGATACCAGGGCAGATATTTCCACGGAGAAGGGCAATCACAGATTCATTAAACAAACTTATGGTTCACCAAAGGAAAGGTGTGAGGATTGAATTCATTACGATATTGGGGTTAACAGACAGATACAAACACAGTAGACGTATATAATCACCAAAGACCTACGGAGTACCAAGAGAAGACTACTCAACATTCTGTCATAACGTACATGGGAAAAGGATCCCAGGAAGAACAGACATATGTATATGTGTAAAAGAACCACCTCTTGCACTCCTACAACAAGCTAATCGTTGTACTCAAACTTGCTGTAATAAAAAATAAAAAATTAAATTAAAAACACGAACAAGAAGTAGTGAGACAAACTTGAGGGGCTTTCTCCTGGCACATTCCGTTCTACATTCCAATCTAGAACACGACTTCCATTGTGGCTCTGCTGCCCTAGGAACCAGATTTGGTAAGGGAGAACTGCTGCCACCTTGTGGCCGTTTCACACAACTGCAGGTTTAATGCCAGCGCTAATGGTCAGTGGATATTCCAAATCATTACAGGCCTGTAAATGACACCTGCCCTGAAAACAAATCCTGGGGTCATATATCGACCAAAAAATTCAAAAGACGTCCATATTTCAAAACGACTGTTTCAAGAGGCATATTTCACGCACATTAGTGTTCTGCTTCTTTTGCTTTCTTTCTTTCTTTGTTAAAAAAAACGGGAATGGAGAAAGGCAACCCTCAGAATGGGCGAAAACGTTCACAAACGAATCAATGGACAAAGGTTTAATCTCCAATATATATAAAAAGCTCATGCAGCTTAATACTAATAAAACAAACATCCCAATACAAAAATGGGCAGAAGGTCTAAAGAGACGTTTCTTCAAAGAAGACACAGAGATGGCCAAGACGCACATGAAAAGCTGCTCAACATCACTAATTATTAGAGAAATGCAAATCAAAACTACAATGAGGTAAGACCTCACACCTGTTAGAATCGGCATCATCAGATAATCTACAAACAACAAATTCTGGGGAGGTTGTGGGCAAAAGGAACCCTCTTCCGCTATTGGTGGGAATGTAAATTGATACAGTCACTATGGAGAACAGTATGGAGGTTCCTTTAAAAAACTAAAAAGAGAATTACCATAGGATCCAGCAATCCCACTTCTGGGCATATACCCTGAGAAAACCATAAATCACAGAGACACATTCACCACAATGTTCATTGCAGCACTATTTACAATAGCCAGGTTATGGAAGCAACATAAATGCCCACAGACAGACGAATGGATAAAGATGTGGTACATATATAAAATGGAATATTACTCAGCCATAAAAAGGAATGAACCTGGGTCATTTGTAGAGAAGTTGATGGATCTAGAGACTGTCATACAGAGTGAAGTAAGCCAGAAAGAGAAAAACAAATATTGTATATTAATGCCTATATGAGGAACCTAGAAAAATGGTAGAGATGAACTGGTTTGCAGGGCAGAAATAGAGACACAGAGGTAGAGAACAAACGTATGGACACAAAGTGGGGGAAGCCATGGGGTGGTGGTGGTGGGATGAGTTGGGAGATTAGGATTGACCTGTACACATGTCTATGCATAAAATAGATAACTAATAATAACCTACTGTATAAAAAAATAACTAAAATTAAATTTCAAAATTTTAAAAAATAAAATGTAAAAATAAAACAGAAATAAGTTCTTCCATTCACACTGATGTATTTATACGAATGAATTATTTCCATGCTTATATCTATAAATACATAAATGAGGAATAAAATCTAACTTGAACCAATAAAGAAAAAAAAACTGAACCTAAGTATTATACACAGGAAAACACTACCAAGGCACTTGCTCCAGTGGTAAACAATTCTGAAATTGGTCAGAGGTGGGGAATCATCTCCCATACAGCCAGCAGCACCGCCCGCCCACGCAAGGAGCATCCTCATTGCAAAGCTGGGAGACCGTGCTGAGGCCTCTGTGAGTAAACGTGAGCTGAGCCCCAGGCCAGATGCTGCTGAACTGTTCCCACCCTTCCCAGGTGAAACACCTGAATATGTACAAGGGCTTGAAAGCCTAGAGGAAGGGCCGTGGAGCCACACCAGCGACAGCACGCAGGCCAACTTGGTGCCTGCAGGTCAGCCAGGATGGTACTGCCACGGGCGCTCTTCTGGAAGCTTTCTATTGCCCTGCCTGAGATACCCATCCTGTCCCGGCCCCCACTCCTTTTTTTCCTTCCTCACCTCAGCCCGGAGAGATATTCCAGTGGAAGTTATGGGTGACACATCCTCTTCTTTACAGGTGGCAGCCTGGCAACTCCTGCCGAAAGTCCAGCAGAGCCCCACTCACACCGGGCCACCCACAAAGCCGTGGACCCTCACACCCTCCCACCAGCACAGCCCCGAGACTGCTGATGGGGCAGAGAATATGGAGTAAGGCACAGCTGCAGGGGCTATTGCTGCCTGGAGTGCTGTTTATATTGACCTCAACACAGGCACACCTGGGGAGGGCTTGCCGGCAGGGTCAGGCTGCCCAGGTCAGCTAATCCTCAGCCCTCAGGGAATCACATTGCAGAAAATGGACCTCGCTAAGACAGAATATTCGCCAAGGAAAAAAAGGACACAATGCCATTTGCAGCACCGTAGATGAGTCTCGAGGTAATCACGTGACTTGGAGTAAGTCAGAAAGTGAAAGACACATATCATATCATATCACTTATAGGTGTTACCTATAAATTGATACCAGGGCAGATATTTCCACGGAGAAGGGCAATCACAGATTCATTAAACAAACTTATGGTTCACCAAAGGAAAGGTGTGAGGATTGAATTCATTACGATATTGGGGTTAACAGACAGATACAAACACAGTAGATGTATATAATCACCAAAGACCTACGGAGTACCAAGAGAAGACTACTCAACATTCTGTCATAACGTACATGGGAAAAGGATCCCAGGAAGAACAGACATAAGTATATGTGTAAAAGAACCACCTCTTGCACACCTACAACAAGCTAAACGTTGTACTCAAATTTTCTGTAATAAAAAATAAAAAATTAAATTAAGAACACGAACAAGAAGTAGTGAGACAAACTTGAGGGGCTTTCTCCTGGCACATTCCGTTCTACATTCCAATCTAGAACACGACTTCCATTGAGTCTCTGCTGCCCTAGGAACCAGATTTGGTAAGGGAGAACTGCTGCCACCTTGTGGCCGTTTTACACAACTGCAGGTTTAATGCCAGCGCTAATGGTCAGTGGATATTCCAAATCATTACAGGCCTGTAAATGACACCTGCCCTGAAAACAATTCCTGGGGTCATATATCGACCAAAAAATTCAAAAGACGTCCATATTTCAAAACGACAGTTTCAAGAGGCATATTTCAGGCACATTAGTGTTCTGCTTCTTTTGCTTTCTTTCTTTCTTTGTTAAAAAAAACGGGAATGGAGAAAGGCAACCCTCAGAATGGGCGAAAACGTTCACAAACGAATCAATGGACAAAGGTTTAATCTCCAATATATATAAACAGCTCATGCAGCTTAATATTAATAAAACAAACAACCCAATACAAAAATGGGCAGAAGATCTAAAGAGACGTTTCTTCAAAGAAGACACAGAGATGGCCAAGACGCACATGAAAAGCTGCTCAACATCACTAATTATTAGAGAAATGCAAATCAAAACTACAATGAGGTAAGACCTCACACCTGTTAGAATCGGCATCATCAGATAATCTACAAACAACTAACTCTGGGGAGGGTGTGGACAAAAGGAACCCTCTTCCGCTATTGGTGGGAATGTAAATTGATACAGTCACTATGGAGAACAGTATGGAGATTCCTTTAAAAAACTAAAAAGAGAATTACCATAGGATCCAGCAATCCCACTTCTGGGCATATACCCAGAGAAAACCATAAATCACAGAGACACATTCACCACAATGTTCATTGCAGCACTATTTACAATAGCCAGGTTATGGAAGCAAAATAAGTGCCCACAGACAGACGAATGGATAAAGATGTGGTACATATATAAAATGGAATATTACTCAGCCATAAAAAGGAATGAAACTGGGTCATTTGTAGAGAAGTTGATGGATCTAGAGACTGTCATACAGAGTGAAGTAAGCCAGAAAGAGAAAAACAAATATTGTATATTAATGCCTATATGTGGAACCTAGAAAAATGGTAGAGATGAACTGGTTTGCAGGGCAGAAATAGAGACACAGAGGTAGAGAACAAACGTATGGACACAAAGTGGGGGAAGCCATGGGGTGGTGGTGGTGGTATGAGTTGGGAGATTAGGATTGACCTGTATAAATGTCTATGCATAAAATAGATAACTAATAATAACCTACTGTATAAAAAAATAACTAAAATTAAATTTCAAAATTTTAAAAAATAAAATGTAAAAATAAAACAGAAAAAAAGTTTTTCCATTCACACTGATGTATTTATACGAATGAATTATTTCCATGCTTATATCTATAAATACATAAATGAGGAATAAAATCTAACTTGAACCAAAAAAGAAAAAAAAAAACTGAACCTAACAGTTATACAGAGGAAAACACTACCAAGGCACTTGCTCCATTGGTAAACAATTCTGAAATTGGTCAGAGGTGGGGAATCATCTCCCATACAGCCAGCAGCCCCGCCCGCCCACGCAAGGAGCATCCTCATTGCAAAGCTGGGAGACCGTGCCGAGGCCTCTGTGAGTAAACGTGAGCTGAGCCCCAGGCCAGATGCTGCTGAACTCTTCCCACCCTTCCCAGGTGAAACACCTGAATATGTACAAGGGCTTGAAAGCCTAGAGGAAGGGCCGTGGAGCCACACCAGCGACAGCACGCAGGCCAACTTGGTGCCTGCAGGTCTGCCAGCATGGTACTGGCCACGGGTCCTCTTCTGGAAGCTTTCTATTGCCCTGCCTGAGATACCCCTCCTGTCCCGGCCCCCACTCCTTTTTTTCCTTCCTCACCTCAGCCCGGAGAGATATTCCAGTGGAAGTTATGGGTGACACATCCTCTTCTTTACAGTTGGCAGCCTGGCAACTCCTGCCGAAAGTCCAGCAGAGCCCCACTCACACCGGGCCACCCACAAAGCCGTGGACCCTCACACCCTCCCACCAGCACAGCCCCGAGACTGCTGACGGGGCATAGAATATGGAGTAAGGCACAGCTGCAGGGGCTATTGCTGCCTGGAGTGCTGTTTATATTGACCTCAACCAAGGCACACCTGGGGTGGGCTTGCCGGCAGGGTCAGGCTGCCCAGGTCAGCTAATCCTCAGCCCTCAGGGAATCACAATGCAGAATATGGACCTCGCTAAGACAGAATATTCGCCAAGGAAAAAAAGGACACAATGCCATTTGCAGCACCGTAGATGAGTCTCGAGGTAATCACCTGACTTGGAGTAAGTCAGAAAGTGAAAGACACATATCATATCATATCACTTATAGGTGTTACCTATAAATTGATACCAGGGCAGATATTTCCACGGAGAAGGGCAATCACAGATTCATTAAACAAACTTATGGTTCACCAAAGGAAAGGTGTGAGGATTGAATTCATTACGATATTGGGGTTAACAGACAGATACAAACACAGTAGACGTATATAATCACCAAAGACCTACGGAGTACCAAGAGAAGACTACTCAACATTCTGTCATAACGTACATGGGAAAAGGATCCCAGGAAGAACAGACATATGTATATGTGTAAAAGAACCACCTCTTGCACACCTACAACAAGCTCAACTTTGTACTCAAACTTGCTGTAATAAAAAATAAAAAATTAAATTAAAAACACGAACAAGAAGTAGTGAGACAAACTTGAGGGGCTTTCTCCTGGCACATTCCGTTCTACATTCTAATCTAGAACACGACTTCCATTGAGGCTCTGCTGCCCTAGTAACCAGATTTGGTAAGGGAGAACTGCTGCCACCTTGTGGCCGTTTCACACAACTGCAGGTTTAATGCCAGCGCTAATGGTCAGTGGATATTCCAAATCATTACAGGCCTGTAAATGACAACTGCCCTGAAAACAGTTCCTGGGGTCATATATCGACCAAAAAATTCAAAAGACGTCCATATTTCAAAACGACAGTTTCAAGAGGCATATTTCACGCACATTAGTGTTCTGCTTCTTTTGCTTTCTTTCTTTCTTTGTTAAAAAAAACGGGAATGGAGAAAGGCAACCCTCAGAATGGGCGAAAACGTTCACAAACGAATCAATGGACAAAGGTTTAATCTGCAATATATATAAACAGCTCATGCAGCTTAATATTAATAAAACAAACAACCCAATACAAAAATGGGCAGAAGATCTAAAGAGACGTTTCTTCAAAGAAGACACAGAGATGGCCAAGACGCACATGAAAAGCTGCTCAACATCACTAATTATTAGAGAAATGCAAATCAAAACTACAATGAGGTAAGACCTCACACCTGTTAGAATCGGCATCATCAGATAATCTACAATCAACAAATTCTGGGGACGGTGTGGACAAAAGGAACCCTCTTCCGCTATTGGTGGGAATGTAAATTGATACAGTCACTATGGAGAACAGTATGGAGGTTCCTTTAAAAAACTAAAAAGAGAATTACCATAGGATCCAGCAATCCCACTTCTGGGCATATACCCAGAGAAAACCATAAATCACAAAGACACATTCACCACAAGGTTCATTGCAGCACTATTTACAATAGCCAGGTAATGGAAGCAACCTAAATGCCCACAGACAGACGAATGGATAAAGATGTGGTACATATACAAAATGGAATATTACTCAGCCATAAAAAGGAATGAAACTGGGTCATTTGTAGAGAAGTTGATGGATCTAGAGACTGTCATACAGAGTGAAGTAAGTCAGAAAGAGAAAAACAAATATTGTATATTAATGCCTATATGTGGAACCTAGAAAAATGGTAGAGATGAACTGGTTTGCAGGGCAGAAATAGAGACACAGAGGCAGAGAACAAACGTATGGACACAAAGTGGGGGAAGCCATGGGGTGGTGGTGGTGGGATGAGTTGGGAGATTAGGATTGACCTGTATACATGTCTATGCATAAAATAGATAACTAATAATAACCTACTGTATAAAAAAATAACTAAAATTAAATTTCAAAATTTTAAAAAATAAAATGTAAAAATAAAACAGAAAAAAAGTTCTTCCATTCACACTGATGTATTTATACGAATGAATTATTTCCATGCTTATATCTATAAATACATAAATGAGGAATAAAATCTAACTTGAACCAAAAAAGAAAAAAAAAAAACTGAACCTAACAGTTATACAGAGGAAGACACTACCAAGGCACTTGCTCCATTGGTAAACAATTCTGAAATTGGTCAGAGGTGGGGAATCATCTCCCATACAGCCAGCAGCCCCGCCCGCCCACGCAAGGAGCATCCTCATTGCAAATCTGGGAGACCGTGCCGAGGCCTCTGTGAGTAAACGTGAGCTGAGCCCCAGGCCAGATGCTGCTGAACTCTTCCCACCCTTCCCGGGTGAAACACCTGAATATGTACAAGGGCTTGAAAGCCTAGAGGAAGGGCCGTGGAGCCACACCAGCGACAGCACGCAGGCCAACTTGGTGCCTGCAGGTCAGCCCGGATGGTACTGGCCACGGGCGCTCTTCTGGAAGCTTTCTATTGCCCTGCCTGAGATACCCCTCCTGTCCCGGCCCCCACTCCTTTTTTTCCTTCCTCACCTCAGCCCGGAGAGATATTCCAGTGGAAGTTATGGGTGACACATCCTCTTCTTTACAGGTGGCAGCCTGGCAACTCCTGCCGAAAGTCCAGCAGAGCCCCACTCACACCGGGCCACCCACAAAGCCGTGGACCCTCACACCCTCCCACCAGCACAGCCCCGAGACTGCTGACGGGGCAGAGAATATGGAGTAAGGCACAGCTGCAGGGGCTATTGCTGCCTGGAGTGCTGTTTATATTGACCTCAACCCAGGCACACCTGGGGTGGGCTTGCCGGCAGGGTCAGGCTGCCCAGGTCAGCTAATCCTCAGCCCTCAGGGAATCACATTGCAGAATATGGACCTCGCTAAGACAGAATATTCGCCAAGGAAAAAAAGGACACAATGCCATTTGCAGCACCGTAGATGAGTCTCGAGGTAATCACGTGACTTGGAGTAAGTCAGAAAGTGAAAGACACATATCATATCATATCACTTATAGGTGTTACCTATAAATTGATACCAGGGCAGATATTTCCACGGAGAAGGGCAATCACAGATTCATTAAACAAACTTATGGTTCACCAAAGGAAAGGTGTGAGGATTGAATTCATTACGATATTGGGGTTAACAGACAGATACAAACACAGTAGACGTATATAATCACCAAAGACCTACGGAGTACCAAGAGAAGACTACTCAACATTCTGTCATAACGTACATGGGAAAAGAATCCCAGGAAGAACAGACATATGTATATGTGTAAAAGAACCACCTCTTGCACACCTACAACAAGCTAAACTTTGTACTCAAACTTGCTGTAATAAAAAATAAAAAATTAAATTAAAAACACGAACAAGAAGTATTGAGACAAACTTGAGGGGCTTTCTCCTGGCACATTCCGTTCTACATTCTAATCTAGAACACGACTTCCATTGAGGCTCTGCTGCCCTAGTAACCAGATTTGGTAAGGGAGATCTGCTGCCACCTTGTGGCCGTTTCACACAACTGCAAGTTTAATGCCAGCGCTAATGGTCAGTGGATATTCCAAATCATTACAGGCCTGTAAATGACACCTGCCCTGAAAACAAATACTGGGGTCATATATCGACCAAAAAATTCAAAAGACGTCCATATTTCAAAACGACAGTTTCAAGAGGCATATTTCACGCACATTAGTGTTCTGCTTCTTTTGCTTTCTTTCTTTCTTTGTTAAAAAATCGGGAATGGAGAAAGGCAACCCTCAGAATGGGCGAAAACGTTCACAAACGAATCAATGGACAAAGGTTTAATCTGCAATATATATAAACAGCTCATGCAGCTTAATATTAATAAAACAAACAACCCAATACAAAAATGGGCAGAAGATCTAAAGAGACGTTTCTTCAAAGAAGACACAGAGATGGCCAAGACGCACATGAAAAGCTGCTCAACATCACTAATTATTAGAGAAATGCAAATCAAAACTACAATGAGGTAAGACCTCACACCTGTTAGAATCGGCATCATCAGATAATCTACAATCAACAAATTCTGGGGAGGGTGTGGACAAAAGGAACCCTCTTCCGCTATTGGTGGGAATGTAAATTGATACAGTCACTATGGAGAACAGTATGGAGGTTCCTTTAAAAAACTAAAAAGAGAATTACCATAGGATCCAGCAATCCCACTTCTGGGCATATACCCAGAGAAAACCATAAATCACAGAGACACATTCACCACAATGTTCATTGCAGCACTATTTACAATAGCCAGGTTATGGAAGCAACCTAAATGCCCACAGACAGACGAATGGATAAAGATGTGGTACATATATAAAATGGAATATTACTCAGCCATATAAAGGAATGAAACTGGGTCATTTGTAGAGAAGTTGATGGATCTAGAGACTGTCATACAGAGTGAAGTAAGTCAGAAAGAGAAAAACAAATATTGTATATTAATGCCTATATGTGGAACCTAGAAAAATGGTAGAGATGAACTGGTTTGCAGGGCAGAAATAGAGACACAGAGGCAGAGAACAAACGTATGGACACAAAGTGGGGGAAGCCATGGGGTGGTGGTGGTGGGATGAGTTGGGAGATTAGGATTGACCTGTATACATGTCTATGCATAAAATAGATAACTAATAATAACCTACTGTATAAAAAAATAACTAAAATTAAATTTCAAAATTTTAAAAAATAAAATGTAAAAATAAAACAGAAAAAAAGTTCTTCCATTCACACTGATGTATTTATACGAATGAATTATTTCCTTGCTTATATCTATAAATACATAAATGAGGAATAAAATCTAACTTGAACCAAAAAAGAAAAAAAAAAAACTGAACCTAACAGTTATACAGAGGAAGACACTACCAAGGCACTTGCTCCATTGGTAAACAATTCTGAAATTGGTCAGAGGTGGGGAATCATCTCCCATACAGCCAGCAGCCCCGCCCGCCCACGCAAGGAGCATCCTCATTGCAAATCTGGGAGACCGTGCCGAGGCCTCTGTGAGTAAACGTGAGCTGAGCCCCAGGCCAGATGCTGCTGAACTCTTCCCACCCTTCCCGGGTGAAACACCTGAATATGTACAAGGGCTTGAAAGCCTAGAGGAAGGGCCGTGGAGCCACACCAGCGACAGCACGCAGGCCAACTTGGTGCCTGCAGGTCAGCCCGGATGGTACTGGCCACGGGCGCTCTTCTGGAAGCTTTCTATTGCCCTGCCTGAGATACCCCTCCTGTCCCGGCCCCCACTCCTTTTTTTCCTTCCTCACCTCAGCCCGGAGAGATATTCCAGTGGAAGTTATGGGTGACACATCCTCTTCTTTACAGGTGGCAGCCTGGCAACTCCTGCCGAAAGTCCAGCAGAGCCCCACTCACACCGGGCCACCCACAAAGCCGTGGACCCTCACACCCTCCCACCAGCACAGCCCCGAGACTGCTGACGGGGCAGAGAATATGGAGTAAGGCACAGCTGCAGGGGCTATTGCTGCCTGGAGTGCTGTTTATATTGACCTCAACCCAGGCACACCTGGGGTGGGCTTGCCGGCAGGGTCAGGCTGCCCAGGTCAGCTAATCCTCAGCCCTCAGGGAATCACATTGCAGAATATGGACCTCGCTAAGACAGAATATTCGCCAAGGAAAAAAAGGACACAATGCCATTTGCAGCACCGAAGATGAGTCTCGAGGTAATCACGTGACTTGGAGTAAGTCAGAAAGTGAAAGACACATATCATATCATATCACTTATAGGTGTTACCTATAAATTGATACCAGGGCAGATATTTCCACGGAGAAGGGCAATCACAGATTCATTAAACAAACTTATGGTTCACCAAAGGAAAGGTGTGAGGATTGAATTCATTACGATATTGGGGTTAACAGACAGATACAAACACAGTAGACGTATATAATCACCAAAGACCTACGGAGTACCAAGAGAAGACTACTCAAAATTCTGTCATAACGTACATGGGAAAAGAATCCCAGGAAGAACAGACATATGTATATGTGTAAAAGAACAACCTCTTGCACACCTACAACAAGCTAAACTTTGTACTCAAACTTGCTGTAATAAAAAATAAAAAATTAAATTAAAAACACGAACAAGAAGTAGTGAGACAAACTTGAGGGGCTTTCTCCTGGCACATTCCGTTCTACATTCTAATCTAGAACACGACTTCCATTGAGGCTCTGCTGCCCTAGTAACCAGATTTGGTAAGGGAGATCTGCTGCCACCTTGTGGCCGTTTCACACAACTGCAAGTTTAATGCCAGCGCTAATGGTCAGTGGATATTCCAAATCATTACAGGCCTGTAAATGACACCTGCCCTGAAAACAAATACTGGGGTCATATATCGACCAAAAAATTCAAAAGACGTCCATATTTCAAAACGACAGTTTCAAGAGGCATATTTCACGCACATTAGTGTTCTGCTTCTTTTGCTTTCTTTCTTTCTTTGTTAAAAAATCGGGAATGGAGAAAGGCAACCCTCAGAATGGGCGAAAACGTTCACAAACGAATCAATGGACAAAGGTTTAATCTGCAATATATATAAACAGCTCATGCAGCTTAATATTAATAAAACAAACAACCCAATACAAAAATGGGCAGAAGATCTAAAGAGACGTTTCTTCAAAGAAGACACAGAGATGGCCAAGACGCACATGAAAAGCTGCTCAACATCACTAATTATTAGAGAAATGCAAATCAAAACTACAATGAGGTAAGACCTCACACCTGTTAGAATCGGCATCATCAGATAATCTACAAACAACAAATTCTGGGGAGGGTGTGGACAAAAGGAACCCTCTTCCGCTATTGGTGGGAATGTAAATTGATACAGTCACTATGGAGAACAGTATGGAGGTTCCTTTAAAAAACTAAAAAGAGAATTACCATAGGATCCAGCAATCCCACTTCTGGGCATATACCCAGAGAAAACCATAAATCACAGAGACACATTCACCACAATGTTCATTGCAGCACTATTTACAATAGCCAGGTTATGGAAGCAACCTAAATGCCCACAGACAGACGAATGGATAAAGATGTGGTACATATATAAAATGGAATATTACTCAGCCATATAAAGGAATGAAACTGGGTCATTTGTAGAGAAGTTGATGGATCTAGAGACTGTCATACAGAGTCAAGTAAGCCAGAAAGAGAAAAACAAATATTGTATATTAATGCCTATATGTGGAACCTAGAAAAATGGTAGAGATGAACTGGTTTGCAGGGCAGAAATAGAGACACAGAAGTAGAGAACAAACGTATGGACACAAAGTGGGGGAAGCCATGGGGTGGTGGTGGTGGGATGAGTTGGGAGATTAGGATTGACCTGTATACATGTCTATGCATAAAATAGATAACAAATAATAACCTACTGTATAAAAAATAACTAAAATTAAATTTCAAAATTTTAAAAAATAAAATGTAAAAATAAAACAGAAAAAAAGTTCTTCCATTCACACTGATGTATTTATACGAATGAATTATTTCCATGCTTATAACTATAAATACATAAATGAGGAATAAAATCTAACTTGAACCAAAAAAGAAAAAAAAAACTGAACCTAACAGTTATACAGAGGAAAACACTACCAAGGCACTTGCTCCATTGGTAAACAATTCTGAAATTGGTCAGAGGTGGGGAATCATCTCCCATACAGCCAGCAGCCCCGCCCACCCACGCAAGGAGCATCCTCATTGCAAATCTGGGAGACCGTGCCGAGGCCTCTGTGTGTAAACGTGAGCTGAGCCCCAGGCCAGATGCTGCTGAACTCTTCCCACCCTTCCCAGGTGAAACACCTGAATATGTACAAGGGCTTGAAAGTCTAGAGGAAGGGCCGTGGAGCCACACCAGCGACAGCACGCAGGCCAACTTGGTGCCTGCAGGTCAGCCAGGATGGTACTGGCCACGGGCGCTCTTCTGGAAGCTTTCTATTGCCCTGCCTGAGATACCCCTCCTGTCCCGGCCCCCACTCCTTTTTTTCCTTCCTCACCTCAGCCCGGAGAGATATTCCAGTGGAAGTTATGGGTGACACATCCTCTTCTTTACAGGTGGCAGCCTGGCAACTCCTGCCGAAAGTCCAGCAGAGCCCCACTCACACCGGGCCACCCACAAAGCCGTGGACCCTCACACCCTCCCACCAGCACAGCCCCGAGACTGCTGACGGGGCAGAGAATATGGAGTAAGGCACAGCTGCAGGGGCTATTGCTGCCTGGAGTGCTGTTTATATTGACCTCAACCCAGGCACACCTGGGGTGGGCTTGCCGGCAGGGTCAGGCTGCCCAGGTCAGCTAATCCTCAGCCCTCAGGGAATCACATTGCAGAATATGGACCTCGCTAAGACAGAATATTCGCCAAGGAAAAAAAGGACACAATGCCATTTGCAGCACCGTAGATGAGTCTCGAGGTAATCACGTGACTTGGAGTAAGTCAGAAAGTGAAAGACACATATCATATCATATCACTTATAGGTGTTACCTATAAATTGATACCAGGGCAGATATTTCCACGGAGAAGGGCAATCACAGATTCATTAAACAAACTTATGGTTCACCAAAGGAAAGGTGTGAGGATTGAATTCATTACGATATTGGGGTTAACAGACAGATACAAACACAGTAGACGTATATAATCACCAAAGACCTACGGAGTACCAAGAGAAGACTACTCAACATTCTGTCATAACGTACATGGGAAAAGGATCCCAGGAAGAACAGACATATGTATATGTGTAAAAGAACCACCTCTTGCACACCTACAACATGCTAAACTTTGTACTCAAACTTGCTGTAATAAAAAATAAAAAATTAAATTAAAAACACGAACAAGAAGTAGTGAGACAAACTTGAGGGGCTTTCTCCTGGCACATTCCGTTCTACATTCTAATCTAGAACACAACTTCCATTGAGGCTCTGCTGCCCTAGTAACCAGATTTGGTAAGGGAGAACTGCTGCCACCTTGTGGCCGTTTCACACAACTGCAGGTTTAATGCCAGCGCTAATGGTCAGTGGATATTCCAAATCATTACAGGCCTGTAAATGACACCTGCCCTGAAAACAAATCCTGGGGTCATATATCGACCAAAAAATTCAAAAGACGTCCATATTTCAAAACGACAGTTTCAAGAGGCATATTTCACGCACATTAGTGTTCTGCTTCTTTTGCTTTCTTTCTTTCTTTGTTAAAAAAATCGGGAATGGAGAAAGGCAACCCTCAGAATGGGCGAAAACGTTCACAAACGAATCAATGGACAAAGGTTTAATCTGCAATATATATAAACAGCTCATGCAGCTTAATATTAATAAAACAAACAACCCAATACAAAAATGGGCAGAAGATCTAAAGAGACGTTTCTTCAAAGAAGACACAGAGATGGCCAAGACGCACATGAAAAGCTGCTCAACATCACTAATTATTAGAGAAATGCAAATCAAAACTACAATGAGGTAAGACCTCACACCTGTTAGAATCGGCATCATCAGATAATCTACAATCAACAAATTCTGGGGACGGTGTGGACAAAAGGAACCCTCTTCCGCTATCGGTGGGAATGTAAATTGATACAGTCACTATGGAGAACAGTATGGAGGTTCCTTTAAAAAACTAAAAAGAGAATTACCATAGGATCCAGCAATCCCACTTCTGGGCATATACCCAGAGAAAACCATAAATCACAAAGACACATTCACCACAATGTTCATTGCAGCACTATTTACAATAGCCAGGTTATGGAAGCAACATAAATGCCCACAGACAGACGAATGGATAAAGATGTGGTACATATATAAAATGGAATATTACTCAGCCATAAAAAGGAATGAAACTGGGTCATTTGTAGAGAAGTTGATGGATCTAGAGACTGTCATTCAGAGTGAAGTAAGCCAGAAAGAGAAAAACAAATATTGTATATTAATGCCTATATGTGGAACCTAGAAAAATGGTAGAGATGAACTGGTTTGCAGGGCAGAAATAGAGACACAGAGGTAGAGAACAAACGTATGGACACAAAGTGGGGGAAGCCATGGTGTGGTGGTGGTGGGATGAGTTGGGAGATTAGGATTGACCTGTATACATATCTATGCATAAAATAGATAACTAATAATAACCTACTGTATAAAAAAATAACTAAAATTAAATTTCAAAATTTTAAAAAATAAAATGTAAAAATAAAACAGAAAAAAGTTCTTCCATTCACACTGATGTATTTATACGAATGAATTATTTCCATGCTTATATCTATAAATACATAAATGAGGAATAAAATCTAACTTGAACCAAAAAAGAAAAAAAAAAAACTGAACCTAATAGTTATACAGAGGAAAACACTACCAAGGCACTTGCTCCAGTGGTAAACAATTCTGAAATTGGTCAGAGGTGGGGAATCATCTCCCATACAGCCAGCAGCCCCGCCCGCCCACGCAAGGAGCATCCTCATTGCAAAGCTGGGAGACCGTGCCGAGGCCTCTGTGAGTAAACGTGAGCTGAGCCCCAGGCCAGATGCTGCTGAACTGTTCCCACCCTTCACAGGTGAATCACCTGAATATGTACAAGGGCTTGAAAGCCTAGAGGAAGGGCCGTGGAGCCACACCAGCGACAGCACGCAGGCCAAATTGGTGCCTGCAGGTCAGCCAGGATGGTACTGGCCACGGGCGCTCTTCTGGAAGCTTTCTATTGCCCTGCCTGATATACCCCTCCTGTCCCGGCCCCCACTCCTTTTTTTCCTTCCTCACCTCAGCCCGGAGAGATATTCCAGTGGAAGTTATGGGTGACACATCCTCTTCTTTACAGGTGGCAGCCTGGCAACTCCTGCCGAAAGTCCAGCAGAGCCCCACTCACACCGGGCCACCCACAAAGCCGTGGACCCTCACACCCTCCCACCAGCACAGCCCCGAGACTGCTGACGGGGCAGAGAATATGGAGTCAGGCACAGCTGCAGGGGCTATTGCTGCCTGGAGTGCTGTTTATATTGACCTCAACCCAGGCACACCTGGGGAGGGCTTGCCGGCAGGGTCAGGCTGCCCAGGTCAGCTAATCCTCAGCCCTCAGGGAATCACATTGCAGAAAATGGACCTCGCTAAGACAGAATATTCGCCAAGGAGAAAAAGGACACAATGCCATTTGCAGCACCGTAGATGAGTCTCGAGGTAATCACGTGACTTGGAGTAAGTCAGAAAGTGAAAGACACATATCATATCATATCACTTATAGGTGTTACCTATAAATTGATACCAGGGCAGATATTTCCACGGAGAAGGGCAATCACAGATTCATTAAACAAACTTATGGTTCACCAAAGGAAAGGTGTGAGGATTGAATTCATTACGATATTGGGGTTAACAGACATATACAAACACAGTAGACGTATATAATCACCAAAGACCTACGGAGTACCAAGAGAAGACTACTCAACATTCTGTCATAACGTACATGGGAAAAGGATCCCAGGAAGAACAGACATATGTATATGTGTAAAAGAACCACCTCTTGCACACCTACAACAAGCTAAACGTTGTACTCAAACTTGCTGTAATAAAAAATAAAAAATTAAATTAAAAACACGAACAAGAAGTAGTGAGACAAACTTGAGGGGCTTTCTCCTGGCACATTCCGTTCTACATTCCAATCTCGAACACGACTTCCATTGAGGCTCTGCTGCCCTAGTAACCAGATTTGGTAAGGGAGAACTGCTGCCACCTTGTGGCCGTTTCACACAACTGCAGGTTTAATGCCAGCGCTAATGGTCAGTGGATATTCCAAATCATTACAGTCCTGTAAATGACACCTGCCCTGAAAACAAATCCTGGGGTCATATATGGACCAAAAAATTCAAAAGACGTCCATATTTCAAAACGACAGTTTCAAGAGGCATATTTCACGCACATTAGTGTTCTGCTTCTTTTGCTTTCTTTCTTTCTTTGTTAAAAAAAACGGGAATGGAGAAAGGCAACCCTCAGAATGGGTGAAAACGTTCACAAACGAATCAATGGACAAAGGTTTAATCTCCAATATATATAAACAGCTCATTCAGCTTAATATTAATAAAACAAACAACCCAATACAAAAATGGGCAGAAGATCTAAAGAGACGTTTCTTCAAAGAAGACACAGAGATGGCCAAGACGCACATGAAAAGCTGCTCAACATCACTAATTATTAGAGAAATGCAAATCAAAACTACAATGAGGTAAGACCTCACACCTGTTAGAATCGGCAACATCAGATAATCTACAAACAACAAATTCTGGGGAGGGTGTGGACAAAAGGAACCCTCTTCCGCTATTGGTGGGAATGTAAATTGTTACAGTCACTATGGAGAAGAGTATGGAGGTTCCTTTAAAAAACTAAAAAGAGAATTACCATAGGATCCAGCAATCCCACTTCTGGGCATATACCCAGAGAAAACCATAAATCACAGAGACACATTCACCACAATGTTCATTGCAGCACTATTTACAATAGCCAGGTTATGGAAGCAACATAAATGGCCACAGACAGACGAATGGATAAAGATGTGGTACATATATAAAATGGAATATTACTCAGCCATAAAAAGGAATGAAACTGGGTCATTTGTAGAGAAGTTGATGGATCTAGAGACTGTCATACAGAGTGAAGTAAGCCAGAAAGAAAAAAACAAATATTGTATATTAATGCCTATATGTGGAACCTAGAAAAATGGTAGAGATGAACTGGTTTGCAGGGCAGAAATAGAGACACAGAGGTAGAGAACAAACGTATGGACACAAAGTGGGGGAAGCCATGGGGTGGTGGTGGTGGGATGAGTTGGGAGATTAGGATTGACCTATATACATGTCTATGCAAAAAATAGATAACTAATAATAGCCTACTGTATAAAAAAATAATTAAATTAAATTAAAAAGTTTTAAAAAATAAAATGTAAAAATAAAACAGAAAAAAAGTTCTTCCATTCACACTGATGTATTTATACGAATGAATTATTTCCATGCTTATATCTATAAATACATAAATGAGGAATAAAATCTAACTTGAACCAAAAAAGAAAAAAAAAACTGAACCTAATAGTTATACAGAGGAAAACACTACCAAGGCACTTGCTCCAGTGGTAAACAATTCTGAAATTGGTCAGAGGTGGGGAATCATCTCCCATACAGCCAGCAGCCCCGCCCGCCCACGCAAGGAGCATCCTCATTGCGAAGCTGGGAGACCGTGCCGAGGCCTCTGTGAGTAAACGTGAGCTGAGCCCCAGGCCAGATGCTGCTGAACTGTTCCCACCCTTCCCAGGTGAAACACCTGAATATGTACAAGGGCTTGAAAGCCTAGAGGAAGGGCCGTGGAGCCACACCAGCGACAGCACGCAGGCCAAATTGGTGCCTGCAGGTCAGCCAGGATGGTACTGGCCACGGGCGCTCTTCTGGAAGCTTTCTATTGCCCTGCCTGATATACCCCTCCTGTCCCGGCCCCCACTCCTTTTTTTCCTTCCTCACCTCAGCCCGGAGAGATATTCCAGTGGAAGTTATGGGTGACACATCCTCTTCTTTACCGGTGGCAGCCTGGCAACTCCTGCCGAAAGTCCAGCAGAGCCCCACTCACACCGGGCCACCCACAAAGCCGTGGACCCTCACACCCTCCCACCAGCACAGCCCCGAGACTGCTGACGGGGCAGAGAATATGGAGTAAGGCAGAGCTGCAGGGGCTATTGCTGCCTGGAGTGCTGTTTATATTGACCTCAACCCAGGCACACCTGGGGAGGGCTTGCCGGCAGGGTCAGGCTGCCCAGGTCAGCTAATCCTCAGCCCTCAGGGAATCACATTGCAGAAAATGGACCTCGCTAAGACAGAATATTCGCCAAGGAGAAAAAGGACACAATGCCATTTGCAGCACCGTAGATGAGTCTCGAGGTAATCACGTGACTTGGAGTAAGTCAGAAAGTGAAAGACACATATCATATCATATCACTTATAGGTGTTACCTATAAATTGATACCAGGGCAGATATTTTCACGGAGAAGGGCAATCACAGATTCATTAAACAAACTTATGGTTCACCAAAGGAAAGGTGTGAGGATTGAATTCATTACGATATTGGGGTTAACAGACATATACAAACACAGTAGACGTATATAATCACCAAAGACCTACGGATTACCAAGAGAAGACTACTCAACATTCTGTCATAACGTACATGGGAAAAGGATCCCAGGAAGAACAGACATATGTATATGTGTAAAAGAACCACCTCTTGCACACCTACAACAAGCTAAACGTTGTACTCAAACTTGCTGTAATAAAAAATAAAAAATTAAATTAAAAACACGAACAAGAAGTAGTGAGACAAACTTGAGGGGCTTTCTCCTGGCACATTCCGTTCTACATTCCAATCTAGAACACGACTTCCATTGAGGCTCTGCTGCCCTAGTAACCAGATTTGGTAAGGGAGAACTGCTGCCACCTTGTGGCCGTTTCACACAACTGCAGGTTTAATGCCAGCGCTAATGGTCAGTGGATACTCCAAATCATTACAGGCCTGTAAATGACACCTGCCCTGAAAACAAATCCTGGGGTCATATATGGACCAAAAAATTCAAAAGACGTCCATATTTCAAAACGACAGTTTCAAGAGGCATATTTCACGCACATTAGTGTTCTGCTTCTTTTGCTTTCTTTCTTTCTTTGTTAAAAAATACGGGAATGGAGAAAGGCAACCCTCAGAATGGGCGAAAACGCTCACAAACGAATCAATGGACAAAGGTTTAATCTCCAATATATATAAACAGCTCATGCAGCTTAATATTAATAAAACAAACAACCCAATACAAAAATGGGCAGAAGATCTAAAGAGACGTTTCTTCAAAGAAGACACAGAGATGGCCAAGACGCACATGAAAAGCTGCTCAACATCACTAATTATTAGAGAAATGCAAATCAAAACTACAATGAGGTAAGACCTCACACCTGTTAGAATCGGCAACATCAGATAATCTACAAACAACAAATTCTGGGGACGGTGTGGACAAAAGGAACCCTCTTCCGCTATTGATGGGAATGTAAATTGTTACAGTCACTATGGAGAACAGTATGGAGGTTCCTTTAAAAAACTAAAAAGAGAATTACCATAGGATCCAACAATCCCACTTCTGGGCATATACCCAGAGAAAACCATAAATCACAGAGACACATTCACCACAATGTTCATTGCAGCACTATTTACAATAGCCAGGTTATGGAAGCAACATAAATGGCCACAGACAGACGAATGGATAAAGATGTGGTACATATATAAAATGGAATATTACTCAGCCATAAAAAGGAATGAAACTGGGTCATTTGTAGAGAAGTTGATGGATCTAGAGACTGTCATACAGAGTGAAGTAAGCCAGAAAGAAAAAAACAAATATTGTATATTAATGCCTATATGTGGAACCTAGAAAAATGGTAGAGATGAACTGGTTTGCAGGGCAGAAATAGAGACACAGAGGTAGAGAACAAACGTATGGACACAAAGTGGGGGAAGCCATGGGGTGGTGGTGGTGGGATGAGTTGGGAGATTAGGATTGACCTGTATACATGTCTATGCATAAAATAGATAACTAATAATAACCTACTGAATGAAAAAATAACTAAAATTAAATTTCAAAATTTTAAAAAATAAAATGTAAAAATAAAACTGAAAAAAAGTTCTTCCATTCACACTGATGTATTTATACGAATGAATTATTTCCATGCTTATATCTATAAATACATAAATGAGGAATAAAATCTAACTTGACCCAAAAAAGAAAAAAAAAAAAAACTGAACCTAACAGTTATACAGAGGAAAACACTACCAAGGCACTTGCTCCAGTGGTAAAGAATTCTGAAATTGGTCAGAGGTGGGGAATCATCTCCCATACAGCCAGCAGCCCCGCCCACCCACGCAAGGAGCATCCTCATTGCAAAGCTGGGAGACCGTGCCGAGGCCTCTGTGAGTAAACGTGTGCTGAGCCCCAGGCCAGATGCTGCTGAACTGTTCCCACCCTTCCCAGGTGAAACACCTGAATATGTACAAGGGCTTGAAAGCCTAGAGGAAGGGCCGCGGAGCCACACCAGCGACAGCACGCAGACCAACTTGGTGCCTGCAGGTCAGCCAGGATGGTACTGGCCACGGGCGCTCTTCTGGAAGCTTTCTATTGCCCTGCCTGAGATAACCCTCCTGTCCCGGCCCCCACTCCTTTTTTTCCTTCCTCACCTCAGCCCGGAGAGATATTCCAGTGGAAGTTATGGGTGACACATCCTCTTCTTTACAGGTGGCAGCCTGGCAACTCCTGCCGAAAGTCCAGCAGAGCCCCACTCACACCGGGCCACCCACAAAGCCGTGGACCCTCACACCCTCCCACCAGCACAGCCCCGAGACTGCTGACGGGGCAGAGAATATGGAGTCAGGCACAGCTGCAGGGGCTATTGCTGCCTGGAGTGCTGTTTATATTGACCTCAACCCAGGCAACCCTGGGGAGGGCTTGCCAGCAGGGTCAGGCTGCCCAGGTCAGCTAATCCTCAGCCCTCAGGGAATCACATTGCAGAAAATGGACCTCGCTAAGACAGAATATTCGCCAAGGAAAAAAAGGACACAATGCCATTTGCAGCACCGTAGATGAGTCTCGAGGTAATCACGTGACTTGGAGTAAGTCAGAAAGTGAAAGACACATATCATATCACATCACTTATAGGTGTTACCTATAAATTGATACCAGGGCAGATATTTCCACGGAGAAGGGCAATCACAGATTCATTAAACAAACTTATGGTTCACCAAAGGAAAGGTGTGAGGATTGAATTCATTACGATATTGGGGTTAACAGACAGATAGAAACACAGTAGACGTATATAATCACCAAAGACCTACGGAGTACCAAGAGAAGACTACTCAACATTCTGTCATAACGTACATGGGAAAAGGATCCCAGGAAGAACAGACATATGTATATGTGTAAAAGAACCACCTCTTGCACTCCTACAACAAGCTAATCGTTGTACTCAAACTTGCTGTAATAAAAAATAAAAAATTAAATTAAAAACACGAACAAGAAGTAGTGAGACAAACTTGAGGGGCTTTCTCCTGGCACATTCCGTTCTACATTCCAATCTAGAACACGACTTCCATTGTGGCTCTGCTGCCCTAGTAACCAGATTTGGTAAGGGAGAACTGCTGCCACCTTGTGGCCGTTTCACACAACTGCAGGTTTAATGCCAGCGCTAATGGTCAGTGGATATTCCAAATCATTACAGGCCTGTAAATGACACCTGCCCTGAAAACAAATCCTGGGGTCATATATCGACCAAAAAATTCAAAAGACATCCATATTTCAAAACGACAGTTTCAAGAGGCATATTTCACGCACATTAGTGTTCTGCTTCTTTTGCTTTCTTTCTTTCTTTGTTAAAAAAAACGGGAATGGAGAAAGGCAACCCTCAGAATGGGCGAAAACGTTCACAAACGAATCAATGGACAAAGGTTTAATCTCCAATATATATAAAAAGCTCATGCAGCTTAATACTAATAAAACAAACATCCCAATACAAAAATGGGCAGAAGGTCTAAAGAGACGTTTCTTCAAAGAAGACACAGAGATGGCCAAGACGCACATGAAAAGCTGCTCAACATCACTAATTATTAGAGAAATGCAAATCAAAACTACAATGAGGTAAGACCTCACACCTGTTAGAATCGGCATCATCAGATAATCTACAAACAACAAATTCTGGGGAGGTTGTGGGCAAAAGGAACCCTCTTCCGCTATTGGTGGGAATGTAAATTGATACAGTCACTATGGAGAACAGTATGGAGGTTCCTTTAAAAAACTAAAAAGAGAATTACCATAGGATCCAGCAAACCCACTTCTGGGCATATACCCTGAGAAAACCATAAATCACAGAGACACATTCACCACAATGTTCATTGCAGCACTATTTACAATAGCCAGGTTATGGAAGCAACATAAATGCCCACAGACAGACGAATGGATAAAGATGTGGTACATATATAAAATGGAATATTACTCAGCCATAAAAAGGAATGAAACTGGGTCATTTGTAGAGAAGTTGATGGATCTAGAGACTGTCATACAGAGTGAAGTAAGCCAGAAAGAGAAAAACAAATATTGTATATTAATGCCTATATGTGGAACCTAGAAAAATGGTAGAGATGAACTGGTTTGCAGGGCAGAAATAGAGACACAGAGGTAGAGAACAAACGTATGGACACAAAGTGGGGGAAGCCATGGGGTGGTGGTGGTGGGATGAGTTGGGAGATTAGGATTGACCTGTACACATGTCTATGCATAAAATAGATAACTAATAATAACCTACTGTATAAAAAAATAACTAAAATTAAATTTCAAAATTTTAAAAAATAAAATGTAAAAATAAAACAGAAATAAGTTCTTCCATTCACACTGATGTATTTATACGAATGAATTATTTCCATGCTTATATCTATAAATACATAAATGAGGAATAAAATCTAACTTGAACCAATAAAGAAAAAAAAACTGAACCTAAGTATTATACACAGGAAAACACTACCAAGGCACTTGCTCCAGTGGTAAACAATTCTGAAATTGGTCAGAGGTGGGGAATCATCTCCCATACAGCCAGCAGCACCGCCCGCCCACGCAAGGAGCATCCTCATTGCAAAGCTGGGAGACCGTGCTGAGGCCTCTGTGAGTAAACGTGAGCTGAGCCCCAGGCCAGATGCTGCTGAACTGTTCCCACCCTTCCCAGGTGAAACACCTGAATATGTACAAGGGCTTGAAAGCCTAGAGGAAGGGCCGTGGAGCCACACCAGCGACAGCACGCAGGCCAACTTGGTGCCTGCAGGTCAGCCAGGATGGTACTGCCACGGGCGCTCTTCTGGAAGCTTTCTATTGCCCTGCCTGAGATACCCATCCTGTCCCGGCCCCCACTCCTTTTTTTCCTTCCTCACCTCAGCCCGGAGAGATATTCCAGTGGAAGTTATGGGTGACACATCCTCTTCTTTACAGGTGGCAGCCTGGCAACTCCTGCCGAAAGTCCAGCAGAGCCCCACTCACACCGGGCCACCCACAAAGCCGTGGACCCTCACACCCTCCCACCAGCACAGCCCCGAGACTGCTGATGGGGCAGAGAATATGGAGTAAGGCACAGCTGCAGGGGCTATTGCTGCCTGGAGTGCTGTTTATATTGACCTCAACACAGGCACACCTGGGGAGGGCTTGCCGGCAGGGTCAGGCTGCCCAGGTCAGCTAATCCTCAGCCCTCAGGGAATCACATTGCAGAAAATGGACCTCGCTAAGACAGAATATTCGCCAAGGAAAAAAAGGACACAATGCCATTTGCAGCACCGTAGATGAGTCTCGAGGTAATCACGTGACTTGGAGTAAGTCAGAAAGTGAAAGACACATATCATATCATATCACTTATAGGTGTTACCTATAAATTGATACCAGGGCAGATATTTCCACGGAGAAGGGCAATCACAGATTCATTAAACAAACTTATGGTTCACCAAAGGAAAGGTGTGAGGATTGAATTCATTATGATATTGGGGTTAACAGACAGATACAAACACAGTAGACGTATATAATCACCAAAGACCTACGGAGTACCAAGAGAAGACTACTCAACATTCTGTCATAACGTACATGGGAAAAGGATCCCAGGAAGAACAGACATAAGTATATGTGTAAAAGAACCACCTCTTGCACACCTACAACAAGCTAAACGTTGTACTCAAATTTTCTGTAATAAAAAATAAAAAATTAAATTAAGAACACGAACAAGAAGTAGTGAGACAAACTTGAGGGGCTTTCTCCTGGCACATTCCGTTCTACATTCCAATCTAGAACACGACTTCCATTGAGTCTCTGCTGCCCTAGGAACCAGATTTGGTAAGGGAGAACTGCTGCCACCTTGTGGCCGTTTTACACAACTGCAGGTTTAATGCCAGCGCTAATGGTCAGTGGATATTCCAAATCATTACAGGCCTGTAAATGACACCTGCCCTGAAAACAATTCCTGGGGTCATATATCGACCAAAAAATTCAAAAGACGTCCATATTTCAAAACGAGAGTTTCAAGAGGCATATTTCACGCACATTAGTGTTCTGCTTCTTTTGCTTTCTTTCTTTCTTTGTTAAAAAAAACGGGAATGGAGAAAGGCAACCCTCAGAATGGGCGAAAACGTTCACAAACGAATCAATGGACAAAGGTTTAATCTCCAATATATATAAACAGCTCATGCAGCTTAATATTAATAAAACAAACAACCCAATACAAAAATGGGCAGAAGATCTAAAGAGACGTTTCTTCAAAGAAGACACAGAGATGGCCAAGACGCACATGAAAAGCTGCTCAACATCACTAATTATTAGAGAAATGCAAATCAAAACTACAATGAGGTAAGACCTCACACCTGTTAGAATCGGCATCATCAGATAATCTACAAACAACTAACTCTGGGGAGGGTGTGGACAAAAGGAACCCTCTTCCGCTATTGGTGGGAATGTAAATTGATACAGTCACTATGGAGAACAGTATGGAGGTTCCTTTAAAAAACTAAAAAGAGAATTACCATAGGATCCAGCAATCCCACTTCTGGGCATATACCCAGAGAAAACCATAAATCACAGAGACACATTCACCACAATGTTCATTGCAGCACTATTTACAATAGCCAGGTTATGGAAGCAAAATAAGTGCCCACAGACAGACGAATGGATAAAGATGTGGTACATATATAAAATGGAATATTACTCAGCCATAAAAAGGAATGAAACTGGGTCATTTGTAGAGAAGTTGATGGATCTAGAGACTGTCATACAGAGTGAAGTAAGCCAGAAAGAGAAAAACAAATATTGTATATTAATGCCTATATGTGGAACCTAGAAAAATGGTAGAGATGAACTGGTTTGCAGGGCAGAAATAGAGACACAGAGGTAGAGAACAAACGTATGGACACAAAGTGGGGGAAGCCATGGGGTGGTGGTGGTGGGATGAGTTGGGAGATTAGGATTGACCTGTATACATGTCTATGCATAAAATAGATAACTAATAATAACCTACTGAATGAAAAAATAACTAAAATTAAATTTCAAAATTTTAAAAAATAAAATGTAAAAATAAAACTGAAAAAAAGTTCTTCCATTCACACTGATGTATTTATACGAATGAATTATTTCCATGCTTATATCTATAAATACATAAATGAGGAATAAAATCTAACTTGACCCAAAAAAGAAAAAAAAAAAAACTGAACCTAACAGTTATACAGAGGAAAACACTACCAAGGCACTTGCTCCAGTGGTAAACAATTCTGAAATTGGTCAGAGGTGGGGAATCATCTCCCATACAGCCAGCAGCCCCGCCCACCCACGCAAGGAGCATCCTCATTGCAAAGCTGGGAGACCGTGCCGAGGCCTCTGTGAGTAAACGTGTGCTGAGCCCCAGGCCAGATGCTGCTGAACTGTTCCCACCCTTCCCAGGTGAAACACCTGAATATGTACAAGGGCTTGAAAGCCTAGAGGAAGGGCCGCGGAGCCACACCAGCGACAGCACGCAGACCAACTTGGTGCCTGCAGGTCAGCCAGGATGGTACTGGCCACGGGCGCTCTTCTGGAAGCTTTCTATTGCCCTGCCTGAGATAACCCTCCTGTCCCGGCCCCCACTCCTTTTTTTCCTTCCTCACCTCAGCCCGGAGAGATATTCCAGTGGAAGTTATGGGTGACACATCCTCTTCTTTACAGGTGGCAGCCTGGCAACTCCTGCCGAAAGTCCAGCAGAGCCCCACTCACACCGGGCCACCCACAAAGCCGTGGACCCTCACACCCTCCCACCAGCACAGCCCCGAGACTGCTGACGGGGCAGAGAATATGGAGTCAGGCACAGCTGCAGGGGCTATTGCTGCCTGGAGTGCTGTTTATATTGACCTCAACCCAGGCAACCCTGGGGAGGGCTTGCCGGCAGGGTCAGGCTGCCCAGGTCAGCTAATCCTCAGCCCTCAGGGAATCACATTGCAGAAAATGGACCTCGCTAAGACAGAATATTCGCCAAGGAAAAAAAGGACACAATGCCATTTGCAGCACCGTAGATGAGTCTCGAGGTAATCACGTGACTTGGAGTAAGTCAGAAAGTGAAAGACACATATCATATCACATCACTTATAGGTGTTACCTATAAATTGATACCAGGGCAGATATTTCCACGGAGAAGGGCAATCACAGATTCATTAAACAAACTTATGGTTCACCAAAGGAAAGGTGTGAGGATTGAATTCATTACGATATTGGGGTTAACAGACAGATAGAAACACAGTAGACGTATATAATCACCAAAGACCTACGGAGTACCAAGAGAAGACTACTCAACATTCTGTCATAACGTACATGGGAAAAGGATCCCAGGAAGAACAGACATATGTATATGTGTAAAAGAACCACCTCTTGCACTCCTACAACAAGCTAATCGTTGTACTCAAACTTGCTGTAATAAAAAATAAAAAATTAAATTAAAAACACGAACAAGAAGTAGTGAGACAAACTTGAGGGGCTTTCTCCTGGCACATTCCGTTCTACATTCCAATCTAGAACACGACTTCCATTGTGGCTCTGCTGCCCTAGTAACCAGATTTGGTAAGGGAGAACTGCTGCCACCTTGTGGCCGTTTCACACAACTGCAGGTTTAATGCCAGCGCTAATGGTCAGTGGATATTCCAAATCATTACAGGCCTGTAAATGACACCTGCCCTGAAAACAAATCCTGGGGTCATATATCGACCAAAAAATTCAAAAGACATCCATATTTCAAAACGACAGTTTCAAGAGGCATATTTCACGCACATTAGTGTTCTGCTTCTTTTGCTTTCTTTCTTTCTTTGTTAAAAAAAACGGGAATGGAGAAAGGCAACCCTCAGAATGGGCGAAAACGTTCACAAACGAATCAATGGACAAAGGTTTAATCTCCAATATATATAAAAAGCTCATGCAGCTTAATACTAATAAAACAAACATCCCAATACAAAAATGGGCAGAAGGTCTAAAGAGACGTTTCTTCAAAGAAGACACAGAGATGGCCAAGACGCACATGAAAAGCTGCTCAACATCACTAATTATTAGAGAAATGCAAATCAAAACTACAATGAGGTAAGACCTCACACCTGTTAGAATCGGCATCATCAGATAATCTACAAACAACAAATTCTGGGGAGGTTGTGGGCAAAAGGAACCCTCTTCCGCTATTGGTGGGAATGTAAATTGATACAGTCACTATGGAGAACAGTATGGAGGTTCCTTTAAAAAACTAAAAAGAGAATTACCATAGGATCCAGCAAACCCACTTCTGGGCATATACCCTGAGAAAACCATAAATCACAGAGACACATTCACCACAATGTTCATTGCAGCACTATTTACAATAGCCAGGTTATGGAAGCAACATAAATGCCCACAGACAGACGAATGGATAAAGATGTGGTACATATATAAAATGGAATATTACTCAGCCATAAAAAGGAATGAAACTGGGTCATTTGTAGAGAAGTTGATGGATCTAGAGACTGTCATACAGAGTGAAGTAAGCCAGAAAGAGAAAAACAAATATTGTATATTAATGCCTATATGTGGAACCTAGAAAAATGGTAGAGATGAACTGGTTTGCAGGGCAGAAATAGAGACACAGAGGTAGAGAACAAACGTATGGACACAAAGTGGGGGAAGCCATGGGGTGGTGGTGGTGGGATGAGTTGGGAGATTAGGATTGACCTGTACACATGTCTATGCATAAAATAGATAACTAATAATAACCTACTGTATAAAAAAATAACTAAAATTAAATTTCAAAATTTTAAAAAATAAAATGTAAAAATAAAACAGAAATAAGTTCTTCCATTCACACTGATGTATTTATACGAATGAATTATTTCCATGCTTATATCTATAAATACATAAATGAGGAATAAAATCTAACTTGAACCAATAAAGAAAAAAAAACTGAACCTAAGTATTATACACAGGAAAACACTACCAAGGCACTTGCTCCAGTGGTAAACAATTCTGAAATTGGTCAGAGGTGGGGAATCATCTCCCATACAGCCAGCAGCACCGCCCGCCCACGCAAGGAGCATCCTCATTGCAAAGCTGGGAGACCGTGCTGAGGCCTCTGTGAGTAAACGTGAGCTGAGCCCCAGGCCAGATGCTGCTGAACTGTTCCCACCCTTCCCAGGTGAAACACCTGAATATGTACAAGGGCTTGAAAGCCTAGAGGAAGGGCCGTGGAGCCACACCAGCGACAGCACGCAGGCCAACTTGGTGCCTGCAGGTCAGCCAGGATGGTACTGCCACGGGCGCTCTTCTGGAAGCTTTCTATTGCCCTGCCTGAGATACCCATCCTGTCCCGGCCCCCACTCCTTTTTTTCCTTCCTCACCTCAGCCCGGAGAGATATTCCAGTGGAAGTTATGGGTGACACATCCTCTTCTTTACAGGTGGCAGCCTGGCAACTCCTGCCGAAAGTCCAGCAGAGCCCCACTCACACCGGGCCACCCACAAAGCCGTGGACCCTCACACCCTCCCACCAGCACAGCCCCGAGACTGCTGATGGGGCAGAGAATATGGAGTAAGGCACAGCTGCAGGGGCTATTGCTGCCTGGAGTGCTGTTTATATTGACCTCAACACAGGCACACCTGGGGAGGGCTTGCCGGCAGGGTCAGGCTGCCCAGGTCAGCTAATCCTCAGCCCTCAGGGAATCACATTGCAGAAAATGGACCTCGCTAAGACAGAATATTCGCCAAGGAAAAAAAGGACACAATGCCATTTGCAGCACCGTAGATGAGTCTCGAGGTAATCACGTGACTTGGAGTAAGTCAGAAAGTGAAAGACACATATCATATCATATCACTTATAGGTGTTACCTATAAATTGATACCAGGGCAGATATTTCCACGGAGAAGGGCAATCACAGATTCATTAAACAAACTTATGGTTCACCAAAGGAAAGGTGTGAGGATTGAATTCATTATGATATTGGGGTTAACAGACAGATACAAACACAGTAGACGTATATAATCACCAAAGACCTACGGAGTACCAAGAGAAGACTACTCAACATTCTGTCATAACGTACATGGGAAAAGGATCCCAGGAAGAACAGACATAAGTATATGTGTAAAAGAACCACCTCTTGCACACCTACAACAAGCTAAACGTTGTACTCAAATTTTCTGTAATAAAAAATAAAAAAATTAAATTAAGAACACGAACAAGAAGTAGTGAGACAAACTTGAGGGGCTTTCTCCTGGCACATTCCGTTCTACATTCCAATCTAGAACACGACTTCCATTGAGTCTCTGCTGCCCTAGGAACCAGATTTGGTAAGGGAGAACTGCTGCCACCTTGTGGCCGTTTTACACAACTGCAGGTTTAATGCCAGCGCTAATGGTCAGTGGATATTCCAAATCATTACAGGCCTGTAAATGACACCTGCCCTGAAAACAATTCCTGGGGTCATATATCGACCAAAAAATTCAAAAGACGTCCATATTTCAAAACGAGAGTTTCAAGAGGCATATTTCACGCACATTAGTGTTCTGCTTCTTTTGCTTTCTTTCTTTCTTTGTTAAAAAAAACGGGAATGGAGAAAGGCAACCCTCAGAATGGGCGAAAACGTTCACAAACGAATCAATGGACAAAGGTTTAATCTCCAATATATATAAACAGCTCATGCAGCTTAATATTAATAAAACAAACAACCCAATACAAAAATGGGCAGAAGATCTAAAGAGACGTTTCTTCAAAGAAGACACAGAGATGGCCAAGACGCACATGAAAAGCTGCTCAACATCACTAATTATTAGAGAAATGCAAATCAAAACTACAATGAGGTAAGACCTCACACCTGTTAGAATCGGCATCATCAGATAATCTACAAACAACTAACTCTGGGGAGGGTGTGGACAAAAGGAACCCTCTTCCGCTATTGGTGGGAATGTAAATTGATACAGTCACTATGGAGAACAGTATGGAGGTTCCTTTAAAAAACTAAAAAGAGAATTACCATAGGATCCAGCAATCCCACTTCTGGGCATATACCCAGAGAAAACCATAAATCACAGAGACACATTCACCACAATGTTCATTGCAGCACTATTTACAATAGCCAGGTTATGGAAGCAAAATAAGTGCCCACAGACAGACGAATGGATAAAGATGTGGTACATATATAAAATGGAATATTACTCAGCCATAAAAAGGAATGAAACTGGGTCATTTGTAGAGAAGTTGATGGATCTAGAGACTGTCATACAGAGTGAAGTAAGCCAGAAAGAGAAAAACAAATATTGTATATTAATGCCTATATGTGGAACCTAGAAAAATGGTAGAGATGAACTGGTTTGCAGGGCAGAAATAGAGACACAGAGGTAGAGAACAAACGTATGGACACAAAGTGGGGG
Source organism: Mesoplodon bidens (assembly GCF_964165515.1). Classification (NCBI taxonomy): domain Eukaryota; kingdom Metazoa; phylum Chordata; class Mammalia; order Artiodactyla; family Ziphiidae; genus Mesoplodon; species Mesoplodon bidens. The sequence continues at coordinate 340,326 of NW_027672397.1, forward strand.
AAGCCATGGGGTGGTGGTGGTGGGATGAGTTGGGAGATTAGGATTGACCTGTATACATGTCTATGCATAAAATAGATAACTAATAATAACCTACTGAATGAAAAAATAACTAAAATTAAATTTCAAAATTTTAAAAAATAAAATGTAAAAATAAAACTGAAAAAAAGTTCTTCCATTCACACTGATGTATTTATACGAATGAATTATTTCCATGCTTATATCTATAAATACATAAATGAGGAATAAAATCTAACTTGACCCAAAAAAGAAAAAAAAAAAAACTGAACCTAACAGTTATACAGAGGAAAACACTACCAAGGCACTTGCTCCAGTGGTAAACAATTCTGAAATTGGTCAGAGGTGGGGAATCATCTCCCATACAGCCAGCAGCCCCGCCCACCCACGCAAGGAGCATCCTCATTGCAAAGCTGGGAGACCGTGCCGAGGCCTCTGTGAGTAAACGTGTGCTGAGCCCCAGGCCAGATGCTGCTGAACTGTTCCCACCCTTCCCAGGTGAAACACCTGAATATGTACAAGGGCTTGAAAGCCTAGAGGAAGGGCCGCGGAGCCACACCAGCGACAGCACGCAGACCAACTTGGTGCCTGCAGGTCAGCCAGGATGGTACTGGCCACGGGCGCTCTTCTGGAAGCTTTCTATTGCCCTGCCTGAGATAACCCTCCTGTCCCGGCCCCCACTCCTTTTTTTCCTTCCTCACCTCAGCCCGGAGAGATATTCCAGTGGAAGTTATGGGTGACACATCCTCTTCTTTACAGGTGGCAGCCTGGCAACTCCTGCCGAAAGTCCAGCAGAGCCCCACTCACACCGGGCCACCCACAAAGCCGTGGACCCTCACACCCTCCCACCAGCACAGCCCCGAGACTGCTGACGGGGCAGAGAATATGGAGTCAGGCACAGCTGCAGGGGCTATTGCTGCCTGGAGTGCTGTTTATATTGACCTCAACCCAGGCAACCCTGGGGAGGGCTTGCCGGCAGGGTCAGGCTGCCCAGGTCAGCTAATCCTCAGCCCTCAGGGAATCACATTGCAGAAAATGGACCTCGCTAAGACAGAATATTCGCCAAGGAAAAAAAGGACACAATGCCATTTGCAGCACCGTAGATGAGTCTCGAGGTAATCACGTGACTTGGAGTAAGTCAGAAAGTGAAAGACACATATCATATCACATCACTTATAGGTGTTACCTATAAATTGATACCAGGGCAGATATTTCCACGGAGAAGGGCAATCACAGATTCATTAAACAAACTTATGGTTCACCAAAGGAAAGGTGTGAGGATTGAATTCATTACGATATTGGGGTTAACAGACAGATAGAAACACAGTAGACGTATATAATCACCAAAGACCTACGGAGTACCAAGAGAAGACTACTCAACATTCTGTCATAACGTACATGGGAAAAGGATCCCAGGAAGAACAGACATATGTATATGTGTAAAAGAACCACCTCTTGCACTCCTACAACAAGCTAATCGTTGTACTCAAACTTGCTGTAATAAAAAATAAAAAATTAAATTAAAAACACGAACAAGAAGTAGTGAGACAAACTTGAGGGGCTTTCTCCTGGCACATTCCGTTCTACATTCCAATCTAGAACACGACTTCCATTGTGGCTCTGCTGCCCTAGTAACCAGATTTGGTAAGGGAGAACTGCTGCCACCTTGTGGCCGTTTCACACAACTGCAGGTTTAATGCCAGCGCTAATGGTCAGTGGATATTCCAAATCATTACAGGCCTGTAAATGACACCTGCCCTGAAAACAAATCCTGGGGTCATATATCGACCAAAAAATTCAAAAGACATCCATATTTCAAAACGACAGTTTCAAGAGGCATATTTCACGCACATTAGTGTTCTGCTTCTTTTGCTTTCTTTCTTTCTTTGTTAAAAAAAACGGGAATGGAGAAAGGCAACCCTCAGAATGGGCGAAAACGTTCACAAACGAATCAATGGACAAAGGTTTAATCTCCAATATATATAAAAAGCTCATGCAGCTTAATACTAATAAAACAAACATCCCAATACAAAAATGGGCAGAAGGTCTAAAGAGACGTTTCTTCAAAGAAGACACAGAGATGGCCAAGACGCACATGAAAAGCTGCTCAACATCACTAATTATTAGAGAAATGCAAATCAAAACTACAATGAGGTAAGACCTCACACCTGTTAGAATCGGCATCATCAGATAATCTACAAACAACAAATTCTGGGGAGGTTGTGGGCAAAAGGAACCCTCTTCCGCTATTGGTGGGAATGTAAATTGATACAGTCACTATGGAGAACAGTATGGAGGTTCCTTTAAAAAACTAAAAAGAGAATTACCATAGGATCCAGCAAACCCACTTCTGGGCATATACCCTGAGAAAACCATAAATCACAGAGACACATTCACCACAATGTTCATTGCAGCACTATTTACAATAGCCAGGTTATGGAAGCAACATAAATGCCCACAGACAGACGAATGGATAAAGATGTGGTACATATATAAAATGGAATATTACTCAGCCATAAAAAGGAATGAAACTGGGTCATTTGTAGAGAAGTTGATGGATCTAGAGACTGTCATACAGAGTGAAGTAAGCCAGAAAGAGAAAAACAAATATTGTATATTAATGCCTATATGTGGAACCTAGAAAAATGGTAGAGATGAACTGGTTTGCAGGGCAGAAATAGAGACACAGAGGTAGAGAACAAACGTATGGACACAAAGTGGGGGAAGCCATGGGGTGGTGGTGGTGGGATGAGTTGGGAGATTAGGATTGACCTGTACACATGTCTATGCATAAAATAGATAACTAATAATAACCTACTGTATAAAAAAATAACTAAAATTAAATTTCAAAATTTTAAAAAATAAAATGTAAAAATAAAACAGAAATAAGTTCTTCCATTCACACTGATGTATTTATACGAATGAATTATTTCCATGCTTATATCTATAAATACATAAATGAGGAATAAAATCTAACTTGAACCAATAAAGAAAAAAAAACTGAACCTAAGTATTATACACAGGAAAACACTACCAAGGCTCCAGTGGTAAACAATTCTGAAATTGGTCAGAGGTGGGGAATCATCTCCCATACAGCCAGCAGCACCGCCCGCCCACGCAAGGAGCATCCTCATTGCAAAGCTGGGAGACCGTGCTGAGGCCTCTGTGAGTAAACGTGAGCTGAGCCCCAGGCCAGATGCTGCTGAACTGTTCCCACCCTTCCCAGGTGAAACACCTGAATATGTACAAGGGCTTGAAAGCCTAGAGGAAGGGCCGTGGAGCCACACCAGCGACAGCACGCAGGCCAACTTGGTGCCTGCAGGTCAGCCAGGATGGTACTGCCACGGGCGCTCTTCTGGAAGCTTTCTATTGCCCTGCCTGAGATACCCATCCTGTCCCGGCCCCCACTCCTTTTTTTCCTTCCTCACCTCAGCCCGGAGAGATATTCCAGTGGAAGTTATGGGTGACACATCCTCTTCTTTACAGGTGGCAGCCTGGCAACTCCTGCCGAAAGTCCAGCAGAGCCCCACTCACACCGGGCCACCCACAAAGCCGTGGACCCTCACACCCTCCCACCAGCACAGCCCCGAGACTGCTGATGGGGCAGAGAATATGGAGTAAGGCACAGCTGCAGGGGCTATTGCTGCCTGGAGTGCTGTTTATATTGACCTCAACACAGGCACACCTGGGGAGGGCTTGCCGGCAGGGTCAGGCTGCCCAGGTCAGCTAATCCTCAGCCCTCAGGGAATCACATTGCAGAAAATGGACCTCGCTAAGACAGAATATTCGCCAAGGAAAAAAAGGACACAATGCCATTTGCAGCACCGTAGATGAGTCTCGAGGTAATCACGTGACTTGGAGTAAGTCAGAAAGTGAAAGACACATATCATATCATATCACTTATAGGTGTTACCTATAAATTGATACCAGGGCAGATATTTCCACGGAGAAGGGCAATCACAGATTCATTAAACAAACTTATGGTTCACCAAAGGAAAGGTGTGAGGATTGAATTCATTATGATATTGGGGTTAACAGACAGATACAAACACAGTAGACGTATATAATCACCAAAGACCTACGGAGTACCAAGAGAAGACTACTCAACATTCTGTCATAACGTACATGGGAAAAGGATCCCAGGAAGAACAGACATAAGTATATGTGTAAAAGAACCACCTCTTGCACACCTACAACAAGCTAAACGTTGTACTCAAATTTTCTGTAATAAAAAATAAAAAATTAAATTAAGAACACTGACAAGAAGTAGTGAGACAAACTTGAGGGGCTTTCTCCTGGCACATTCCGTTCTACATTCCAATCTAGAACACGACTTCCATTGAGTCTCTGCTGCCCTAGGAACCAGATTTGGTAAGGGAGAACTGCTGCCACCTTGTGGCCGTTTTACACAACTGCAGGTTTAATGCCAGCGCTAATGGTCAGTGGATATTCCAAATCATTACAGGCCTGTAAATGACACCTGCCCTGAAAACAATTCCTGGGGTCATATATCGACCAAAAAATTCAAAAGACGTCCATATTTCAAAACGACAGTTTCAAGAGGCATATTTCACGCACATTAGTGTTCTGCTTCTTTTGCTTTCTTTCTTTCTTTGTTAAAAAAAACGGGAATGGAGAAAGGCAACCCTCAGAATGGGCGAAAACGTTCACAAACGAATCAATGGACAAAGGTTTAATCTCCAATATATATAAACAGCTCATGCAGCTTAATATTAATAAAACAAACAACCCAATACAAAAATGGGCAGAAGATCTAAAGAGACGTTTCTTCAAAGAAGACACAGAGATGGCCAAGACGCACATGAAAAGCTGCTCAACATCACTAATTATTAGAGAAATGCAAATCAAAACTACAATGAGGTAAGACCTCACACCTGTTAGAATCGGCATCATCAGATAATCTACAAACAACTAACTCTGGGGAGGGTGTGGACAAAAGGAACCCTCTTCCGCTATTGGTGGGAATGTAAATTGATACAGTCACTAAGGAGAACAGTATGGAGGTTCCTTTAAAAAACTAAAAAGAGAATTACCATAGGATCCAGCAATCCCACTTCTGGGCATATACCCAGAGAAAACCATAAATCACAGAGACACATTCACCACAATGTTCATTGCAGCACTATTTACAATAGCCAGGTTATGGAAGCAAAATAAGTGCCCACAGACAGACGAATGGATAAAGATGTGGTACATATATAAAATGGAATATTACTCAGCCATAAAAAGGAATGAAACTGGGTCATTTGTAGAGAAGTTGATGGATCTAGAGACTGTCATACAGAGTGAAGTAAGCCAGAAAGAGAAAAACAAATATTGTATATTAATGCCTATATGTGGAACCTAGAAAAATGGTAGAGATGAACTGGTTTGCAGGGCAGAAATAGAGACACAGAGGTAGAGAACAAACGTATGGACACAAAGTGGGGGAAGCCATGGGGTGGTGGTGGTGGTATGAGTTGGGAGATTAGGATTGACCTGTATACATGTCTATGCATAAAATAGATAACTAATAATAACCTACTGTATAAAAAAATAACTAAAATTAAATTTCAAAATTTTAAAAAATAAAATGTAAAAATAAAACAGAAAAAAAGTTTTTCCATTCACACTGATGTATTTATACGAATGAATTATTTCCATGCTTATATCTATAAATACATAAATGAGGAATAAAATCTAACTTGAACCAAAAAAGAAAAAAAAAAACTGAACCTAACAGTTATACAGAGGAAAACACTACCAAGGCACTTGCTCCATTGGTAAACAATTCTGAAATTGGTCAGAGGTGGGGAATCATCTCCCATAGAGCCAGCAGCCCCGCCCGCCCACGCAAGGAGCATCCTCATTGCAAAGCTGGGAGACCGTGCCGAGGCCTCTGTGAGTAAACGTGAGCTGAGCCCCAGGCCAGATGCTGCTGAACTCTTCCCACCCTTCCCAGGTGAAACACCTGAATATGTACAAGGGCTTGAAAGCCTAGAGGAAGGGCCGTGGAGCCACACCAGCGACAGCACGCAGGCCAACTTGGTGCCTGCAGGTCTGCCAGCATGGTACTGGCCACGGGCGCTCTTCTGGAAGCTTTCTATTGCCCTGCCTGAGATACCCCTCCTGTCCCGGCCCCCACTCCTTTTTTTCCTTCCTCACCTCAGCCCGGAGAGATATTCCAGTGGAAGTTATGGGTGACACATCCTCTTCTTTACAGTTGGCAGCCTGGCAACTCCTGCCGAAAGTCCAGCAGAGCCCCACTCACACCGGGCCACCCACAAAGCCGTGGACCGTCACACCCTCCCACCAGCACAGCCCCGAGACTGCTGACGGGGCATAGAATATGGAGTAAGGCACAGCTGTAGGGGCTATTGCTGCCTGGAGTGCTGTTTATATTGACCTCAACCAAGGCACACCTGGGGTGGGCTTGCCGGCAGGGTCAGGCTGCCCAGGTCAGCTAATCCTCAGCCCTCAGGGAATCACAATGCAGAATATGGACCTCGCTAAGACAGAATATTCGCCAAGGAAAAAAAGGACACAATGCCATTTGCAGCACCGTAGATGAGTCTCGAGGTAATCACGTGACTTGGAGTAAGTCAGAAAGTGAAAGACACATATCATATCATATCACTTATAGGTGTTACCTATAAATTGATACCAGGGCAGATATTTCCACGGAGAAGGGCAATCACAGATTCATTAAACAAACTTATGGTTCACCAAAGGAAAGGTGTGAGGATTGAATTCATTACGATATTGGGGTTAACAGACAGATACAAACACAGTAGACGTATATAATCACCAAAGACCTACGGAGTACCAAGAGAAGACTACTCAACATTCTGTCATAACGTACATGGGAAAAGGATCCCAGGAAGAACAGACATATGTATATGTGTAAAAGAACCACCTCTTGCACACCTACAACAAGCTCAACTTTGTACTCAAACTTGCTGTAATAAAAAATAAAAAATTAAATTAAAAACACGAACAAGAAGTAGTGAGACAAACTTGAGGGGCTTTCTCCTGGCACATTCCGTTCTACATTCTAATCTAGAACACGACTTCCATTGAGGCTCTGCTGCCCTAGTAACCAGATTTGGTAAGGGAGAACTGCTGCCACCTTGTGGCCGTTTCACACAACTGCAGGTTTAATGCCAGCGCTAATGGTCAGTGGATATTCCAAATCATTACAGGCCTGTAAATGACACCTGCCCTGAAAACAGTTCCTGGGGTCATATATCGACCAAAAAATTCAAAAGACGTCCATATTTCAAAACGACAGTTTCAAGAGGCATATTTCACGCACATTAGTGTTCTGCTTCTTTTGCTTTCTTTCTTTCTTTGTTAAAAAAAACGGGAATGGGCCTCCCTGGTGGCGCAGTGGTTGAGAGTCCGCCTGCCGATGCAGGGGATACGGGTTCGTGCACCGGTCTGGGAGGATCCCATATGCCGCGGAGCGGCTGGGCCCGTGAGCCATGGCCGCTGGGCCTGCGCATCCGGAGCCTGTGCTCTGCAACGGGAGAGGCCACAACAGTGAGAGGCCCGCATACCACAAAAAGAAAAAAAAAAAAAAAAAAAAAAAAAACGGGAATGGAGAAAGGCAACCCTCAGAATGGGCGAAAACGTTCACAAACGAATCAATGGACAAAGGTTTAATCTGCAATATATATAAACAGCTCATGCAGCTTAATATTAATAAAACAAACAACCCAATACAAAAATGGGCAGAAGATCTAAAGAGACGTTTCTTCAAAGAAGACACAGAGATGGCCAAGACGCACATGAAAAGCTGCTCAACATCACTAATTATTAGAGAAATGCAAATCAAAACTACAATGAGGTAAGACCTCACACCTGTTAGAATCGGCATCATCAGATAATCTACAATCAACAAATTCTGGGGACGGTGTGGACAAAAGGAACCCTCTTCCGCTATTGGTGGGAATGTAAATTGATACAGTCACTATGGAGAACAGTATGGAGGTTCCTTTAAAAAACTAAAAAGAGAATTACCATAGGATCCAGCAATCCCACTTCTGGGCATATACCCAGAGAAAACCATAAATCACAAAGACACATTCACCACAAGGTTCATTGCAGCACTATTTACAATAGCCAGGTAATGGAAGCAACCTAAATGCCCACAGACAGACGAATGGATAAAGATGTGGTACATATACAAAATGGAATATTACTCAGCCATAAAAAGGAATGAAACTGGGTCATTTGTAGAGAAGTTGATGGATCTAGAGACTGTCATACAGAGTGAAGTAAGTCAGAAAGAGAAAAACAAATATTGTATATTAATGCCTATATGTGGAACCTAGAAAAATGGTAGAGATGAACTGGTTTGCAGGGCAGAAATAGAGACACAGAGGCAGAGAACAAACGTATGGACACAAAGTGGGGGAAGCCATGGGGTGGTGGTGGTGGGATGAGTTGGGAGATTAGGATTGACCTGTATACATGTCTATGCATAAAATAGATAACTAATAATAACCTACTGTATAAAAAAATAACTAATATTAAATTTCAAAATTTTAAAAAATAAAATGTAAAAATAAAACAGAAAAAAAGTTCTTCCATTCACACTGATGTATTTATACGAATGAATTATTTCCATGCTTATATCTATAAATACATAAATGAGGAATAAAATCTAACTTGAACCAAAAAAGAAAAAAAAAAACTGAACCTAACAGTTATACAGAGGAAGACACTACCAAGGCACTTGCTCCATTGGTAATCAATTCTGAAATTGGTCAGAGGTGGGGAATCATCTCCCATACAGCCAGCAGCCCCGCCCGCCCACGCAAGGAGCATCCTCATTGCAAATCTGGGAGACCGTGCCGAGGCCTCTGTGAGTAAACGTGAGCTGAGCCCCAGGCCAGATGCTGCTGAACTCTTCCCACCCTTCCCGGGTGAAACACCTGAATATGTACAAGGGCTTGAAAGCCTAGAGGAAGGGCCGTGGAGCCACACCAGCGACAGCACGCAGGCCAACTTGGTGCCTGCAGGTCAGCCCGGATGGTACTGGCCACGGGCGCTCTTCTGGAAGCTTTCTATTGCCCTGCCTGAGATACCCCTCCTGTCCCGGCCCCCACTCCTTTTTTTCCTTCCTCACCTCAGCCCGGAGAGATATTCCAGTGGAAGTTATGGGTGACACATCCTCTTCTTTACAGGTGGCAGCCTGGCAACTCCTGCCGAAAGTCCAGCAGAGCCCCACTCACACCGGGCCACCCACAAAGCCGTGGACCCTCACACCCTCCCACCAGCACAGCCCCGAGACTGCTGACGGGGCAGAGAATATGGAGTAAGGCACAGCTGCAGGGGCTATTGCTGCCTGGAGTGCTGTTTATATTGACCTCAACCCAGGCACACCTGGGGTGGGCTTGCCGGCAGGGTCAGGCTGCCCAGGTCAGCTAATCCTCAGCCCTCAGGGAATCACATTGCAGAATATGGACCTCGCTAAGACAGAATATTCGCCAAGGAAAAAAAGGACACAATGCCATTTGCAGCACCGTAGATGAGTCTCGAGGTAATCACGTGACTTGGAGTAAGTCAGAAAGTGAAAGATACATATCATATCATATCACTTATAGGTGTTACCTATAAATTGATACCAGGGCAGATATTTCCACGGAGAAGGGCAATCACAGATTCATTAAACAAACTTATGGTTCACCAAAGGAAAGGTGTGAGGATTGAATTCATTACGATATTGGGGTTAACAGACAGATACAAACACAGTAGACGTATATAATCACCAAAGACCTACGGAGTACCAAGAGAAGACTACTCAACATTCTGTCATAACGTACATGGGAAAAGGATCCCAGGAAGAACAGACATATGTATATGTGTAAAAGAACCACCTCTTGCACTCCTACAACAAGCTAATCGTTGTACTCAAACTTGCTGTAATAAAAAATAAAAAATTAAATTAAAAACACGAACAAGAAGTAGTGAGACAAACTTGAGGGGCTTTCTCCTGGCACATTCCGTTCTACATTCCAATCTAGAACACGACTTCCATTGTGGCTCTGCTGCCCTAGTAACCAGATTTGGTAAGGGAGAACTGCTGCCACCTTGTGGCCGTTTCACACAACTGCAGGTTTAATGCCAGCGCTAATGGTCAGTGGATATTCCAAATCATTACAGGCCTGTAAATGACACCTGCCCTGAAAACAAATCCTGGGGTCATATATCGACCAAAAAATTCAAAAGATGTCCATATTTCAAAACGACAGTTTCAAGAGGCATATTTCACGCACATTAGTGTTCTGCTTCTTTTGCTTTCTTTCTTTCTTTGTTAAAAAAAACGGGAATGGAGAAAGGCAACCCTCAGAATGGGCGAAAACGTTCACAAACGAATCAATGGACAAAGGTTTAATCTCCAATATATATAAAAAGCTCATGCAGCTTAATACTAATAAAACAAACATCCCAATACAAAAATGGGCAGAAGGTCTAAAGAGACGTTTCTTCAAAGAAGACACAGAGATGGCCAAGACGCACATGAAAAGCTGCTCAACATCACTAATTATTAGAGAAATGCAAATCAAAACTACAATGAGGTAAGACCTCACACCTGTTAGAATCGGCATCATCAGATAATCTACAAACAACAAATTCTGGGGAGGTTGTGGGCAAAAGGAACCCTCTTCCGCTATTGGTGGGAATGTAAATTGATACAGTCACTATGGAGAACAGTATGGAGGTTCCTTTAAAAAACTAAAAAGAGAATTACCATAGGATCCAGCAATCCCACTTCTGGGCATATACCCTGAGAAAACCATAAATCACAGAGACACATTCACCACAATGTTCATTGCAGCACTATTTACAATAGCCAGGTTATGGAAGCAACATAAATGCCCACAGACAGACGAATGGATAAAGATGTGGTACATATATAAAATGGAATATTACTCAGCCATAAAAAGGAATGAAACTGGGTCATTTGTAGAGAAGTTGATGGATCTAGAGACTGTCATACAGAGTGAAGTAAGCCAGAAAGAGAAAAACAAATATTGTATATTAATGCCTATATGTGGAACCTAGAAAAATGGTAGAGATGAACTGGTTTGCAGGGCAGAAATAGAGACACAGAGGTAGAGAACAAACGTATGGACACAAAGTGGGGGAAGCCATGGGGTGGTGGTGGTGGGATGAGTTGGGAGATTAGGATTGACCTGTACACATGTCTATGCATAAAATAGATAACTAATAATAACCTACTGTATAAAAAAATAACTAAAATTAAATTTCAAAATTTTAAAAAATAAAATGTAAAAATAAAACAGAAATAAGTTCTTCCATTCACACTGATGTATTTATACGAATGAATTATTTCCATGCTTATATCTATAAATACATAAATGAGGAATAAAATCTAACTTGAACCAATAAAGAAAAAAAAACTGAACCTAAGTATTATACACAGGAAAACACTACCAAGGCACTTGCTCCAGTGGTAAACAATTCTGAAATTGGTCAGAGGTGGGGAATCATCTCCCATACAGCCAGCAGCACCGCCCGCCCACGCAAGGAGCATCCTCATTGCAAAGCTGGGAGACCGTGCTGAGGCCTCTGTGAGTAAACGTGAGCTGAGCCCCAGGCCAGATGCTGCTGAACTGTTCCCACCCTTCCCAGGTGAAACACCTGAATATGTACAAGGGCTTGAAAGCCTAGAGGAAGGGCCGTGGAGCCACACCAGCGACAGCACGCAGGCCAACTTGGTGCCTGCAGGTCAGCCAGGATGGTACTGCCACGGGCGCTCTTCTGGAAGCTTTCTATTGCCCTGCCTGAGATACCCATCCTGTCCCGGCCCCCACTCCTTTTTTTCCTTCCTCACTTCAGCCCAGAGAGATATTCCAGTGGAAGTTATGGGTGACACATCCTCTTCTTTACAGGTGGCAGCCTGGCAACTCCTGCCGAAAGTCCAGCAGAGCCCCACTCACACCGGGCCACCCACAAAGCCGTGGACCCTCACACCCTCCCACCAGCACAGCCCCGAGACTGCTGATGGGGCAGAGAATATGGAGTAAGGCACAGCTGCAGGGGCTATTGCTGCCTGGAGTGCTGTTTATATTGACCTCAACACAGGCACACCTGGGGAGGGCTTGCCGGCAGGGTCAGGCTGCCCAGGTCAGCTAATCCTCAGCCCTCAGGGAATCACATTGCAGAAAATGGACCTCGCTAAGACAGAATATTCGCCAAGGAAAAAAAGGACACAATGCCATTTGCAGCACCGTAGATGAGTCTCGAGGTAATCACGTGACTTGGAGTAAGTCAGAAAGTGAAAGACACATATCATATCATATCACTTATAGGTGTTACCTATAAATTGATACCAGGGCAGATATTTCCACGGAGAAGGGCAATCACAGATTCATTAAACAAACTTATGGTTCACCAAAGGAAAGGTGTGAGGATTGAATTCATTATGATATTGGGGTTAACAGACAGATACAAACACAGTAGACGTATATAATCACCAAAGACCTACGGAGTACCAAGAGAAGACTACTCAACATTCTGTCATAACGTACATGGGAAAAGGATCCCAGGAAGAACAGACATAAGTATATGTGTAAAAGAACCACCTCTTGCACACCTACAACAAGCTAAACGTTGTACTCAAATTTTCTGTAATAAAAAATAAAAAATTAAATTAAGAACACGAACAAGAAGTAGTGAGACAAACTTGAGGGGCTTTCTCCTGGCACATTCCGTTCTACATTCCAATCTAGAACACGACTTCCATTGAGTCTCTGCTGCCCTAGGAACCAGATTTGGTAAGGGAGAACTGCTGCCACCTTGTGGCCGTTTTACACAACTGCAGGTTTAATGCCAGCGCTAATGGTCAGTGGATATTCCAAATCATTACAGGCCTGTAAATGACACCTGCCCTGAAAACAATTCCTGGGGTCATATATCGACCAAAAAATTCAAAAGACGTCCATATTTCAAAACGACAGTTTCAAGAGGCATATTTCACGCACATTAGTGTTCTGCTTCTTTTGCTTTCTTTCTTTCTTTGTTAAAAAAAACGGGAATGGAGAAAGGCAACCCTCAGAATGGGCGAAAACGTTCACAAACGAATCAATGGACAAAGGTTTAATCTCCAATATATATAAACAGCTCATGCAGCTTAATATTAATAAAACAAACAACCCAATACAAAAATGGGCAGAAGATCTAAAGAGACGTTTCTTCAAAGAAGACACAGAGATGGCCAAGACGCACATGAAAAGCTGCTCAACATCACTAATTATTAGAGAAATGCAAATCAAAACTACAATGAGGTAAGACCTCACACCTGTTAGAATCGGCATCAACAGATAATCTACAAACAACTAACTCTGGGGAGGGTGTGGACAAAAGGAACCCTCTTCCGCTATTGGTGGGAATGTAAATTGATACAGTCACTATGGAGAACAGTATGGAGGTTCCTTTAAAAAACTAAAAAGAGAATTACCATAGGATCCAGCAATCCCACTTCTGGGCATATACCCAGAGAAAACCATAAATCACAGAGACACATTCACCACAATGTTCATTGCAGCACTATTTACAATAGCCAGGTTATGGAAGCAAAATAAGTGCCCACAGACAGACGAATGGATAAAGATGTGGTACATATATAAAATGGAATATTACTCAGCCATAAAAAGGAATGAAACTGGGTCATTTGTAGAGAAGTTGATGGATCTAGAGACTGTCATACAGAGTGAAGTAAGCCAGAAAGAGAAAAACAAATATTGTATATTAATGCCTATATGTGGAACCTAGAAAAATGGTAGAGATGAACTGGTTTGCAGGGCAGAAATAGAGACACAGAGGTAGAGAACAAACGTATGGACACAAAGTGGGGGAAGCCATGGGGTGGTGGTGGTGGTATGAGTTGGGAGATTAGGATTGACCTGTATACATGTCTATGCATAAAATAGATAACTAATAATAACCTACTGTATAAAAAAATAACTAAAATTAAATTTCAAAATTTTAAAAAATAAAATGTAAAAATAAAACAGAAAAAAAGTTTTTCCATTCACACTGATGTATTTATACGAATGAATTATTTCCATGCTTATATCTATAAATACATAAATGAGGAATAAAATCTAACTTGAACCAAAAAAGAAAAAAAAAAAACTGAACCTAACAGTTATACAGAGGAAAACACTACCAAGGCACTTGCTCCATTGGTAAACAATTCTGAAATTGGTCAGAGGTGGGGAATCATCTCCCATAGAGCCAGCAGCCCCGCCCGCCCACGCAAGGAGCATCCTCATTGCAAAGCTGGGAGACCGTGCCGAGGCCTCTGTGAGTAAACGTGAGCTGAGCCCCAGGCCAGATGCTGCTGAACTCTTCCCACCCTTCCCAGGTGAAACACCTGAATATGTACAAGGGCTTGAAAGCCTAGAGGAAGGGCCGTGGAGCCACACCAGCGACAGCACGCAGGCCAACTTGGTGCCTGCAGGTCTGCCAGCATGGTACTGGCCACGGGCGCTCTTCTGGAAGCTTTCTATTGCCCTGCCTGAGATACCCCTCCTGTCCCGGCCCCCACTCCTTTTTTTCCTTCCTCACCTCAGCCCGGAGAGATATTCCAGTGGAAGTTATGGGTGACACATCCTCTTCTTTACAGTTGGCAGCCTGGCAACTCCTGCCGAAAATCCAGCAGAGCCCCACTCACACCGGGCCACCCACAAAGCCGTGGACCGTCACACCCTCCCACCAGCACAGCCCCGAGACTGCTGACGGGGCATAGAATATGGAGTAAGGCACAGCTGTAGGGGCTATTGCTGCCTGGAGTGCTGTTTATATTGACCTCAACCAAGGCACACCTGGGGTGGGCTTGCCGGCAGGGTCAGGCTGCCCAGGTCAGCTAATCCTCAGCCCTCAGGGAATCACAATGCAGAATATGGACCTCGCTAAGACAGAATATTCGCCAAGGAAAAAAAGGACACAATGCCATTTGCAGCACCGTAGATGAGTCTCGAGGTAATCACGTGACTTGGAGTAAGTCAGGAAGTGAAAGACACATATCATATCATATCACTTATAGGTGTTACCTATAAATTGATACCAGGGCAGATATTTCCACGGAGAAGGGCAATCACAGATTCATTAAACAAACTTATGGTTCACCAAAGGAAAGGTGTGAGGATTGAATTCATTACGATATTGGGGTTAACAGACAGATACAAACACAGTAGACGTATATAATCACCAAAGACCTACGGAGTACCAAGAGAAGACTACTCAACATTCTGTCATAACGTACATGGGAAAAGGATCCCAGGAAGAACAGACATATGTATATGTGTAAAAGAACCACCTCTTGCACACCTACAACAAGCTCAACTTTGTACTCAAACTTGCTGTAATAAAAAATAAAAAATTAAATTAAAAACACGAACAAGAAGTAGTGAGACAAACTTGAGGGGCTTTCTCCTGGCACATTCCGTTCTACATTCTAATCTAGAACACGACTTCCATTGAGGCTCTGCTGCCCTAGTAACCAGATTTGGTAAGGGAGAACTGCTGCCACCTTGTGGCCGTTTCACACAACTGCAGGTTTAATGCCAGCGCTAATGGTCAGTGGATATTCCAAATCATTACAGGCCTGTAAATGACACCTGCCCTGAAAACAGTTCCTGGGGTCATATATGGACCAAAAAATTCAAAAGACGTCCATATTTCAAAACGACAGTTTCAAGAGGCATATTTCACGCACATTAGTGTTCTGCTTCTTTTGCTTTCTTTCTTTCTTTGTTAAAAAAAACGGGAATGGGCCTCCCTGGTGGCGCAGTGGTTGAGAGTCCGCCTGCCGATGCAGGGGATACGGGTTCGTGCCCCGGTCTGGGAGGATCCCATATGCCGCGGAGCGGCTGGGCCCGTGAGCCATGGCCGCTGGGCCTGCGCATCCGGAGCCTGTGCTCCGCAACGGGAGAGGCCACAACAGTGAGAGGCCCGCATACCGCAAAAAGAAAAAAAAAAAAAAAAAAAAAAAAAAAAACGGGAATGGAGAAAGGCAACCCTCAGAATGGGCGAAAACGTTCACAAACGAATCAATGGACAAAGGTTTAATCTGCAATATATATAAACAGCTCATGCAGCTTAATATTAATAAAACAAACAACCCAATACAAAAATGGGCAGAAGATCTAAAGAGACGTTTCTTCAAAGAAGACACAGAGATGGCCAAGACGCACATGAAAAGCTGCTCAACATCACTAATTATTAGAGAAATGCAAATCAAAACTACAATGAGGTAAGACCTCACACCTGTTAGAATCGGCATCATCAGATAATCTACAAACAACAAATTCTGGGGAGGGTGTGGACAAAAGGAACCCTCTTCCGCTATCGGTGGGAATGTAAATTGATACAGTCACTATGGAGAACAGTATGGAGGTTCCTTTAAAAAACTAAAAAGAGAATTACCATAGGATCCAGCAATCCCACTTCTGGGCATATACCCAGAGAAAACCATAAATCACAGATACACATTCACCACAATGTTCATTGCAGCACTATTTACAATAGCCAGGTTATGGAAGCAACCTAAATGCCCACAGACAGACGAATGGATAAAGATGTGGTACATATATAAAATGGAATATTACTCAGCCATATAAAGGAATGAAACTGGGTCATTTGTAGAGAAGTTGATGGATCTAGAGACTGTCATACAGAGTCAAGTAAGCCAGAAAGAGAAAAACAAATATTGTATATTAATGCCTATATGTGGAACCTAGAAAAATGGTAGAGATGAACTGGTTTGCAGGGCAGAAATAGAGACACAGAAGTAGAGAACAAACGTATGGACACAAAGTGGGGGAAGCCATGGGGTGGTGGTGGTGGGATGAGTTGGGAGATTAGGATTGACCTGTATACATGTCTATGCATAAAATAGATAACTAATAATAACCTACTGTATAAAAAATAACTAAAATTAAATTTCAAAATTTTAAAAAATAAAATGTAAAAATAAAACAGAAAAAAAGTTCTTCCATTCACACTGATGTATTTATACGAATGAATTATTTCCATGCTTATATCTATAAATACATAAATGAGGAATAAAATCTAACTTGAACCAAAAAAGAAAAAAAAAACTGAACCTAACAGTTATACAGAGGAAAACACTACCAAGGCACTTGCTCCATTGGTAAACAATTCTGAAATTGGTCAGAGGTGGGGAATCATCTCCCATACAGCCAGCAGCCCCGCCCACCCACGCAAGGAGCATCCTCATTGCAAATCTGGGAGACCGTGCCGAGGCCTCTGTGTGTAAACGTGAGCTGAGCCCCAGGCCAGATGCTGCTGAACTCTTCCCACCCTTCCCAGGTGAAACACCTGAATATGTACAAGGGCTTGAAAGCCTAGAGGAAGGGCCGTGGAGCCACACCAGCGACAGCACGCAGGCCAACTTGGTGCCTGCAGGTCAGCCAGGATGGTACTGGCCACGGGCGCTCTTCTGGAAGCTTTCTATTGCCCTGCCTGAGATACCCCTCCTGTCCCGGCCCCCACTCCTTTTTTTCCTTCCTCACCTCAGCCCGGAGAGATATTCCAGTGGAAGTTATGGGTGACACATCCTCTTCTTTACAGGTGGCAGCCTGGCAACTCCTGCCGAAAGTCCAGCAGAGCCCCACTCACACCGGGCCACCCACAAAGCCGTGGACCCTCACACCCTCCCACCAGCACAGCCCCGAGACTGCTGACGGGGCAGAGAATATGGAGTAAGGCACAGCTGCAGGGGCTATTGCTGCCTGGAGTGCTGTTTATATTGACCTCAACCCAGGCACACCTGGGGTGGGCTTGCCGGCAGGGTCAGGCTGCCCAGGTCAGCTAATCCTCAGCCCTCAGGGAATCACATTGCAGAATATGGACCTCGCTAAGACAGAATATTCGCCAAGGAAAAAAAGGACACAATGCCATTTGCAGCACCGTAGATGAGTCTCGAGGTAATCACGTGACTTGGAGTAAGTCAGAAAGTGAAAGACACATATCATATCATATCACTTATAGGTGTTACCTATAAATTGATACCAGGGCAGATATTTCCACGGAGAAGGGCAATCACAGATTCATTAAACAAACTTATGGTTCACCAAAGGAAAGGTGTGAGGATTGAATTCATTACGATATTGGGGTTAACAGACAGATACAAACACAGTAGACGTATATAATCACCAAAGACCTACGGAGTACCAAGAGAAGACTACTCAACATTCTGTCATAACGTACATGGGAAAAGGATCCCAGGAAGAACAGACATATGTATATGTGTAAAAGAACCACCTCTTGCACACCTACAACATGCTAAACTTTGTACTCAAACTTGCTGTAATAAAAAATAAAAAATTAAATTAAAAACACGAACAAGAAGTAGTGAGACAAACTTGAGGGGCTTTCTCCTGGCACATTCCGTTCTACATTCTAATCTAGAACACGACTTCCATTGAGGCTCTGCTGCCCTAGTAACCAGATTTGGTAAGGGAGAACTGCTGCCACCTTGTGGCCGTTTCACACAACTGCAGGTTTAATGCCAGCGCTAATGGTCAGTGGATATTCCAAATCATTACAGGCCTGTAAATGACACCTGCCCTGAAAACAAATCCTGGGGTCATATATCGACCAAAAAATTCAAAAGACGTCCATATTTCAAAACGACAGTTTCAAGAGGCATATTTCACGCACATTAGTGTTCTGCTTCTTTTGCTTTCTTTCTTTCTTTGTTAAAAAAATCGGGAATGGAGAAAGGCAACCCTCAGAATGGGCGAAAACGTTCACAAACGAATCAATGGACAAAGGTTTAATCTGCAATATATATAAACAGCTCATGCAGCTTAATATTAATAAAACAAACAACCCAATACAAAAATGGGCAGAAGATCTAAAGAGACGTTTCTTCAAAGAAGACACAGAGATGGCCAAGACGCACATGAAAAGCTGCTCAACATCACTAATTATTAGAGAAATGCAAATCAAAACTACAATGAGGTAAGACCTCACACCTGTTAGAATCGGCATCATCAGATAATCTACAATCAACAAATTCT
Source organism: Mesoplodon bidens (assembly GCF_964165515.1). Taxonomy (NCBI): domain Eukaryota; kingdom Metazoa; phylum Chordata; class Mammalia; order Artiodactyla; family Ziphiidae; genus Mesoplodon; species Mesoplodon bidens. The sequence continues at coordinate 359,426 of NW_027672397.1, forward strand.
GGGGACGGTGTGGACAAAAGGAACCCTCTTCCGCTATTGGTGGGAATGTAAATTGATACAGTCACTATGGAGAACAGTATGGAGGTTCCTTTAAAAAACTAAAAAGAGAATTACCATAGGATCCAGCAATCCCACTTCTGGGCATATACCCAGAGAAAACCATAAATCACAAAGACACATTCACCACAATGTTCATTGCAGCACTATTTACAATAGCCAGGTTATGGAAGCAACATAAATGCCCACAGACAGACGAATGGATAAAGATGTGGTACATATATAAAATGGAATATTACTCAGCCATAAAAAGGAATGAAACTGGGTCATTTGTAGAGAAGTTGATGGATCTAGAGACTGTCATTCAGAGTGAAGTAAGCCAGAAAGAGAAAAACAAATATTGTATATTAATGCCTATATGTGGAACCTAGAAAAATGGTAGAGATGAACTGGTTTGCAGGGCAGAAATAGAGACACAGAGGTAGAGAACAAACGTATGGACACAAAGTGGGGGAAGCCATGGTGTGGTGGTGGTGGGATGAGTTGGGAGATTAGGATTGACCTGTATACATATCTATGCATAAAATAGATAACTAATAATAACCTACTGTATAAAAAAATAACTAAAATTAAATTTCAAAATTTTAAAAAATAAAATGTAAAAATAAAACAGAAAAAAGTTCTTCCATTCACACTGATGTATTTATACGAATGAATTATTTCCATGCTTATATCTATAAATACATAAATGAGGAATAAAATCTAACTTGAACCAAAAAAGAAAAAAAAAAAACTGAACCTAATAGTTATACAGAGGAAAACACTACCAAGGCACTTGCTCCAGTGGTAAACAATTCTGAAATTGGTCAGAGGTGGGGAATCATCTCCCATACAGCCAGCAGCCCCGCCCGCCCACGCAAGGAGCATCCTCATTGCAAAGCTGGGAGACCGTGCCGAGGCCTCTGTGAGTAAACGTGAGCTGAGCCCCAGGCCAGATGCTGCTGAACTGTTCCCACCCTTCACAGGTGAATCACCTGAATATGTACAAGGGCTTGAAAGCCTAGAGGAAGGGCCGTGGAGCCACACCAGCGACAGCACGCAGGCCAAATTGGTGCCTGCAGGTCAGCCAGGATGGTACTGGCCACGGGCGCTCTTCTGGAAGCTTTCTATTGCCCTGCCTGATATACCCCTCCTGTCCCGGCCCCCACTCCTTTTTTTCCTTCCTCACCTCAGCCCGGAGAGATATTCCAGTGGAAGTTATGGGTGACACATCCTCTTCTTTACAGGTGGCAGCCAGGCAACTCCTGCCGAAAGTCCAGCAGAGCCCCACTCACACCGGGCCACCCACAAAGCCGTGGACCCTCACACCCTCCCACCAGCACAGCCCCGAGACTGCTGACGGGGCAGAGAATATGGAGTAAGGCACAGCTGCAGGGGCTATTGCTGCCTGGAGTGCTGTTTATATTGACCTCAACCCAGGCACACCTGGGGAGGGCTTGCCGGCAGGGTCAGGCTGCCCAGGTCAGCTAATCCTCAGCCCTCAGGGAATCACATTGCAGAAAATGGACCTCGCTAAGACAGAATATTCGCCAAGGAGAAAAAGGACACAATGCCATTTGCAGCACCGTAGATGAGTCTCGAGGTAATCACGTGACTTGGAGTAAGTCAGAAAGTGAAAGACACATATCATATCATATCACTTATAGGTGTTACCTATAAATTGATACCAGGGCAGATATTTCCACGGAGAAGGGCAATCACAGATTCATTAAACAAACTTATGGTTCACCAAAGGAAAGGTGTGAGGATTGAATTCATTACGATATTGGGGTTAACAGACATATACAAACACAGTAGACGTATATAATCACCAAAGACCTACGGAGTACCAAGAGAAGACTACTCAACATTCTGTCATAACGTACATGGGAAAAGGATCCCAGGAAGAACAGACATATGTATATGTGTAAAAGAACCACCTCTTGCACACCTACAACAAGCTAAACGTTGTACTCAAACTTGCTGTAATAAAAAATAAAAAATTAAATTAAAAACACGAACAAGAAGTAGTGAGACAAACTTGAGGGGCTTTCTCCTGGCACATTCCGTTCTACATTCCAATCTAGAACACGACTTCCATTGAGGCTCTGCTGCCCTAGTAACCAGATTTGGTAAGGGAGAACTGCTGCCACCTTGTGGCCGTTTCACACAACTGCAGGTTTAATGCCAGCGCTAATGGTCAGTGGATATTCCAAATCATTACAGGCCTGTAAATGACACCTGCCCTGAAAACAAATCCTGGGGTCATATATGGACCAAAAAATTCAAAAGACGTCCATATTTCAAAACGACAGTTTCAAGAGGCATATTTCACGCACATTAGTGTTCTGCTTCTTTTGCTTTCTTTCTTTCTTTGTTAAAAAAAACGGGAATGGAGAAAGGCAACCCTCAGAATGGGCGAAAACGTTCACAAACGAATCAATGGACAAAGGTTTAATCTCCAATATATATAAACAGCTCATTCAGCTTAATATTAATAAAACAAACAACCCAATACAAAAATGGGCAGAAGATCTAAAGAGACGTTTCTTCAAAGAAGACACAGAGATGGCCAAGACGCACATGAAAAGCTGCTCAACATCACTAATTATTAGAGAAATGCAAATCAAAACTACAATGAGGTAAGACCTCACACCTGTTAGAATCGGCAACATCAGATAATCTACAAACAACAAATTCTGGGGAGGGTGTGGACAAAAGGAACCCTCTTCCGCTATTGGTGGGAATGTAAATTGTTACAGTCACTATGGAGAAGAGTATGGAGGTTCCTTTAAAAAACTAAAAAGAGAATTACCATAGGATCCAGCAATCCCACTTCTGGGCATATACCCAGAGAAAACCATAAATCACAGAGACACATTCACCACAATGTTCATTGCAGCACTATTTACAATAGCCAGGTTATGGAAGCAACATAAATGGCCACAGACAGACGAATGGATAAAGATGTGGTACATATATAAAATGGAATATTACTCAGCCATAAAAAGGAATGAAACTGGGTCATTTGTAGAGAAGTTGATGGATCTAGAGACTGTCATACAGAGTGAAGTAAGCCAGAAAGAAAAAAACAAATATTGTATATTAATGCCTATATGTGGAACCTAGAAAAATGGTAGAGATGAACTGGTTTGCAGGGCAGAAATAGAGACACAGAGGTAGAGAACAAACGTATGGACACAAAGTGGGGGAAGCCATGGGGTGGTGGTGGTGGGATGAGTTGGGAGATTAGGATTGACCTATATACATGTCTATGCAAAAAATAGATAACTAATAATAGCCTACTGTATAAAAAAATAATTAAATTAAATTAAAAAGTTTTAAAAAATAAAATGTAAAAATAAAACAGAAAAAAAGTTCTTCCATTCACACTGATGTATTTATACGAATGAATTATTTCCATGCTTATATCTATAAATACATAAATGAGGAATAAAATCTAACTTGAACCAAAAAAGAAAAAAAAAACTGAACCTAATAGTTATACAGAGGAAAACACTACCAAGGCACTTGCTCCAGTGGTAAACAATTCTGAAATTGGTCAGAGGTGGGGAATCATCTCCCATACAGCCAGCAGCCCCGCCCGCCCACGCAAGGAGCATCCTCATTGCGAAGCTGGGAGACCGTGCCGAGGCCTCTGTGAGTAAACGTGAGCTGAGCCCCAGGTCAGATGCTGCTGAACTGTTCCCACCCTTCCCAGGTGAAACACCTGAATATGTACAAGGGCTTGAAAGCCTAGAGGAAGGGCCGTGGAGCCACACCAGCGACAGCACGCAGGCCAAATTGGTGCCTGCAGGTCAGCCAGGATGGTACTGGCCACGGGCGCTCTTCTGGAAGCTTTCTATTGCCCTGCCTGATATACCCCTCCTGTCCCGGCCCCCACTCCTTTTTTTCCTTCCTCACCTCAGCCCGGAGAGATATTCCAGTGGAAGTTATGGGTGACACATCCTCTTCTTTACAGGTGGCAGCCTGGCAACTCCTGCCGAAAGTCCAGCAGAGCCCCACTCACACCGGGCCACCCACAAAGCCGTGGACCCTCACACCCTCCCACCAGCACAGCCCCGAGACTGCTGACGGGGCAGAGAATATGGAGTAAGGCAGAGCTGCAGGGGCTATTGCTGCCTGGAGTGCTGTTTATATTGACCTCAACCCAGGCACACCTGGGGAGGGCTTGCCGGCAGGGTCAGGCTGCCCAGGTCAGCTAATCCTCAGCCCTCAGGGAATCACATTGCAGAAAATGGACCTCGCTAAGACAGAATATTCGCCAAGGAGAAAAAGACCACAATGCCATTTGCAGCACCGTAGATGAGTCTCGAGGTAATCACGTGACTTGGAGTAAGTCAGAAAGTGAAAGACACATATCATATCATATCACTTATAGGTGTTACCTATAAATTGATACCAGGGCAGATATTTTCACGGAGAAGGGCAATCACAGATTCATTAAACAAACTTATGGTTCACCAAAGGAAAGGTGTGAGGATTGAATTCATTACGATATTGGGGTTAACAGACATATACAAACACAGTAGACGTATATAATCACCAAAGACCTACGGAGTACCAAGAGAAGACTACTCAACATTCTGTCATAACGTACATGGGAAAAGGATCCCAGGAAGAACAGACATATGTATATGTGTAAAAGAACCACCTCTTGCACACCTACAACAAGCTAAACGTTGTACTCAAACTTGCTGTAATAAAAAATAAAAAATTAAATTAAAAACACGAACAAGAAGTAGTGAGACAAACTTGAGGGGCTTTCTCCTGGCACATTCCGTTCTACATTCCAATCTAGAACACGACTTCCATTGAGGCTCTGCTGCCCTAGTAACCAGATTTGGTAAGGGAGAACTGCTGCCACCTTGTGGCCGTTTCACACAACTGCAGGTTTAATGCCAGCGCTAATGGTCAGTGGATACTCCAAATCATTACAGGCCTGTAAATGACACCTGCCCTGAAAACAAATCCTGGGGTCATATATGGACCAAAAAATTCAAAAGACGTCCATATTTCAAAACGACAGTTTCAAGAGGCATATTTCACGCACATTAGTGTTCTGCTTCTTTTGCTTTCTTTCTTTCTTTGTTAAAAAATACGGGAATGGAGAAAGGCAACCCTCAGAATGGGCGAAAACGTTCACAAACGAATCAATGGACAAAGGTTTAATCTCCAATATATATAAACAGCTCATGCAGCTTAATATTAATAAAACAAACAACCCAATACAAAAATGGGCAGAAGATCTAAAGAGACGTTTCTTCAAAGAAGACACAGAGATGGCCAAGACGCACATGAAAAGCTGCTCAACATCACTAATTATTAGAGAAATGCAAATCAAAACTACAATGAGGTAAGACCTCACACCTGTTAGAATCGGCAACATCAGATAATCTACAAACAACAAATTCTGGGGACGGTGTGGACAAAAGGAACCCTCTTCCGCTATTGATGGGAATGTAAATTGTTACAGTCACTATGGAGAAGACTATGGAGGTTCCTTTAAAAAACTAAAAAGAGAATTACCATAGGATCCAACAATCCCACTTCTGGGCATATACCCAGAGAAAACCATAAATCACAGAGACACATTCACCACAATGTTCATTGCAGCACTATTTACAATAGCCAGGTTATGGAAGCAACATAAATGGCCACAGACAGACGAATGGATAAAGATGTGGTACATATATAAAATGGAATATTACTCAGCCATAAAAAGGAATGAAACTGGGTCATTTGTAGAGAAGTTGATGGATCTAGAGACTGTCATACAGAGTGAAGTAAGCCAGAAAGAAAAAAACAAATATTGTATATTAATGCCTATATGTGGAACCTAGAAAAATGGTAGAGATGAACTGGTTTGCAGGGCAGAAATAGAGACACAGAGGTAGAGAACAAACGTATGGACACAAAGTGGGGGAAGCCATGGGGTGGTGGTGGTGGGATGAGTTGGGAGATTAGGATTGACCTGTATACATGTCTATGCATAAAATAGATAACTAATAATAACCTACTGAATGAAAAAATAACTAAAATTAAATTTCAAAATTTTAAAAAATAAAATGTAAAAATAAAACTGAAAAAAAGTTCTTCCATTCACACTGATGTATTTATACGAATGAATTATTTCCATGCTTATATCTATAAATACATAAATGAGGAATAAAATCTAACTTGACCCAAAAAAGAAAAAAAAAAAAACTGAACCTAACAGTTATACAGAGGAAAACACTACCAAGGCACTTGCTCCAGTGGTAAACAATTCTGAAATTGGTCAGAGGTGGGGAATCATCTCCCATACAGCCAGCAGCCCCGCCCGCCCACGCAAGGAGCATCCTCATTGCAAAGCTGGGAGACCGTGCCGAGGCCTCTGTGAGTAAACGTGAGCTGAGCCCCAGGCCAGATGCTGCTGAACTGTTCCCACCCTTCCCAGGTGAAACACCTGAATATGTACAAGGGCTTGAAAGCCTAGAGGAAGGGCCGTGGAGCCACACCAGCGACAGCACGCAGGCCAACTTGGTGCCTGCAGGTCAGCCAGGATGGTACTGGCCACGGGCGCTCTTCTGGAAGCTTTCTATTGCCCTGCCTGAGATACCCCTCCTGTCCCGGCCCCCACTCCTTTTTTTCCTTCCTCACCTCAGCCCGGAGAGATATTCCAGTGGAAGTTATGGGTGACACATCCTCTTCTTTACAGGTGGCAGCCTGGCAACTCCTGCCGAAAGTCCAGCAGAGCCCCACTCACACCGGGCCACCCACAAAGCCGTGGACCCTCACACCCTCCCACGAGCACAGCCCCGAGACTGCTGACGGGGCAGAGAATATGGAGTAAGGCACAGCTGCAGGGGCTATTGATGCCTGGAGTGCTGTTTATATTGACCTCAACCCAGGCAACCCTGGGGAGGGCTTGCCGGCAGGGTCAGGCTGCCCAGGTCAGCTAATCCTCAGCCCTCAGGGAATCACATTGCAGAATATGGACCTCGCTAAGACAGAATATTCGCCAAGGAAAAAAAGGACACAATGCCATTTGCAGCACCGTAGATGAGTCTCGAGGTAATCACGTGACTTGGAGTAAGTCAGAAAGTGAAAGACACATATCATATCATATCACTTATAAGTGTTACCTATAAATTGATACCAGGGCAGATATTTCCACGGAGAAGGGCAATCACAGATTCATTAAACAAACTTATGGTTCACCAAAGGAAAGGTGTGAGGATTGAATTCATTACGATATTGGGGTTAACAGACATATACAAACACAGTAGACGTATATAATCACCAAAGACCTACGGAGTACCAAGAGAAGACTACTCAACATTCTGTCATAACGTACATGGGAAAAGGATCCCAGGAAGAACAGACATATGTATATGTGTAAAAGAACCACCTCTTGCACACCTACAACAAGCTAAACGTTGTACTCAAACTTGCTGTAATAAAAAATAAAAAATTAAATTAAAAACACGAACAAGAAGTAGTGAGACAAACTTGAGGGTCTTTCTCCTGGCACATTCCGTTCTACATTCCAATCTAGAACACGACTTCCATTGAGGCTCTGCTGCCCTAGTAACCAGATTTGGTAAGGGAGAACTGCTGCCACCTTGTGGCCGTTTCACACAACTGCAGGTTTAATGCCAGCGCTAATGGTCAGTGGATATTCCAAATCATTACAGGCCTGTAAATGACACCTGCCCTGAAAACAAATCCTGGGGTCATATATCGACCAAAAAATTCAAAAGACGTCCATATTTCAAAACGACAGTTTCAAGAGGCATATTTCACGCACATTAGTGTTCTGCTTCTTTTGCTTTCTTTCTTTCTTTGTTAAAAAAAACGGGAATGGAGAAAGGCAACCCTCAGAATGGGCGAAAACGTTCACAAACGAATCAATGGACAAAGGTTTAATCTCCAATATATATAAACAGCTCATGCAGCTTAATATTAATAAAACAAACAACCCAATACAAAAATGGGCAGAAGATCTAAAGAGACGTTTCTTCAAAGAAGACACAGAGATGGCCAAGACGCACATGAAAAGCTGCTCAACATCACTAATTATTAGAGAAATGCAAATCAAAACTACAATGAGGTAAGACCTCACACCTGTTAGAATCGGCATCATCAGATAATCTACAATCAACAAATTCTGGGGACGGTGTGGACAAAAGGAAACCTCTGCCACTATTGGTGGGAATGTAAATTGATACAGTCACTATGGAGAACAGTATGGAGGTTCCTTTAAAAAACTAAAAAGAGAATTACCATAGGATCCAGCAATCCCACTTCTGGGCATATACCCAGAGAAAACCATAAATCACAAAGACACATTCACCACAATGTTCATTGCAGCACTATTTACAATAGCCAGGTAATGGAAGCAACCTAAATGCCCACAGACAGACGAATGGATAAAGATGTGGTACATATACAAAATGGAATATTACTCAGCCATAAAACGGAATGAAACTGGGTCATTTGTAGAGAAGTTGACGGATCTAGAGACTGTCATACAGAGTGAAGTAAGCCAGAAAGAGAAAAACAAATATTGTATATTAATGCCTATATGTGGAACCTAGAAAATTGGTAGAGATGAACTGGTTTGCAGGGCAGAAATAGAGACACAGAGGTAGAGAACAAACGTATGGACACAAAGTGGGGGAAGCCATGGGGTGGTGGTGGTGGGATGAGTTGGGAGATTAGGATTGACCTGTATACATGTCTATGCATAAAATAGATAACTAATAATAACCTACTGTATAAAAAATAACTAAAATTAAATTTCAAAATTTAAAAAAATAAAATGTAAAAATAAAACAGAAAAAAAGTTCTTCCATTCACACTGATGTATTTATACGAATGAATTATTTCCATGCTTATATCTATAAATACATAAATGAGGAATAAAATCTAACTTGAACCAAAAAAGAAAAAAAAAACTGAACCTAACAGTTATACAGAGGAAAACACTACCAAGGCACTTGCTCCAGTGGTAAACAATTCTGAAATTGGTCAGAGGTGGGGAATCATCTCCCATACAGCCAGCAGCCCCGCCCGCCCACGCAAGGAGCATCCTCATTGCAAAGCTGGGAGACCGTGCCGAGGCCTCTGTGAGTAAACGTGAGCTGAGCCCCAGGCCAGATGCTGCTGAACTGTTCCCACCCTTCCCAGGTGAAACACCTGAATATGTACAAGGGCTTGAAAGCCTAGAGGAAGGGCCGTAGAGCCACACCAGCGACAGCACGCAGACCAACTTGGTGCCTGCAGGTCAGCCCGGATGGTACTGGCCACGGGCGCTCTTCTGGAAGCTTTCTATTGCCCTGCCTGAGATACCCCTCCTGTCCCGGCCCCCACTCCTTTTTTTCCTTCCTCACCTCAGCCCGGAGAGATATTCCAGTGGAAGTTATGGGTGACACATCCTCTTCTTTACAGGTGGCAGCCTGGCAACTCCTGCCGAAAGTCCAGCAGAGCCCCACTCACACCGGGCCACCCACAAAGCCGTGGACCCTCACACCCTCCCACCAGCACAGCCCCGAGACTGCTGACGGGGCAGAGAATATGGAGTAAGGCACAGCTGCAGGGGCTATTGCTGCCTGGAGTGCTGTTTATATTGACCTCAACCCAGGCACACCTGGGGAGGGCTTGCCGGCAGGGTCAGGCTGCCCAGGTCAGCTAATCCTCAGCCCTCAGGGAATCACATTGCAGAAAATGGACCTCGCTAAGACAGAATATTCGCCAAGGAGAAAAAGGACACAATGCCATTTGCAGCACCGTAGATGAGTCTCGAGGTAATCACGTGACTTGGAGTAAGTCAGAAAGTGAAAGACACATATCATATCATATCACTTATAGGTGTTACCTATAAATTGATACCAGGGCAGATATTTCCACGGAGAAGGGCAATCACAGATTCATTAAACAAACTTATGGTTCACCAAAGGAAAGGTGTGAGGATTGAATTCATTACGATATTGGGGTTAACAGACAGATACAAACACAGTAGACGTATATAATCACCAAAGACCTACGGAGTACCAAGAGAAGACTACTCAACATTCTGTCATAACGTACATGGGAAAAGGATCCCAGGAAGAACAGACATATGTATATGTGTAAAAGAACCACCTCTTGCACACCTACAACAAGCTAAACGTTGTACTCAAACTTGCTGTAATAAAAAATAAAAAATTAAATTAAAAACACGAACAAGAAGTAGTGAGACAAACTTGAGGGGCTTTCTCCTGGCACATTCCGTTCTACATTCCAATCTAGAACACGACTTCCATTGAGGCTCTGCTGCCCTAGTAACCAGATTTGGTAAGGGAGAACTGCTGCCACCTTGTGGCCGTTTCACACAACTGCAGGTTTAATGCCAGCGCTAATGGTCAGTGGATATTCCAAATCATTACAGGCCTGTAAATGACACCTGCCCTGAAAACAAATCCTGGGGTCATATATCGACCAAAAAATTCAAAAGACGTCCATATTTCAAAACGACAGTTTCAAGAGGCATATTTCACGCACATTAGTGTTCTGCTTCTTTTGCTTTCTTTCTTTCTTTGTTAAAAAAAACGGGAATGGAAAAAGGCAACCCTCAGAATGGGCGAAAACGTTCACAAACGAATCAATGGACAAAGGTTTAATCTCCAATATATATAAACAGCTCATGCAGCTTAATACTAATAAAACAAACAACCCAATACAAAAATGGGCAGAAGATCTAAAGAGACGTTTCTTCAAAGAAGACACAGAGATGGCCAAGACGCACATGAAAAGCTGCTCAACATCACTAATTATTAGAGAAATGCAAATCAAAACTACAATGAGGTAAGACCTCACACCTGTTAGAATCGGCATCATCAGATAATCTACAAACAACAAATTCTGGGGAGGGTGTGGACAAAAGGAACCCTCTTCCGCTATTGGTGGGAATGTAAATTGATACAGTCACTATGGAGAACAGTATGGAGGTTCCTTTAAAAAATTAAAAAGAGAATTACCATAGGATCCAGCAATCCCACTTCTGGGCATATACCCTGAGAAAACCATAAATCACAGAGACACATTCACCACAATGTTCATTGCAGCACTATTTACAATAGCCAGGTTATGGAAGCAACCTAAATGCCCACAGACAGACGAATGGATAAAGATGTGGTACATATATAAAATGGAATATTACTCAGCCATAAAAAGGAATGAAACTGGGTCATTTGTAGAGAAGTTGATGGATCTAGAGACTGTCATTCAGAGTGAAGTAAGCCAGAAAGAGAAAAACAAATATTGTATATTAATGCCTATATGTGGAACCTAGAAAAATGGTAGAGATGAACTGGTTTGCAGGGCAGAAATAGAGACACAGAGGTAGAGAACAAACGTATGGACACAAAGTGGGGGAAGCCATGGTGTGGTGGTGGTGGGATGAGTTGGGAGATTAGGATTGACCTGTATACATATCTATGCATAAAATAGATAACTAATAATAACCTACTGTATAAAAAAATAACTAAAATTAAATTTCAAAATTTTAAAAAATAAAATGTAAAAATAAAACAGAAAAAAGTTCTTCCATTCACACTGATGTATTTATACGAATGAATTATTTCCATGCTTATATCTATAAATACATAAATGAGGAATAAAATCTAACTTGAACCAAAAAAGAAAAAAAAAAAACTGAACCTAATAGTTATACAGAGGAAAACACTACCAAGGCACTTGCTCCAGTGGTAAACAATTCTGAAATTGGTCAGAGGTGGGGAATCATCTCCCATACAGCCAGCAGCCCCGCCCGCCCACGCAAGGAGCATCCTCATTGCAAAGCTGGGAGACCGTGCCGAGGCCTCTGTGAGTAAACGTGAGCTGAGCCCCAGGCCAGATGCTGCTGAACTGTTCCCACCCTTCACAGGTGAATCACCTGAATATGTACAAGGGCTTGAAAGCCTAGAGGAAGGGCCGTGGAGCCACACCAGCGACAGCACGCAGGCCAAATTGGTGCCTGCAGGTCAGCCAGGATGGTACTGGCCACGGGCGCTCTTCTGGAAGCTTTCTATTGCCCTGCCTGATATACCCCTCCTGTCCCGGCCCCCACTCCTTTTTTTCCTTCCTCACCTCAGCCCGGAGAGATATTCCAGTGGAAGTTATGGGTGACACATCCTCTTCTTTACAGGTGGCAGCCAGGCAACTCCTGCCGAAAGTCCAGCAGAGCCCCACTCACACCGGGCCACCCACAAAGCCGTGGACCCTCACACCCTCCCACCAGCACAGCCCCGAGACTGCTGACGGGGCAGAGAATATGGAGTAAGGCACAGCTGCAGGGGCTATTGCTGCCTGGAGTGCTGTTTATATTGACCTCAACCCAGGCACACCTGGGGAGGGCTTGCCGGCAGGGTCAGGCTGCCCAGGTCAGCTAATCCTCAGCCCTCAGGGAATCACATTGCAGAAAATGGACCTCGCTAAGACAGAATATTCGCCAAGGAGAAAAAGGACACAATGCCATTTGCAGCACCGTAGATGAGTCTCGAGGTAATCACGTGACTTGGAGTAAGTCAGAAAGTGAAAGACACATATCATATCATATCACTTATAGGTGTTACCTATAAATTGATACCAGGGCAGATATTTCCACGGAGAAGGGCAATCACAGATTCATTAAACAAACTTATGGTTCACCAAAGGAAAGGTGTGAGGATTGAATTCATTACGATATTGGGGTTAACAGACATATACAAACACAGTAGACGTATATAATCACCAAAGACCTACGGAGTACCAAGAGAAGACTACTCAACATTCTGTCATAACGTACATGGGAAAAGGATCCCAGGAAGAACAGACATATGTATATGTGTAAAAGAACCACCTCTTGCACACCTACAACAAGCTAAACGTTGTACTCAAACTTGCTGTAATAAAAAATAAAAAATTAAATTAAAAACACGAACAAGAAGTAGTGAGACAAACTTGAGGGGCTTTCTCCTGGCACATTCCGTTCTACATTCCAATCTAGAACACGACTTCCATTGAGGCTCTGCTGCCCTAGTAACCAGATTTGGTAAGGGAGAACTGCTGCCACCTTGTGGCCGTTTCACACAACTGCAGGTTTAATGCCAGCGCTAATGGTCAGTGGATATTCCAAATCATTACAGGCCTGTAAATGACACCTGCCCTGAAAACAAATCCTGGGGTCATATATGGACCAAAAAATTCAAAAGACGTCCATATTTCAAAACGACAGTTTCAAGAGGCATATTTCACGCACATTAGTGTTCTGCTTCTTTTGCTTTCTTTCTTTCTTTGTTAAAAAAAACGGGAATGGAGAAAGGCAACCCTCAGAATGGGCGAAAACGTTCACAAACGAATCAATGGACAAAGGTTTAATCTCCAATATATATAAACAGCTCATTCAGCTTAATATTAATAAAACAAACAACCCAATACAAAAATGGGCAGAAGATCTAAAGAGACGTTTCTTCAAAGAAGACACAGAGATGGCCAAGACGCACATGAAAAGCTGCTCAACATCACTAATTATTAGAGAAATGCAAATCAAAACTACAATGAGGTAAGACCTCACACCTGTTAGAATCGGCAACATCAGATAATCTACAAACAACAAATTCTGGGGAGGGTGTGGACAAAAGGAACCCTCTTCCGCTATTGGTGGGAATGTAAATTGTTACAGTCACTATGGAGAAGAGTATGGAGGTTCCTTTAAAAAACTAAAAAGAGAATTACCATAGGATCCAGCAATCCCACTTCTGGGCATATACCCAGAGAAAACCATAAATCACAGAGACACATTCACCACAATGTTCATTGCAGCACTATTTACAATAGCCAGGTTATGGAAGCAACATAAATGGCCACAGACAGACGAATGGATAAAGATGTGGTACATATATAAAATGGAATATTACTCAGCCATAAAAAGGAATGAAACTGGGTCATTTGTAGAGAAGTTGATGGATCTAGAGACTGTCATACAGAGTGAAGTAAGCCAGAAAGAAAAAAACAAATATTGTATATTAATGCCTATATGTGGAACCTAGAAAAATGGTAGAGATGAACTGGTTTGCAGGGCAGAAATAGAGACACAGAGGTAGAGAACAAACGTATGGACACAAAGTGGGGGAAGCCATGGGGTGGTGGTGGTGGGATGAGTTGGGAGATTAGGATTGACCTATATACATGTCTATGCAAAAAATAGATAACTAATAATAGCCTACTGTATAAAAAAATAATTAAATTAAATTAAAAAGTTTTAAAAAATAAAATGTAAAAATAAAACAGAAAAAAAGTTCTTCCATTCACACTGATGTATTTATACGAATGAATTATTTCCATGCTTATATCTATAAATACATAAATGAGGAATAAATTCTAACTTGAACCAAAAAAGAAAAAAAAAACTGAACCTAATAGTTATACAGAGGAAAACACTACCAAGGCACTTGCTCCAGTGGTAAACAATTCTGAAATTGGTCAGAGGTGGGGAATCATCTCCCATACAGCCAGCAGCCCCGCCCGCCCACGCAAGGAGCATCCTCATTGCGAAGCTGGGAGACCGTGCCGAGGCCTCTGTGAGTAAACGTGAGCTGAGCCCCAGGTCAGATGCTGCTGAACTGTTCCCACCCTTCCCAGGTGAAACACCTGAATATGTACAAGGGCTTGAAAGCCTAGAGGAAGGGCCGTGGAGCCACACCAGCGACAGCACGCAGGCCAAATTGGTGCCTGCAGGTCAGCCAGGATGGTACTGGCCACGGGCGCTCTTCTGGAAGCTTTCTATTGCCCTGCCTGATATACCCCTCCTGTCCCGGCCCCCACTCCTTTTTTTCCTTCCTCACCTCAGCCCGGAGAGATATTCCAGTGGAAGTTATGGGTGACACATCCTCTTCTTTACAGGTGGCAGCCTGGCAACTCCTGCCGAAAGTCCAGCAGAGCCCCACTCACACCGGGCCACCCACAAAGCCGTGGACCCTCACACCCTCCCACCAGCACAGCCCCGAGACTGCTGACGGGGCAGAGAATATGGAGTAAGGCAGAGCTGCAGGGGCTATTGCTGCCTGGAGTGCTGTTTATATTGACCTCAACCCAGGCACACCTGGGGAGGGCTTGCCGGCAGGGTCAGGCTGCCCAGGTCAGCTAATCCTCAGCCCTCAGGGAATCACATTGCAGAAAATGGACCTCGCTAAGACAGAATATTCGCCAAGGAGAAAAAGACCACAATGCCATTTGCAGCACCGTAGATGAGTCTCGAGGTAATCACGTGACTTGGAGTAAGTCAGAAAGTGAAAGACACATATCATATCATATCACTTATAGGTGTTACCTATAAATTGATACCAGGGCAGATATTTTCACGGAGAAGGGCAATCACAGATTCATTAAACAAACTTATGGTTCACCAAAGGAAAGGTGTGAGGATTGAATTCATTACGATATTGGGGTTAACAGACATATACAAACACAGTAGACGTATATAATCACCAAAGACCTACGGAGTACCAAGAGAAGACTACTCAACATTCTGTCATAACGTACATGGGAAAAGGATCCCAGGAAGAACAGACATATGTATATGTGTAAAAGAACCACCTCTTGCACACCTACAACAAGCTAAACGTTGTACTCAAACTTGCTGTAATAAAAAATAAAAAATTAAATTAAAAACACGAACAAGAAGTAGTGAGACAAACTTGAGGGGCTTTCTCCTGGCACATTCCGTTCTACATTCCAATCTAGAACACGACTTCCATTGAGGCTCTGCTGCCCTAGTAACCAGATTTGGTAAGGGAGAACTGCTGCCACCTTGTGGCCGTTTCACACAACTGCAGGTTTAATGCCAGCGCTAATGGTCAGTGGATACTCCAAATCATTACAGGCCTGTAAATGACACCTGCCCTGAAAACAAATCCTGGGGTCATATATGGACCAAAAAATTCAAAAGACGTCCATATTTCAAAACGACAGTTTCAAGAGGCATATTTCACGCACATTAGTGTTCTGCTTCTTTTGCTTTCTTTCTTTCTTTGTTAAAAAATACGGGAATGGAGAAAGGCAACCCTCAGAATGGGCGAAAACGTTCACAAACGAATCAATGGACAAAGGTTTAATCTCCAATATATATAAACAGCTCATGCAGCTTAATATTAATAAAACAAACAACCCAATACAAAAATGGGCAGAAGATCTAAAGAGACGTTTCTTCAAAGAAGACACAGAGATGGCCAAGACGCACATGAAAAGCTGCTCAACATCACTAATTATTAGAGAAATGCAAATCAAAACTACAATGAGGTAAGACCTCACACCTGTTAGAATCGGCAACATCAGATAATCTACAAACAACAAATTCTGGGGACGGTGTGGACAAAAGGAACCCTCTTCCGCTATTGATGGGAATGTAAATTGTTACAGTCACTATGGAGAAGACTATGGAGGTTCCTTTAAAAAACTAAAAAGAGAATTACCATAGGATCCAACAATCCCACTTCTGGGCATATACCCAGAGAAAACCATAAATCACAGAGACACATTCACCACAATGTTCATTGCAGCACTATTTACAATAGCCAGGTTATGGAAGCAACATAAATGGCCACAGACAGACGAATGGATAAAGATGTGGTACATATATAAAATGGAATATTACTCAGCCATAAAAAGGAATGAAACTGGGTCATTTGTAGAGAAGTTGATGGATCTAGAGACTGTCATACAGAGTGAAGTAAGCCAGAAAGAAAAAAACAAATATTGTATATTAATGCCTATATGTGGAACCTAGAAAAATGGTAGAGATGAACTGGTTTGCAGGGCAGAAATAGAGACACAGAGGTAGAGAACAAACGTATGGACACAAAGTGGGGGAAGCCATGGGGTGGTGGTGGTGGGATGAGTTGGGAGATTAGGATTGACCTGTATACATGTCTATGCATAAAATAGATAACTAATAATAACCTACTGAATGAAAAAATAACTAAAATTAAATTTCAAAATTTTAAAAAATAAAATGTAAAAATAAAACTGAAAAAAAGTTCTTCCATTCACACTGATGTATTTATACGAATGAATTATTTCCATGCTTATATCTATAAATACATAAATGAGGAATAAAATCTAACTTGACCCAAAAAAGAAAAAAAAAAAAACTGAACCTAACAGTTATACAGAGGAAAACACTACCAAGGCACTTGCTCCAGTGGTAAACAATTCTGAAATTGGTCAGAGGTGGGGAATCATCTCCCATACAGCCAGCAGCCCCGCCCGCCCACGCAAGGAGCATCCTCATTGCAAAGCTGGGAGACCGTGCCGAGGCCTCTGTGAGTAAACGTGAGCTGAGCCCCAGGCCAGATGCTGCTGAACTGTTCCCACCCTTCCCAGGTGAAACACCTGAATATGTACAAGGGCTTGAAAGCCTAGAGGAAGGGCCGTGGAGCCACACCAGCGACAGCACGCAGGCCAACTTGGTGCCTGCAGGTCAGCCAGGATGGTACTGGCCACGGGCGCTCTTCTGGAAGCTTTCTATTGCCCTGCCTGAGATACCCCTCCTGTCCCGGCCCCCACTCCTTTTTTTCCTTCCTCACCTCAGCCCGGAGAGATATTCCAGTGGAAGTTATGGGTGACACATCCTCTTCTTTACAGGTGGCAGCCTGGCAACTCCTGCCGAAAGTCCAGCAGAGCCCCACTCACACCGGGCCACCCACAAAGCCGTGGACCCTCACACCCTCCCACGAGCACAGCCCCGAGACTGCTGACGGGGCAGAGAATATGGAGTAAGGCACAGCTGCAGGGGCTATTGATGCCTGGAGTGCTGTTTATATTGACCTCAACCCAGGCAACCCTGGGGAGGGCTTGCCGGCAGGGTCAGGCTGCCCAGGTCAGCTAATCCTCAGCCCTCAGGGAATCACATTGCAGAATATGGACCTCGCTAAGACAGAATATTCGCCAAGGAAAAAAAGGACACAATGCCATTTGCAGCACCGTAGATGAGTCTCGAGGTAATCACGTGACTTGGAGTAAGTCAGAAAGTGAAAGACACATATCATATCATATCACTTATAAGTGTTACCTATAAATTGATACCAGGGCAGATATTTCCACGGAGAAGGGCAATCACAGATTCATTAAACAAACTTATGGTTCACCAAAGGAAAGGTGTGAGGATTGAATTCATTACGATATTGGGGTTAACAGACATATACAAACACAGTAGACGTATATAATCACCAAAGACCTACGGAGTACCAAGAGAAGACTACTCAACATTCTGTCATAACGTACATGGGAAAAGGATCCCAGGAAGAACAGACATATGTATATGTGTAAAAGAACCACCTCTTGCACACCTACAACAAGCTAAACGTTGTACTCAAACTTGCTGTAATAAAAAATAAAAAATTAAATTAAAAACACGAACAAGAAGTAGTGAGACAAACTTGAGGGTCTTTCTCCTGGCACATTCCGTTCTACATTCCAATCTAGAACACGACTTCCATTGAGGCTCTGCTGCCCTAGTAACCAGATTTGGTAAGGGAGAACTGCTGCCACCTTGTGGCCGTTTCACACAACTGCAGGTTTAATGCCAGCGCTAATGGTCAGTGGATATTCCAAATCATTACAGGCCTGTAAATGACACCTGCCCTGAAAACAAATCCTGGGGTCATATATCGACCAAAAAATTCAAAAGACGTCCATATTTCAAAACGACAGTTTCAAGAGGCATATTTCACGCACATTAGTGTTCTGCTTCTTTTGCTTTCTTTCTTTCTTTGTTAAAAAAAACGGGAATGGAGAAAGGCAACCCTCAGAATGGGCGAAAACGTTCACAAACGAATCAATGGACAAAGGTTTAATCTCCAATATATATAAACAGCTCATGCAGCTTAATATTAATAAAACAAACAACCCAATACAAAAATGGGCAGAAGATCTAAAGAGACGTTTCTTCAAAGAAGACACAGAGATGGCCAAGACGCACATGAAAAGCTGCTCAACATCACTAATTATTAGAGAAATGCAAATCAAAACTACAATGAGGTAAGACCTCACACCTGTTAGAATCGGCATCATCAGATAATCTACAATCAACAAATTCTGGGGACGGTGTGGACAAAAGGAAACCTCTGCCACTATTGGTGGGAATGTAAATTGATACAGTCACTATGGAGAACAGTATGGAGGTTCCTTTAAAAAACTAAAAAGAGAATTACCATAGGATCCAGCAATCCCACTTCTGGGCATATACCCAGAGAAAACCATAAATCACAAAGACACATTCACCACAATGTTCATTGCAGCACTATTTACAATAGCCAGGTAATGGAAGCAACCTAAATGCCCACAGACAGACGAATGGATAAAGATGTGGTACATATACAAAATGGAATATTACTCAGCCATAAAACGGAATGAAACTGGGTCATTTGTAGAGAAGTTGACGGATCTAGAGACTGTCATACAGAGTGAAGTAAGCCAGAAAGAGAAAAACAAATATTGTATATTAATGCCTATATGTGGAACCTAGAAAATTGGTAGAGATGAACTGGTTTGCAGGGCAGAAATAGAGACACAGAGGTAGAGAACAAACGTATGGACACAAAGTGGGGGAAGCCATGGGGTGGTGGTGGTGGGATGAGTTGGGAGATTAGGATTGACCTGTATACATGTCTATGCATAAAATAGATAACTAATAATAACCTACTGTATAAAAAATAACTAAAATTAAATTTCAAAATTTAAAAAAATAAAATGTAAAAATAAAACAGAAAAAAAGTTCTTCCATTCACACTGATGTATTTATACGAATGAATTATTTCCATGCTTATATCTATAAATACATAAATGAGGAATAAAATCTAACTTGAACCAAAAAAGAAAAAAAAAACTGAACCTAACAGTTATACAGAGGAAAACACTACCAAGGCACTTGCTCCAGTGGTAAACAATTCTGAAATTGGTCAGAGGTGGGGAATCATCTCCCATACAGCCAGCAGCCCCGCCCGCCCACGCAAGGAGCATCCTCATTGCAAAGCTGGGAGACCGTGCCGAGGCCTCTGTGAGTAAACGTGAGCTGAGCCCCAGGCCAGATGCTGCTGAACTGTTCCCACCCTTCCCAGGTGAAACACCTGAATATGTACAAGGGCTTGAAAGCCTAGAGGAAGGGCCGTAGAGCCACACCAGCGACAGCACGCAGACCAACTTGGTGCCTGCAGGTCAGCCCGGATGGTACTGGCCACGGGCGCTCTTCTGGAAGCTTTCTATTGCCCTGCCTGAGATACCCCTCCTGTCCCGGCCCCCACTCCTTTTTTTCCTTCCTCACCTCAGCCCGGAGAGATATTCCAGTGGAAGTTATGGGTGACACATCCTCTTCTTTACAGGTGGCAGCCTGGCAACTCCTGCCGAAAGTCCAGCAGAGCCCCACTCACACCGGGCCACCCACAAAGCCGTGGACCCTCACACCCTCCCACCAGCACAGCCCCGAGACTGCTGACGGGGCAGAGAATATGGAGTAAGGCACAGCTGCAGGGGCTATTGCTGCCTGGAGTGCTGTTTATATTGACCTCAACCCAGGCACACCTGGGGAGGGCTTGCCGGCAGGGTCAGGCTGCCCAGGTCAGCTAATCCTCAGCCCTCAGGGAATCACATTGCAGAAAATGGACCTCGCTAAGACAGAATATTCGCCAAGGAGAAAAAGGACACAATGCCATTTGCAGCACCGTAGATGAGTCTCGAGGTAATCACGTGACTTGGAGTAAGTCAGAAAGTGAAAGACACATATCATATCATATCACTTATAGGTGTTACCTATAAATTGATACCAGGGCAGATATTTCCACGGAGAAGGGCAATCACAGATTCATTAAACAAACTTATGGTTCACCAAAGGAAAGGTGTGAGGATTGAATTCATTACGATATTGGGGTTAACAGACAGATACAAACACAGTAGACGTATATAATCACCAAAGACCTACGGAGTACCAAGAGAAGACTACTCAACATTCTGTCATAACGTACATGGGAAAAGGATCCCAGGAAGAACAGACATATGTATATGTGTAAAAGAACCACCTCTTGCACACCTACAACAAGCTAAACGTTGTACTCAAACTTGCTGTAATAAAAAATAAAAAATTAAATTAAAAACACGAACAAGAAGTAGTGAGACAAACTTGAGGGTCTTTCTCCTGGCACATTCCGTTCTACATTCCAATCTAGAACACGACTTCCATTGAGGCTCTGCTGCCCTAGTAACCAGATTTGGTAAGGGAGAACTGCTGCCACCTTGTGGCCGTTTCACACAACTGCAGGTTTAATGCCAGCGCTAATGGTCAGTGGATATTCCAAATCATTACAGGCCTGTAAATGACACCTGCCCTGAAAACAAATCCTGGGGTCATATATCGACCAAAAAATTCAAAAGACGTCCATATTTCAAAACGACAGTTTCAAGAGGCATATTTCACGCACATTAGTGTTCTGCTTCTTTTGCTTTCTTTCTTTCTTTGTTAAAAAAAACGGGAATGGAGAAAGGCAACCCTCAGAATGGGCGAAAACGTTCACAAACGAATCAATGGACAAAGGTTTAATCTCCAATATATATAAACAGCTCATGCAGCTTAATATTAATAAAACAAACAACCCAATACAAAAATGGGCAGAAGATCTAAAGAGACGTTTCTTCAAAGAAGACACAGAGATGGCCAAGACGCACATGAAAAGCTGCTCAACATCACTAATTATTAGAGAAATGCAAATCAAAACTACAATGAGGTAAGACCTCACACCTGTTAGAATCGGCATCATCAGATAATCTACAATCAACAAATTCTGGGGACGGTGTGGACAAAAGGAAACCTCTGCCACTATTGGTGGGAATGTAAATTGATACAGTCACTATGGAGAACAGTATGGAGGTTCCTTTAAAAAACTAAAAAGAGAATTACCATAGGATCCAGCAATCCCACTTCTGGGCATATACCCAGAGAAAACCATAAATCACAAAGACACATTCACCACAATGTTCATTGCAGCACTATTTACAATAGCCAGGTAATGGAAGCAACCTAAATGCCCACAGACAGACGAATGGATAAAGATGTGGTACATATACAAAATGGAATATTACTCAGCCATAAAACGGAATGAAACTGGGTCATTTGTAGAGAAGTTGACGGATCTAGAGACTGTCATACAGAGTGAAGTAAGCCAGAAAGAGAAAAACAAATATTGTATATTAATGCCTATATGTGGAACCTAGAAAATTGGTAGAGATGAACTGGTTTGCAGGGCAGAAATAGAGACACAGAGGTAGAGAACAAACGTATGGACACAAAGTGGGGGAAGCCATGGGGTGGTGGTGGTGGGATGAGTTGGGAGATTAGGATTGACCTGTATACATGTCTATGCATAAAATAGATAACTAATAATAACCTACTGTATAAAAAATAACTAAAATTAAATTTCAAAATTTAAAAAAATAAAATGTAAAAATAAAACAGAAAAAAAGTTCTTCCATTCACACTGATGTATTTATACGAATGAATTATTTCCATGCTTATATCTATAAATACATAAATGAGGAATAAAATCTAACTTGAACCAAAAAAGAAAAAAAAAACTGAACCTAACAGTTATACAGAGGAAAACACTACCAAGGCACTTGCTCCAGTGGTAAACAATTCTGAAATTGGTCAGAGGTGGGGAATCATCTCCCATACAGCCAGCAGCCCCGCCCGCCCACGCAAGGAGCATCCTCATTGCAAAGCTGGGAGACCGTGCCGAGGCCTCTGTGAGTAAACGTGAGCTGAGCCCCAGGCCAGATGCTGCTGAACTGTTCCCACCCTTCCCAGGTGAAACACCTGAATATGTACAAGGGCTTGAAAGCCTAGAGGAAGGGCCGTAGAGCCACACCAGCGACAGCACGCAGACCAACTTGGTGCCTGCAGGTCAGCCCGGATGGTACTGGCCACGGGCGCTCTTCTGGAAGCTTTCTATTGCCCTGCCTGAGATACCCCTCCTGTCCCGGCCCCCACTCCTTTTTTTCCTTCCTCACCTCAGCCCGGAGAGATATTCCAGTGGAAGTTATGGGTGACACATCCTCTTCTTTACAGGTGGCAGCCTGGCAACTCCTGCCGAAAGTCCAGCAGAGCCCCACTCACACCGGGCCACCCACAAAGCCGTGGACCCTCACACCCTCCCACCAGCACAGCCCCGAGACTGCTGACGGGGCAGAGAATATGGAGTAAGGCACAGCTGCAGGGGCTATTGCTGCCTGGAGTGCTGTTTATATTGACCTCAACCCAGGCACACCTGGGGAGGGCTTGCCGGCAGGGTCAGGCTGCCCAGGTCAGCTAATCCTCAGCCCTCAGGGAATCACATTGCAGAAAATGGACCTCGCTAAGACAGAATATTCGCCAAGGAGAAAAAGGACACAATGCCATTTGCAGCACCGTAGATGAGTCTCGAGGTAATCACGTGACTTGGAGTAAGTCAGAAAGTGAAAGACACATATCATATCATATCACTTATAGGTGTTACCTATAAATTGATACCAGGGCAGATATTTCCACGGAGAAGGGCAATCACAGATTCATTAAACAAACTTATGGTTCACCAAAGGAAAGGTGTGAGGATTGAATTCATTACGATATTGGGGTTAACAGACAGATACAAACACAGTAGACGTATATAATCACCAAAGACCTACGGAGTACCAAGAGAAGACTACTCAACATTCTGTCATAACGTACATGGGAAAAGGATCCCAGGAAGAACAGACATATGTATATGTGTAAAAGAACCACCTCTTGCACACCTACAACAAGCTAAACGTTGTACTCAAACTTGCTGTAATAAAAAATAAAAAATTAAATTAAAAACACGAACAAGAAGTAGTGAGACAAACTTGAGGGGCTTTCTCCTGGCACATTCCGTTCTACATTCCAATCTAGAACACGACTTCCATTGAGGCTCTGCTGCCCTAGTAACCAGATTTGGTAAGGGAGAACTGCTGCCACCTTGTGGCCGTTTCACACAACTGCAGGTTTAATGCCAGCGCTAATGGTCAGTGGATATTCCAAATCATTACAGGCCTGTAAATGACACCTGCCCTGAAAACAAATCCTGGGGTCATATATCGACCAAAAAATTCAAAAGACGTCCATATTTCAAAACGACAGTTTCAAGAGGCATATTTCACGCACATTAGTGTTCTGCTTCTTTTGCTTTCTTTCTTTCTTTGTTAAAAAAAACGGGAATGGAAAAAGGCAACCCTCAGAATGGGCGAAAACGTTCACAAACGAATCAATGGACAAAGGTTTAATCTCCAATATATATAAACAGCTCATGCAGCTTAATACTAATAAAACAAACAACCCAATACAAAAATGGGCAGAAGATCTAAAGAGACGTTTCTTCAAAGAAGACACAGAGATGGCCAAGACGCACATGAAAAGCTGCTCAACATCACTAATTATTAGAGAAATGCAAATCAAAACTACAATGAGGTAAGACCTCACACCTGTTAGAATCGGCATCATCAGATAATCTACAAACAACAAATTCTGGGGAGGGTGTGGACAAAAGGAACCCTCTTCCGCTATTGGTGGGAATGTAAATTGATACAGTCACTATGGAGAACAGTATGGAGGTTCCTTTAAAAAATTAAAAAGAGAATTACCATAGGATCCAGCAATCCCACTTCTGGGCATATACCCTGAGAAAACCATAAATCACAGAGACACATTCACCACAATGTTCATTGCAGCACTATTTACAATAGCCAGGTTATGGAAGCAACCTAAATGCCCACAGACAGACGAATGGATAAAGATGTGGTACATATATAAAATGGAATATTACTCAGCCATAAAAAGGAATGAAACTGGGTCATTTGTAGAGAAGTTGATGGATCTAGAGACTGTCATACAGAGTGAAGTAAGCCAGAAAGAGAAAAACAAATATTGTATATTAATGCCTATATGTAGAACCTAGAAAAATGGTAGAGATGAACTGGTTTGCAGGGCAGAAATAGAGACACAGAGGTAGAGAACAAACGTATGGACACAAAGTGGGGTAAGCCATGGGGTGGTGGTGGTGGGATGAGTTGGGAGATTAGGATTGACCTGTATACATGTCTATGCATAAAATAGATAACTAATAATAACCTACTGTATAAAAAAAATAACTAAAATTAAATTTCAAAATTTAAAAAAATAAAATGTAAAAATAAAACAGAAAAAAAGTTCTTCCTTTCACACTGATGTATTTATACGAATGAATTATTTCCATGCTTATATCTATAAATACATAAATGAGGAATAAAATCTAACTTGAACCAAAAAAGAAAAAAAAAAAACTGAACCTAACAGTTATACAGAGGAAAACACTACCAAGGCACTTGCTCCACTGGTAAACAATTCTGAAATTGGTCAGAGGTGGGGAATCATCTCCCATACAGCCAGCAGCCCCGCCCGCCCACGCCAGGAGCATCCTCATTGCAAAGCTGGGAGACCGTGCCGAGGCCTCTGTGAGTAAACGTGAGCTGAGCCCCAGGCCAGCTGCTGCTTAACTGTTCCCACCATTCCCAGGTGAAACACTTGAATATGTACAAGGGCTTGAAAGCCTAGAGGAAGGGCCGTGGAGCCACACCAGCGACAGCACGCAGGCCAACTTGGTGCCTGCAGGTCAGCCAGGATGGTACTGGCCACGGGCGCTCTTCTGGAAGCTTTCTATTGCCCTGCCTGAGATACCCCTCCTGTCCCGGCCCCCACGCCTTTTTTTCCTTCCTCACCTCAGCCCGGAGAGATATTCCAGTGGAAGTTATGGGTGACACATCCTCTTCTTTACAGGTGGCAGCCTGGCAACTCCTGCCGAAAGTCCAGCAGAGCCCCACTCACACCGGGCCACCCACAAAGCCGTGGACCCTCACACCCTCCCACCAGCACAGCCCCGAGACTGCTGACGGGGCAGAGAATATGGAGTAAGGCACAGCTGCAGGGGCTATTGCTGCCTGGAGTGCTGTTTATATTGACCTCAACCCAGGCACACCTGGGGAGGGCTTGCCGGCAGGGTCAGGCTGCCCAGGTCAGCTAATCCTCAGCCCTCAGGGAATCACATTGCAGAAAATGGACCTCGCTAAGACAGAATATTCGCCAAGGAGAAAAAGGACACAATGCCATTTGCAGCACCGTAGATGAGTCTCGAGGTAATCACGTGACTTGGAGTAAGTCAGAAAGTGAAAGACACATATCATATCATATCACTTATAGGTGTTACCTATAAATTGATACCAGGGCAGATATTTCCACGGAGAAGGGCAATCACAGATTCATTAAACAAACTTATGGTTCACCAAAGGAAAGGTGTGAGGATTGAATTCATTACGATATTGGGGTTACAGACAGATACAAACACAGTAGACGTATATAATCACCAAAGACCTACGGAGTACCAAGAGAAGACTACTCAACATTCTGTCATAACGTACATGGGAAAAGGATCCCAGGAAGAACAGACATATGTATATGTGTAAAAGAACCACCTCTTGCACACCTACAACAAGCTAAACGTTGTACTCAAACTTGCTGTAATAAAAAATAAAAAATTAAATTAAAAACACGAACAAGAAGTAGTGAGACAAACTTGAGGGGCTTTCTCCTGGCACATTCCGTTCTACATTCCAATCTAGAACACGACTTCCATTGAGGCTCTGCTGCCCTAGTAACCAGATTTGGTAAGGGAGAACTGCTGCCACCTTGTGGCCGTTTCACACAACTGCAGGTTTAATGCCAGCGCTAATGGTCAGTGGATATTCCAAATCATTACAGGCCTGTAAATGACACCTGCCCTGAAAACAAATCCTGGGGTCATATATCGACCAAAAAATTCAAAAGACGTCCATATTTCAAAACGACCGTTTCAAGAGGCATATTTCACGCACATTAGTGTTCTGCTTCTTTTGCTTTCTTTCTTTCTTTGTTAAAAAAAACGGGAATGGAAAAAGGCAACCCTCAGAATGGGCGAAAACGTTCACAAACGAATCAATGGACAAAGGTTTAATCTCCAATATATATAAACAGCTCATGCAGCTTAATATTAATAAAACAAACAACCCAATACAAAAATGGGCAGAAGATCTAAAGAGACGTTTCTTCAAAGAAGACACAGAGATGGCCAAGACGCACATGAAAAGCTGCTCAACATCACTAATTATTAGAGAAATGCAAATCAAAACTACAATGAGGTAAGACCTCACACCTGTTAGAATCGGCAACATCAGATAATCTACAAACAACAAATTCTGGGGACGGTGTGGACAAAAGGAACCCTCTTCCGCTATTGATGGGAATGTAAATTGTTACAGTCACTATGGAGAAGAGTATGGAGGTTCCTTTAAAAAACTAAAAAGAGAATTACCATAGGATCCAACAATCCCACTTCTGGGCATATACCCAGAGAAAACCATAAATCACAGAGACACATTCACCACAATGTTCATTGCAGCACTATTTACAATAGCCAGGTTATGGAAGCAACATAAATGGCCACAGACAGACGAATGGATAAAGATGTGGTACATATATAAAATGGAATATTACTCAGCCATAAAAAGGAATGAAACTGGGTCATTTGTAGAGAAGTTGATGGATCTAGAGACTGTCATACAGAGTGAAGTAAGCCAGAAAGAAAAAAACAAATATTGTATATTAATGCCTATATGTGGAACCTAGAAAAATGGTAGAGATGAACTGGTTTGCAGGGCAGAAATAGAGACACAGAGGTAGAGAACAAACGTATGGACACAAAGTGGGGGAAGCCATGGGGTGGTGGTGGTGGGATGAGTTGGGAGATTAGGATTGACCTGTATACATGTCTATGCATAAAATAGATAACTAATAATAACCTACTGAATGAAAAAATAACTAAAATTAAATTTCAAAATTTTAAAAAATAAAATGTAAAAATAAAACTGAAAAAAAGTTCTTCCATTCACACTGATGTATTTATACGAATGAATTATTTCCATGCTTATATCTATAAATACATAAATGAGGAATAAAATCTAACTTGACCCAAAAAAGAAAAAAAAAAAAACTGAACCTAACAGTTATACAGAGGAAAACACTACCAAGGCACTTGCTCCAGTGGTAAACAATTCTGAAATTGGTCAGAGGTGGGGAATCATCTCCCATACAGCCAGCAGCCCCGCCCGCCCACGCAAGGAGCATCCTCATTGCAAAGCTGGGAGACCGTGCCGAGGCCTCTGTGAGTAAACGTGAGCTGAGCCCCAGGCCAGATGCTGCTGAACTGTTCCCACCCTTCCCAGGTGAAACACCTGAATATGTACAAGGGCTTGAAAGCCTAGAGGAAGGGCCGTGGAGCCACACCAGCGACAGCACGCAGGCCAACT
Organism: Mesoplodon bidens; assembly: GCF_964165515.1. Classification (NCBI taxonomy): domain Eukaryota; kingdom Metazoa; phylum Chordata; class Mammalia; order Artiodactyla; family Ziphiidae; genus Mesoplodon; species Mesoplodon bidens. Next base: position 387,899 of record NW_027672397.1, read on the forward strand.
TGGTGCCTGCAGGTCAGCCAGGATGGTACTGGCCACGGGCGCTCTTCTGGAAGCTTTCTATTGCCCTGCCTGAGATACCCCTCCTGTCCCGGCCCCCACTCCTTTTTTTCCTTCCTCACCTCAGCCCGGAGAGATATTCCAGTGGAAGTTATGGGTGACACATCCTCTTCTTTACAGGTGGCAGCCTGGCAACTCCTGCCGAAAGTCCAGCAGAGCCCCACTCACACCGGGCCACCCACAAAGCCGTGGACCCTCACACCCTCCCACGAGCACAGCCCCGAGACTGCTGACGGGGCAGAGAATATGGAGTAAGGCACAGCTGCAGGGGCTATTGATGCCTGGAGTGCTGTTTATATTGACCTCAACCCAGGCAACCCTGGGGAGGGCTTGCCGGCAGGGTCAGGCTGCCCAGGTCAGCTAATCCTCAGCCCTCAGGGAATCACATTGCAGAATATGGACCTCGCTAAGACAGAATATTCGCCAAGGAAAAAAAGGACACAATGCCATTTGCAGCACCGTAGATGAGTCTCGAGGTAATCACGTGACTTGGAGTAAGTCAGAAAGTGAAAGACACATATCATATCATATCACTTATAGGTGTTACCTATAAATTGATACCAGGGCAGATATTTCCACGGAGAAGGGCAATCACAGATTCATTAAACAAACTTATGGTTCACCAAAGGAAAGGTGTGAGGATTGAATTCATTACGATATTGGGGTTAACAGACATATACAAACACAGTAGACGTATATAATCACCAAAGACCTACGGAGTACCAAGAGAAGACTACTCAACATTCTGTCATAACGTACATGGGAAAAGGATCCCAGGAAGAACAGACATATGTATATGTGTAAAAGAACCACCTCTTGCACACCTACAACAAGCTAAACGTTGTACTCAAACTTGCTGTAATAAAAAATAAAAAATTAAATTAAAAACACGAACAAGAAGTAGTGAGACAAACTTGAGGGTCTTTCTCCTGGCACATTCCGTTCTACATTCCAATCTAGAACACGACTTCCATTGAGGCTCTGCTGCCCTAGTAACCAGATTTGGTAAGGGAGAACTGCTGCCACCTTGTGGCCGTTTCACACAACTGCAGGTTTAATGCCAGCGCTAATGGTCAGTGGATATTCCAAATCATTACAGGCCTGTAAATGACACCTGCCCTGAAAACAAATCCTGGGGTCATATATCGACCAAAAAATTCAAAAGACGTCCATATTTCAAAACGACAGTTTCAAGAGGCATATTTCACGCACATTAGTGTTCTGCTTCTTTTGCTTTCTTTCTTTCTTTGTTAAAAAAAACGGGAATGGAGAAAGGCAACCCTCAGAATGGGCGAAAACGTTCACAAACGAATCAATGGACAAAGGTTTAATCTCCAATATATATAAACAGCTCATGCAGCTTAATATTAATAAAACAAACAACCCAATACAAAAATGGGCAGAAGATCTAAAGAGACGTTTCTTCAAAGAAGACACAGAGATGGCCAAGACGCACATGAAAAGCTGCTCAACATCACTAATTATTAGAGAAATGCAAATCAAAACTACAATGAGGTAAGACCTCACACCTGTTAGAATCGGCATCATCAGATAATCTACAATCAACAAATTCTGGGGACGGTGTGGACAAAAGGAAACCTCTGCCACTATTGGTGGGAATGTAAATTGATACAGTCACTATGGAGAACAGTATGGAGGTTCCTTTAAAAAACTAAAAAGAGAATTACCATAGGATCCAGCAATCCCACTTCTGGGCATATACCCAGAGAAAACCATAAATCACAAAGACACATTCACCACAATGTTCATTGCAGCACTATTTACAATAGCCAGGTAATGGAAGCAACCTAAATGCCCACAGACAGACGAATGGATAAAGATGTGGTACATATACAAAATGGAATATTACTCAGCCATAAAACGGAATGAAACTGGGTCATTTGTAGAGAAGTTGACGGATCTAGAGACTGTCATACAGAGTGAAGTAAGCCAGAAAGAGAAAAACAAATATTGTATATTAATGCCTATATGTGGAACCTAGAAAATTGGTAGAGATGAACTGGTTTGCAGGGCAGAAATAGAGACACAGAGGTAGAGAACAAACGTATGGACACAAAGTGGGGGAAGCCATGGGGTGGTGGTGGTGGGATGAGTTGGGAGATTAGGATTGACCTGTATACATGTCTATGCATAAAATAGATAACTAATAATAACCTACTGTATAAAAAATAACTAAAATTAAATTTCAAAATTTTAAAAAATAAAATGTAAAAATAAAACAGAAAAAAAGTTCTTCCATTCACACTGATGTATTTATACGAATGAATTATTTCCATGCTTATATCTATAAATACATAAATGAGGAATAAAATCTAACTTGAACCAAAAAAGAAAAAAAAAACTGAACCTAACAGTTATACAGAGGAAAACACTACCAAGGCACTTGCTCCAGTGGTAAACAATTCTGAAATTGGTCAGAGGTGGGGAATCATCTCCCATACAGCCAGCAGCCCCGCCCGCCCACGCAAGGAGCATCCTCATTGCAAAGCTGGGAGACCGTGCCGAGGCCTCTGTGAGTAAACGTGAGCTGAGCCCCAGGCCAGATGCTGCTGAACTGTTCCCACCCTTCCCAGGTGAAACACCTGAATATGTACAAGGGCTTGAAAGCCTAGAGGAAGGGCCGTAGAGCCACACCAGCGACAGCACGCAGACCAACTTGGTGCCTGCAGGTCAGCCCGGATGGTACTGGCCACGGGCGCTCTTCTGGAAGCTTTCTATTGCCCTGCCTGAGATACCCCTCCTGTCCCGGCCCCCACTCCTTTTTTTCCTTCCTCACCTCAGCCCGGAGAGATATTCCAGTGGAAGTTATGGGTGACACATCCTCTTCTTTACAGGTGGCAGCCTGGCAACTCCTGCCGAAAGTCCAGCAGAGCCCCACTCACACCGGGCCACCCACAAAGCCGTGGACCCTCACACCCTCCCACCAGCACAGCCCCGAGACTGCTGACGGGGCAGAGATATGGAGTAAGGCACAGCTGCAGGGGCTATTGCTGCCTGGAGTGCTGTTTATATTGACCTCAACCCAGGCACACCTGGGGAGGGCTTGCCGGCAGGGTCAGGCTGCCCAGGTCAGCTAATCCTCAGCCCTCAGGGAATCACATTGCAGAAAATGGACCTCGCTAAGACAGAATATTCGCCAAGGAGAAAAAGGACACAATGCCATTTGCAGCACCGTAGATGAGTCTCGAGGTAATCACGTGACTTGGAGTAAGTCAGAAAGTGAAAGACACATATCATATCATATCACTTATAGGTGTTACCTATAAATTGATACCAGGGCAGATATTTCCACGGAGAAGGGCAATCACAGATTCATTAAACAAACTTATGGTTCACCAAAGGAAAGGTGTGAGGATTGAATTCATTACGATATTGGGGTTAACAGACAGATACAAACACAGTAGACGTATATAATCACCAAAGACCTACGGAGTACCAAGAGAAGACTACTCAACATTCTGTCATAACGTACATGGGAAAAGGATCCCAGGAAGAACAGACATATGTATATGTATAAAAGAACCACCTCTTGCACACCTACAACAAGCTAAACGTTGTACTCAAACTTGCTGTAATAAAAAATAAAAAATTAAATTAAAAACACGAACAAGAAGTAGTGAGACAAACTTGAGGGTCTTTCTCCTGGCACATTCCGTTCTACATTCCAATCTAGAACACGACTTCCATTGAGGCTCTGCTGCCCTAGTAACCAGATTTGGTAAGGGAGAACTGCTGCCACCTTGTGGCCGTTTCACACAACTGCAGGTTTAATGCCAGCGCTAATGGTCAGTGGATATTCCAAATCATTACAGGCCTGTAAATGACACCTGCCCTGAAAACAAATCCTGGGGTCATATATCGACCAAAAAATTCAAAAGACGTCCATATTTCAAAACGACAGTTTCAAGAGGCATATTTCACGCACATTAGTGTTCTGCTTCTTTTGCTTTCTTTCTTTCTTTGTTAAAAAAAACGGGAATGGAAAAAGGCAACCCTCAGAATGGGCGAAAACGTTCACAAACGAATCAATGGACAAAGGTTTAATCTCCAATATATATAAACAGCTCATGCAGCTTAATACTAATAAAACAAACAACCCAATACAAAAATGGGCAGAAGATCTAAAGAGACGTTTCTTCAAAGAAGACACAGAGATGGCCAAGACGCACATGAAAAGCTGCTCAACATCACTAATTATTAGAGAAATGCAAATCAAAACTACAATGAGGTAAGACCTCACACCTGTTAGAATCGGCATCATCAGATAATCTACAAACAACAAATTCTGGGGAGGGTGTGGACAAAAGGAACCCTCTTCCGCTATTGGTGGGAATGTAAATTGATACAGTCACTATGGAGAACAGTATGGAGGTTCCTTTAAAAAATTAAAAAGAGAATTACCATAGGATCCAGCAATCCCACTTCTGGGCATATACCCTGAGAAAACCATAAATCACAGAGACACATTCACCACAATGTTCATTGCAGCACTATTTACAATAGCCAGGTTATGGAAGCAACCTAAATGCCCACAGACAGACGAATGGATAAAGATGTGGTACATATATAAAATGGAATATTACTCAGCCATAAAAAGGAATGAAACTGGGTCATTTGTAGAGAAGTTGATGGATCTAGAGACTGTCATACAGAGTGAAGTAAGCCAGAAAGAGAAAAACAAATATTGTATATTAATGCCTATATGTAGAACCTAGAAAAATGGTAGAGATGAACTGGTTTGCAGGGCAGAAATAGAGACACAGAGGTAGAGAACAAACGTATGGACACAAAGTGGGGTAAGCCATGGGGTGGTGGTGGTGGGATGAGTTGGGAGATTAGGATTGACCTGTATACATGTCTATGCATAAAATAGATAACTAATAATAACCTACTGTATAAAAAAAATAACTAAAATTAAATTTCAAAATTTAAAAAAATAAAATGTAAAAATAAAACAGAAAAAAAGTTCTTCCTTTCACACTGATGTATTTATACGAATGAATTATTTCCATGCTTATATCTATAAATACATAAATGAGGAATAAAATCTAACTTGAACCAAAAAAGAAAAAAAAAAACTGAACCTAACAGTTATACAGAGGAAAACACTACCAAGGCACTTGCTCCACTGGTAAACAATTCTGAAATTGGTCAGAGGTGGGGAATCATCTCCCATACAGCCAGCAGCCCCGCCCGCCCACGCCAGGAGCATCCTCATTGCAAAGCTGGGAGACCGTGCCGAGGCCTCTGTGAGTAAACGTGAGCTGAGCCCCAGGCCAGCTGCTGCTTAACTGTTCCCACCATTCCCAGGTGAAACACTTGAATATGTACAAGGGCTTGAAAGCCTAGAGGAAGGGCCGTGGAGCCACACCAGCGACAGCACGCAGGCCAACTTGGTGCCTGCAGGTCAGCCAGGATGGTACTGGCCACGGGCGCTCTTCTGGAAGCTTTCTATTGCCCTGCCTGAGATACCCCTCCTGTCCCGGCCCCCACGCCTTTTTTTCCTTCCTCACCTCAGCCCGGAGAGATATTCCAGTGGAAGTTATGGGTGACACATCCTCTTCTTTACAGGTGGCAGCCTGGCAACTCCTGCCGAAAGTCCAGCAGAGCCCCACTCACACCGGGCCACCCACAAAGCCGTGGACCCTCACACCCTCCCACCAGCACAGCCCCGAGACTGCTGACGGGGCAGAGAATATGGAGTAAGGCACAGCTGCAGGGGCTATTGCTGCCTGGAGTGCTGTTTATATTGACCTCAACCCAGGCACACCTGGGGAGGGCTTGCCGGCAGGGTCAGGCTGCCCAGGTCAGCTAATCCTCAGCCCTCAGGGAATCACATTGCAGAAAATGGACCTCGCTAAGACAGAATATTCGCCAAGGAGAAAAAGGACACAATGCCATTTGCAGCACCGTAGATGAGTCTCGAGGTAATCACGTGACTTGGAGTAAGTCAGAAAGTGAAAGACACATATCATATCATATCACTTATAGGTGTTACCTATAAATTGATACCAGGGCAGATATTTCCACGGAGAAGGGCAATCACAGATTCATTAAACAAACTTATGGTTCACCAAAGGAAAGGTGTGAGGATTGAATTCATTACGATATTGGGGTTACAGACAGATACAAACACAGTAGACGTATATAATCACCAAAGACCTACGGAGTACCAAGAGAAGACTACTCAACATTCTGTCATAACGTACATGGGAAAAGGATCCCAGGAAGAACAGACATATGTATATGTGTAAAAGAACCACCTCTTGCACACCTACAACAAGCTAAACGTTGTACTCAAACTTGCTGTAATAAAAAATAAAAAATTAAATTAAAAACACGAACAAGAAGTAGTGAGACAAACTTGAGGGGCTTTCTCCTGGCACATTCCGTTCTACATTCCAATCTAGAACACGACTTCCATTGAGGCTCTGCTGCCCTAGTAACCAGATTTGGTAAGGGAGAACTGCTGCCACCTTGTGGCCGTTTCACACAACTGCAGGTTTAATGCCAGCGCTAATGGTCAGTGGATATTCCAAATCATTACAGGCCTGTAAATGACACCTGCCCTGAAAACAAATCCTGGGGTCATATATCGACCAAAAAATTCAAAAGACGTCCATATTTCAAAACGACAGTTTCAAGAGGCATATTTCACGCACATTAGTGTTCTGCTTCTTTTGCTTTCTTTCTTTCTTTGTTAAAAAAAACGGGAATGGAAAAAGGCAACCCTCAGAATGGGCGAAAACGTTCACAAACGAATCAATGGACAAAGGTTTAATCTCCAATATATATAAACAGCTCATGCAGCTTAATACTAATAAAACAAACAACCCAATACAAAAATGGTCAGAAGATCTAAAGAGACGTTTCTTCAAAGAAGACACAGAGATGGCCAAGACGCACATGAAAAGCTGCTCAACATCACTAATTATTAGAGAAATGCAAATCAAAACTACAATGAGGTAAGACCTCACACCTGTTAGAATCGGCATCATCAGATAATCTACAATCAACAAATTCTGGGGAGGGTGTGAACAAAAGGAACCCTCTTCCGCTATTGGTGGGAATGTAAATTGATACAGTCACTATGGAGAACAGTATGGAGGTTCCTTTAAAAAACTAAAAAGAGAATTACCATAGGATCCAGCAATCCCACTTCTGGGCATATACCCAGAGAAAACCATAAATCACAGAGACACATTCACCACAATGTTCATTGCAGCACTATTTACAATAGCCAGGTAATGGAAGCAACCTAAATGCCCACAGACAGACGAATGGATAAAGATGTGGTACATATACAAAATGGAATATTACTCAGCCATAAAAAGGAATGAAACTGGGTCATTTGTAGAGAAGTTGATGGAACTAGAGACTGTCATACAGAGTGAAGTAAGTCAGAAAGACAAAAACAAATATTGTATATTAATGCCTATATGTGGAACCTAGAAATATGCTACAGATGAACTGGTTTGCAGGGCAGAAATAGAGACACAGAGGTAGAGAACAAACGTATGGACACAAAGTGGGGGAAGCCATGGGGTGGTGGTGGTGGGATGAGTTGGGAGATTAGGATTGACCTGTATACATGTCTATGCATAAAATAGATAACTAATAATAACCTACTGTATAAAAAAATAACTAAAATTAAATTTCAAAATTTTAAAAAATAAAATGTAAAAATAAAACAGAAAAAAAGTTCTTCCATTCACACTGATGTATTTATACGAATGAATTATTTCCATGCTTATATCTATAAATACATAAATGAGGAATAAAATCTAACTTGAACCAAAAAAGAAAAAAAAACTGAACCTAAGAATTATACAGAGGAAAACACTACGAAGGCACTTGCTCCAGTGGTAAACAATTCTGAAATTGGTCAGAGGTGGGGAATCATCTCCCATACATCCAGCAGCCCCGCCCGCCCACACAAGGAGCATCCTCATTGCAAACCTGGGAGACCGTGCCGAGGCCTCTGTGAGTAAACGTGAGCTGAGCCCCAGGCCAGATGCTGCTGAACTGTTCCCACCCTTCCCAGGTGAAACACCTGAATATGTACAAGGGCTTGAAAGCCTAGAGGAAGGGCCGTGGAGCCACACCAGCGACAGCACGCAGGCCAACTTGGTGCCTGCAGGTCAGCCAGGATGGTACTGCCACGGGCGCTCTTCTGGAAGCTTTCTATTGCCCTGCCTGAGATACCCCTCCTGTCCCGGCCCCCACTCCTTTTTTTCCTTCCTCACCTCAGCCCGGAGAGATATTCCAGTGGAAGTTATGGGTGACACATCCTCTTCTTTACAGTTGGCAGCGTGGCAACTCCTGCCGAAAGTCCAGCAGAGCCCCACTCACACCGGGCCACCCACAAAGCCGTGGACCCTCACACCCTCCCACCAGCACAGCCCCGAGACTGCTGACGGGGCAGAGAATATGGAGTCAGGCACAGCTGCAGGGGCTATTGCTGCCTGGAGTGCTGTTTATATTGACCTCAACCCAGGCACACCTGGGGAGGGCTTGCCGGCAGGGTCAGGCTGCCCAGGTCAGCTAATCCTCAGCCCTCAGGGAATCACATTGCAGAAAATGGACCTCGCTAGGACAGAATATTCGCCAAGGAGAAAAAGGACACAATGCCATTTGCAGCACCGTAGATGAGTCTGGAGGTAATCACGTGACTTGGAGTAAGTCAGAAAGTGAAAGACAAATATCATATCATATCATTATAGGTGTTACCTATAAATTGATACCAGGGCAGATATTTCCACGGAGAAGGGCAATCACAGATTCATTAAACAAACTTATGGTTCACCAAAGGAAAGGTGTGAGGATTGAATTCATTACGATATTGGGGTTAACAGACAGATACAAACACAGTAGACGTATATAATCACCAAAGACCTACGGAGTATCAAGAGAAGACTACTCAACATTCTGTCATAACGTACATGGGAAAAGGATCCCAGGAAGAACAGACATATGTATATGTGTAAAAGAACCACCTCTTGCACACCTACAACAAGCTAAACGTTGTAGTCAAACTTGCTGTAATAAAAAATAAAAAAATAAATTAAAAACACGAACAAGAAGTAGTGAGACAAACTTGAGGGGCTTTCTCCTGGCACATTCCGTTCTACATTCCAATCTAGAACACGACTTCCATTGAGGCTCTGCTGCCCTAGTAACCAGATTTGGTAAGGGAGAACTGCTGCCACCTTGTGGCCGTTTCACACAACTGCAGGTTTAATGCCAGCGCTAATGGTCAGTGGATATTCCAAATCATTACAGGCCTGTAAATGACACCTGCCCTGAAAACAAATCCTGGGGTCATATATCGACCAAAAAATTCAAAAGACGTCCATATTTCAAAACGACAGTTTCAAGAGGCATATTTCACGCACATTAGTGTTCTGCTTCTTTTGCTTTCTTTCTTTCTTTGTTAAAAAAAACGGGAATGGAAAAAGGCAACCCTCAGAATGGGCGGAAACGTTCACAAACGAATCAATGGACAAAGGTTTAATCTCCAATATATATAAACAGCGCATGCAGCTTAATATTAATAAAACAAACAACCCAATACAAAAATGGGCAGAAGATCTAAAGAGACGTTTCTTCAAAGAAGACACAGAGATGGCCAAGACGCACATGAAAAGCTGCTCAACATCACTAATTATTAGAGAAATGCAAATCAAAACTACAATGAGGTAAGACCTCACACCTGTTAGAATCGGCATCATCAGATAATCTACAAACAACAAATTCTGGGGAGGGTGTGGACAAAAGGAACCCTCTTCCGCTATTGGTGGGAATGTAAATTGATACAGTCACTATTTAGAACAGTATGGAGGTTCCTTTAAAAAACTAAAAAGAGAATTACCATAGGATCCAGCAATCCCACTTCTGGGCATATACCCAGAGACAACCATAAATCACAGAGACACATTCACCACAATGTTCATTGCAGCACTATTTACAATAGCCAGGTTATGGAAGCAACCTAAATGCCCACAGACAGACGAATGGATAAAGATGTGGTACATATATAAAATGGAATATTACTCAGCCATAAAAAGGAATGAAACTGGGTCATTTGTAGAGAAGTTGATGGATCTAGAGACTGTCATACAGAGTGAAGTAAGCCAGAAAGAGAAAAACAAATATTGTATATTAATGCCTATATGTGGAACCTAGAAAAATGGTAGAGATGAACTGGTTTGCAGGGCAGAAATAGAGACACAGAGGTAGAGAACAAACGTATGGACACAAAGTGGGGGAAGCCATGGGGTGGTGGTGGTGGGATGACTTGGGAGATTAGGATTGACCTGTATACATGTCTATGCATAAAATAGATAACTAATAATAACCTACTGTATAAAAAAATAACTAAAATTAAATTTCAAAATTTTAAAAAATAAAATGTAAAAATAAAACAGAAAAAAAGTTCTTCCTTTCACACTGATGTATTTATACGAATGAATTATTTCCATGCTTATATCTATAAATACATAAATGAGGAATAAAATCTAACTTGAACCAAAAAAGAAAAAAAAAAAAAACTGAACCTAACAGTTATACAGAGGAAAAAACTACCAAGGCACTTGCTCCAGTGGTAAACAATTCTGAAATTGGTCAGAGGTGGGGAATCATCTCCCATACAGCCAGCAGCCCCGCCCGCCCACGCAAGGAGCATCCTCATTGCAAAGCTGGGAGACCGTGCCGAGGCCTCTGTGAGTAAACGTGAGCTGAGCCCCAGGCCAGATGCTGCTGAACTGTTCCCACCCTTCCCAGGTGAAACACCTGAATATGTACAAGGGCTTGAAAGCCTAGAGGAAGGGCCGTGGAGCCACACCAGCGACAGCACGCAGGCCAACTTGGTGCCTGCAGGTCAGCCAGGATGGTACTGGCCACGGGCGCTCTTCTGGAAGCTTTCTATTGCCCTGCCTGAGATACCCCTCCTGTCCCGGCCCCCACTCCTTTTTTTCCTTTCTCACCTCAGCCCGGAGAGATATTCCAGTGGAAGTTATGGGTGACACATCCTCTTCTTTACAGGTGGCAGCCAGGCAACTCCTGCCGAAAGTCCAGCAGAGCCCCACTCACACCGGGCCACCCACAAAGCCGTGGACCCTCACACCCTCCCACCAGCACAGCCCCGAGACTGCTGACGGGGCAGAGGATATGGAGTCAGGCACAGCTGCAGGGACTATTGCTGCCTGGAGTGCTGTTTATATTGACCTCAACCCAGGCACACCTGGGGAGGGCTTGCCGGCAGGGTCAGGCTGCCCAGGTCAGCTAATCCTCAGCCCTCAGGGAATCACATTGCAGAAAATGGACCTCGCTAAGACAGAATATTCGCCAAGGAGAAAAAGGACACAATGCCATTTGCAGCACCGTAGATGAGTCTCGAGGTAATCACGTGACTTGGAGTAAGTCAGAAAGTGAAAGACACATATCATATCATATCACTTATAGGTGTTACCTATAAATTGATACCAGGGCAGATATTTCCACGGAGAAGGGCAATCACAGATTCATTAAACAAACTTATGGTTCACCAAAGGAAAGGTGTGAGGATTGAATTCATTACGATATTGGGGTTAACAGACAGATACAAACACAGTGGATGTATATAATCACCAAAGACCTACGGAGTACCAAGAGAAGACTACTCAACATTCTGTCATAACGTACATGGGAAAAGGATCCCAGGAAGAACAGACATATGTATATGTGTAAAAGAACCACCTCTCGCACACCTACAACAAGCTAAACGTTGTACTCAAACTTGCTGTAATAAAAAATAAAAAATTAAATTAAAAACACGAACAAGAAGTAGTGAGACAAACTTGAGGGGCTTTCTCCTGGCACATTCCGTTCTACATTCCAATCTCGAACACGACTTCCATTGAGGCTCTGCTGCCCTAGTAACCAGATTTGGTAAGGGAGAACTGCTGCCACCTTGTGGCCGTTTCACACAACTGCAGGTTTAATGCCAGCGCTAATGGTCAGTGGATATTCCAAATCATTACAGGCCTGTAAATGACACCTGCCCTGAAAACAAATCCTGGGGTCATATATCGACCAAAAAATTCAAAAGACGTCCATATTTCAAAACGACAGTTTCAAGAGGCATATTTCACGCACATTAGTGTTCTGCTTCTTTTGCTTTCTTTCTTTCTTTGTTAAAAAAAACGGGAATGGAAAAAGGCAACCCTCAGAATGGGCGAAAACGTTCACAAACGAATCAATGGACAAAGGTTTAATCTCCAATATATATAAACAGCTCATGCAGCTTAATATTAATAAAACAAACAACCCAATACAAAAATGGGCAGAAGATCTAAAGAGACGTTTCTTCAAAGAAGACACAGAGATGGCCAAGACGCACATGAAAAGCTGCTCAACATCACTAATTATTAGAGAAATGCAAATCAAAACTACAATGAGGTAAGACCTCACACCTGTTAGAATCGGCATCATCAGATAATCTACAAACAACAAATTCTGGGGAGGGTGTGGACAAAAGGAACCCTCTTCCGCTATTGGTGGGAATGTAAATTGATACAGTCACTATGGAGAACAGTATGGAGGTTCCTTTAAAAAACTAAAAAGAGAATTACCATAGGATCCAGCAATCCCACTTCTGGGCATATACCCAGAGAAAACCATAAATCACAGAGACACATTCACCACAATGTTCATTGCAGCACTATTTACAATAGCCAGGTTATGGAAGCAACCTAAATGCCCACAGACAGACGAATGGATAAAGATGTGGTACATATATAAAATGGAATATTACTCAGCCATAAAAAGGAATGAAACTGGGTCATTTGTAGAGAAGTTGATGGATCTAGAGACTGTCATACAGAGTGAAGTAAGCCAGAAAGAGAAAAACAAATATTGTATATTAATGCCTATATGTGGAACCTAGAAAAATGGTAGAGATGAACTGGTTTGCAGGGCAGAAATAGAGACACAGAGGTAGAGAACAAACGTATGGACACAAAGTGGGGGAAGCCATGGGGTGGTGGTGGTGGGATGAGTTGGGAGATTAGGATTGACCTGTATACATGTCTATGCATAAAATAGATAACTAATAATAACCTACTGTATAAAAAAATAACTAAAATTAAATTTCAAAATTTTAAAAAATAAAATGTAAAAATAAAACAGAAAAAAAGTTCTTCCATTCACACTGATGTATTTATACGAATGAATTATTTCCATGCTTATATCTATAAATACATAAATGAGGAATAAAATCTAACTTGAACCAAAAAAGAAAAAAAAAAAAACTGAACCTAACAGTTATACAGAGGAAAACACTACCAAGGCACTTGCTCCAGTGGTAAACAATTCTGAAATTGGTCAGAGGTGGGGAATCATCTCCCATACAGCCAGCAGCCCCGCCCACCCACGCAAGGAGCATCCTCATTGCAAAGCTGGGAGACCGTGCCGAGGCCTCTGTGAGTAAACGTGAGCTGAGCCCCAGGCCAGATGCTGCTGAACTGTTCCCACCCTTCCCAGGTGGAACACCTGAATATGTACAAGGGCTTGAAAGCCTAGAGGAAGGGCCGTGGAGCCACACCAGCGACAGCACGCAGGCCAACTTGGTGCCTGCAGGTCAGCCAGGATGGTACTGACCACGGGCGCTCTTCTGGAAGCTTTCTATTGCCCTGCCTGAGATACCCCTCCTGTCCCGGCCCCCACTCCTTTTTTTCCTTCCTCACTTCAGCCCGGAGAGATATTCCAGTGGAAGTTATGGGTGACACATCCTCTTCTTTACAGGTGGCAGACTGGCAACTCCTGCCAAAAGTCCAGCAGAGCCCCACTCACACCGGGCCACCCACAAAGCCGTGGACCCTCACACCCTCCCACCAGCACAGCCCCGAGACTGCTGACGGGGCAGAGGATATGGAGTAAGGCACAGCTGCAGGGGCTATTGCTGCCTGGAGTGCTGTTTATATTGACCTCAACCCAGGCACACCTGGGGAGGGCTTGCCGGCAGGGTCAGGCTGCCCAGGTCAGCTAATCCTCAGCCCTCAGGGAATCACATTGCAGAAAATGGACCTCGCTAAGACAGAATATTCGCCAAGGAGAAAAAGGACACAATGCCATGTGCAGCACCGTAGATGAGTCTCGAGGTAATCACGTGACTTGGTGTAAGTCAGAAAGTGAAAGACACATATCATATCATATCACTTATAGGTGTTACCTATAAATTGATACCAGGGCAGATATTTCCACGGAGAAGGGCAATCACAGATTCATTAAACAAACTTATGGTTCACCAAAGGAAAGGTGTGAGGATTGAATTCATTACGATATTGGGGTTAACAGACAGATACAAACACAGTAGACGTATATAATCACCAAAGACCTACGGAGTACCAAGAGAAGACTACTCAACATTCTGTCATAACGTACATGGGAAAAGGATCCCAGGAAGAACAGACATATGTATATGTGTAAAAGAACCACCTCTTGCACACCTACAACAAGCTAAACGTTGTACTCAAACTTGCTGTAATAAAAAATAAAAAATTAAATTAAAAACACGAACAAGAAGTAGTGAGACAAACTTGAGGGGCTTTCTCCTGGCACATTCCGTTCTACATTCCAATCTCGAACACGACTTCCATTGAGGCTCTGCTGCCCTAGTAACCAGATTTGGTAAGGGAGAACTGCTGCCACCTTGTGGCCGTTTCACACAACTGCAGGTTTAATGCCAGCGCTAATGGTCAGTGGATATTCCAAATCATTACAGGCCTGTAAATGACACCTGCCCTGAAAACAAATCCTGGGGTCATATATCGACCAAAAAATTCAAAAGACGTCCATATTTCAAAACGACAGTTTCAAGAGGCATATTTCACGCACATTAGTGTTCTGCTTCTTTTGCTTTCTTTCTTTCTTTGTTAAAAAAAACGGGAATGGAAAAAGGCAACCCTCAGAATGGGCGAAAACGTTCACAAACGAATCAATGGACAAAGGTTTAATCTCCAATATATATAAACAGCTCATGCAGCTTAATATTAATAAAACAAACAACCCAATACAAAAATGGGCAGAAGATCTAAAGAGACGTTTCTTCAAAGACGACACAGAGATGGCCAAGACGCACATGAAAAGCTGCTCAACATCACTAATTATTAGAGAAATGCAAATCAAAACTACAATGAGGTAAGACCTCACACCTGTTAGAATCGGCATCATCAGATAATCTACAAACAACAAATTCTGGGGAGGGTGTGGAAAAAAGGAACCCTCTTCCGCTATTGGTGGGAATGTAAATTGATACAGTCACGATGGAGAACAGTATGGAGGTTCCTTTAAAAAACTAAAAAGAGAATTACCATAGGATCCAGCAATCCCACTTCTGGGCCTATACCCAGAGAAAACCATAAATCACAGAGACACATTCACCACAATGTTCATTGCAGCACTATTTACAATAGCCAGGTTATGGAAGCAACATAAATGCCCACAGACAGACGAATGGATAAAGATGTGGTACATATATAAAATGGAATATTTCTCAGCCATAAAAAGGAATGAAACTGGGTCATTTGTAGAGAAGTTGATGGATCTAGAGACTGTCATACAGAGTGAAGTAAGCCAGAAAGAGAAAAACAAATATTGTATATTAATGCCTATATGTGGAACCTAGAAATATGCTACAGATGAACTGGTTTGCAGGGCAGAAATAGAGACACAGAGGTAGAGAACAAACGTATGGACACAAAGTGGGGGAAGCCATGGGGTGGTGGTGGTGGGATGACTTGGGAGATTAGGATTGACCTGTATACATGTCTATGCATAAAATAGATAACTAATAATAACCTACTGTATAAAAAAATAACTAAAATTAAATTTCAAAATTTTAAAAAATAAAATGTAAAAATAAAACAGAAAAAAAGTTCTTCCATTCACACTGATGTATTTATACGAATGAATTATTTCCATGCTTATATCTATAAATACATAAATGAGGAATAAAATCTAACTTGAACCAAAAAAGAAAAAAAAAACTGAACCTAACAGTTATACAGAGGAAAACACTACCAAGGCACTTGCTCCAGTGGTAAACAATTCTGAAATTGGTCCGAGGTGGGGAATCATCTCCCATACAGCCAGCAGCCCCGCCCGCCCACGCAAGGAGCATCCTCATTGCAAAGCTGGGAGACCGTGCCGAGGCCTCTGTGAGTAAACGTGAGCTGAGCCCCAGGCCAGATGCTGCTGAACTGTTCCCACCCTTCCCAGGTGAAACACCTGAATATGAACAAGGTCTTGAAAGCCTAGAGGAAGGGCCGTGGAGCCACACCAGCGACAGCACGCAGGCCAACTTGGTGCCTGCAGGTCAGCCAGGATGGTACTGGCCACGGGCGCTCTTCTGGGAGCTTTCTATTGCCCTGCCTGAGATACCCCTCCTGTCCCGGCCCCCAATCCTTTTTTTCCTTCCTCACCTCAGCCCCGAGAGATATTCCAGTGGAAGTTATGGGTGACACATCCTCTTCTTTACAGGTGGCAGCCTGGCAACTCCTGCCGAAAGTCCAGCAGAGCCCCACTCACACCGGGCCACACACAAAGCCGTGGACCCTCACACCCTCCCACCAGCACAGCCCCGAGACTGCTGACGGGGCAGAGGATATGGAGTCAGGCACAGCTGCAGGGGCTATTGCTGCCTGGAGTGCTGTTTATATTGACCTCAACCCAGGCACACCTGGGGAGGGCTTGCCGGCAGGGTCAGGCTGCCCAGGTCAGCTAATCCTCAGCCCTCAGGGAATCACATTGCAGAATATGGACCTCGCTAAGACAGAATATTCGCCAAGGAAAAAAAGGACACAATGCCATTTGCAGCACCGTAGATGAGTCTCGAGGTAATCACGTGACTTGGAGTAAGTCAGAAAGTGAAAGACACATATCATATCATATCACTTATAGGTGTTACCTATAAATTGATACCAGGGCAGATATTTCCACGGAGAAGGGCAATCACAGATTCATTAAACAAACTTATGGTTCACCAAAGGAAAGGTGTGAGGATTGAATTCATTACGATATTGGGGTTAACAGACATATACAAACACAGTAGACGTATATAATCACCAAAGAATAAACGGAGTACCAAGAGAAGACTACTCAACATTCTGTCATAACGTACATGGGAAAAGGATCCCAGGAAGAACAGACATATGTATATGTGTAAAAGAACCACCTCTTGCACACCTACAACAAGCTAAACGTTGTACTCAAACTTGCTGTAATAAAAAATAAAAAATTAAATTAAAAACACGAACAAGAAGTAGTGAGACAAACTTGAGGGGCTTTCTCCTGGCACATTCCGTTCTACATTCCAATCTAGAACACGACTTCCATTGAGGCTCTGCTGCCCTAGTAACCAGATTTGGTAAGGGAGAACTGCTGCCACCTTGTGGCCGTTTCACACAACTGCAGGTTTAATGCCAGCGCTAATGGTCAGTGGATATTCCAAATCATTACAGGCCTGTAAATGACACCTGCCCTGAAAACAAATCCTGGGGTCATATATCGACCAAAAAATTCAAAAGACGTCCATATTTCAAAACGACAGTTTCAAGAGGCATATTTCACGCACATTAGTGTTCTGCTTCTTTTGCTTTCTTTCTTTCTTTGTTAAAAAAAACGGGAATGGAGAAAGGCAACCCTCAGAATGGGCGAAAACGTTCACAAACGAATCAATGGACAAAGGTTTAATCTCCAATATATATAAACAGCTCATGCAGCTTAATATTAATAAAACAAACAACCCAATACAAAAATGGTCAGAAGATCTAAAGAGACGTTTCTTCAAAGAAGACACAGAGATGGCCAAGACGCACATGAAAAGCTGCTCAACATCACTAATTATTAGAGAAATGCAAATCAAAACTACAATGAGGTAAGACCTCACACCTGTTAGAATCAGCATCATCAGATAATCTACAATCAACAAATTCTGGGGACGGTGTGGACAAAAGGAACCCTCTTCCGCTATTGGTGGGAATGTAAATTGATACAGTCACTATGGAGAACAGTATGGAGGTTCCTTTAAAAAACTAAAAAGAGAATTACCATAGGATCCAGCAATCCCACTTCTGGGCCTATACCCAGAGAAAACCATAAATCACAGAGACACATTCACCACAATGTTCATTGCAGCACTATTTACAATAGCCAGGTTATGGAAGCAACATAAATGCCCACAGACAGACGAATGGATAAAGATGTGGTACATATATAAAATGGAATATTTCTCAGCCATAAAAAGGAATGAAACTGGGTCATTTGTAGAGAAGTTGATGGATCTAGAGACTGTCATACAGAGTGAAGTAAGCCAGAAAGAGAAAAACAAATATTGTATATTAATGCCTATATGTGGAACCTAGAAAAATGGTAGAGATGAACTGGTTTGCAGGGCAGAAATAGAGACACAGAGGTAGAGAACAAACGTATGGACACAAAGTGGGGGAAGCCATGGGGTGGTGGTGGTGGGATGACTTGGGAGATTAGGATTGACCTGTATACATGTCTATGCATAAAATAGATAACTAATAATAACCTACTGTATAAAAAAATAACTAAAATTAAATTTCAAAATTTTAAAAAATAAAATGTAAAAATAAAACAGAAAAAAAGTTCTTCCATTCACACTGATGTATTTATACGAATGAATTATTTCCATGCTTATATCTATAAATACATAAATGAGGAATAAAATCTAACTTGAACCAAAAAAGAAAAAAAAAAAAACTGAACCTAACAGTTATACAGAGGAAAACACTACCAAGGCACTTGCTCCAGTGGTAAACAATTCTGAAATTGGTCCGAGGTGGGGAATCATCTCCCATACAGCCAGCAGCCCCGCCCGCCCACGCAAGGAGCATCCTCATTGCAAAGCTGGGAGACCGTGCCGAGGCCTCTGTGAGTAAACGTGAGCTGAGCCCCAGGCCAGATGCTGCTGAACTGTTCCCACCCTTCCCAGGTGAAACACCTGAATATGAACAAGGTCTTGAAAGCCTAGAGGAAGGGCCGTGGAGCCACACCAGCGACAGCACGCAGGCCAACTTGGTGCCTGCAGGTCAGCCCGGATGGTACTGGCCACGGGCGCTCTTCTGGGAGCTTTCTATTGCCCTGCCTGAGATACCCCTCCTGTCCCGGCCCCCAATCCTTTTTTTCCTTCCTCACCTCAGCCCGGAGAGATATTCCAGTGGAAGTTATGGGTGACACATCCTCTTCTTTACAGGTGGCAGCCTGGCAACTCCTGCCGAAAGTCCAGCAGAGCCCCACTCACACCGGGCCACACACAAATCCGTGGACCCTCACACCCTCCCACCAGCACAGCCCCGAGACTGCTGACGGGGCAGAGGATATGGAGTCAGGCACAGCTGCAGGGGCTATTGCTGCCTGGAGTGCTGTTTATATTGACCTCAACCCAGGCACACCTGGGGAGGGCTTGCCGGCAGGGTCAGGCTGCCCAGGTCAGCTAATCCTCAGCCCTCAGGGAATCACATTGCAGAATATGGACCTCGCTAAGACAGAATATTCGCCAAGGAAAAAAAGGACACAATGCCATTTGCAGCACCGTAGATGAGTCTCGAGGTAATCACGTGACTTGGAGTAAGTCAGAAAGTGAAAGACACATATCATATCATATCACTTATAGGTGTTACCTATAAATTGATACCAGGGCAGATATTTCCACGGAGAAGGGCAATCACAGATTCATTAAACAAACTTATGGTTCACCAAAGGAAAGGTGTGAGGATTGAATTCATTACGATATTGGGGTTAACAGACATATACAAACACAGTAGACGTATATAATCACCAAAGAATAAACGGAGTACCAAGAGAAGACTACTCAACATTCTGTCATAACGTACATGGGAAAAGGATCCCAGGAAGAACAGACATATGTATATGTGTAAAAGAACCACCTCTTGCACACCTACAACAAGCTAAACGTTGTAATCAAACTTGCTGTAATAAAAAATAAAAAATTAAATTAAAAACACGAACAAGAAGTAGTGAGACAAACTTGAGGGGCTTTCTCCTGGCACATTCCGTTCTACATTCCAATCTAGAACACGACTTCCATTGAGGCTCTGCTGCCCTAGTAACCAGATTTGGTAAGGGAGAACTGCTGCCACCTTGTGGCCGTTTCACACAACTGCAGGTTTAATGCCAGCGCTAATGGTCAGTGGATATTCCAAATCATTACAGGCCTGTAAATGACACCTGCCCTGAAAACAAATCCTGGGGTCATATATCGACCAAAAAATTCAAAAGACGTCCATATTTCAAAACGACAGTTTCAAGAGGCATATTTCACGCACATTAGTGTTCTGCTTCTTTTGCTTTCTTTCTTTCTTTGTTAAAAAAAACGGGAATGGAGAAAGGCAACCCTCAGAATGGGCGAAAACGTTCACAAACGAATCAATGGACAAAGGTTTAATCTCCAATATATATAAACAGCTCATGCAGCTTAATATTAATAAAACAAACAACCCAATACAAAAATGGTCAGAAGATCTAAAGAGACGTTTCTTCAAAGAAGACACAGAGATGGCCAAGACGCACATGAAAAGCTGCTCAACATCACTAATTATTAGAGAAATGCAAATCAAAACTACAATGAGGTAAGACCTCACACCTGTTAGAATCAGCATCATCAGATAATCTACAATCAACAAATTCTGGGGACGGTGTGGACAAAAGGAACCCTCTTCCGCTATTGGTGGGAATGTAAATTGATACAGTCACTATGGAGAACAGTATGGAGGTTCCTTTAAAAAACTAAAAAGAGAATTACCATAGGATCCAGCAATCCCACTTCTGGGCATATACCCAGAGAAAACCATAAATCACAAAGACACATTCACCACAATGTTCATTGCAGCACTATTTACAATAGCCAGGTAATGGAAGCAACCTAAATGCCCACAGACAGAAGAATGGATAAAGATGTGGTACATATACAAAATGGAATATTACTCAGCCATAAAAAGGAATGAAACTGGGTCATTTGTAGAGAAGTTGATGGATCTAGAGACTGTCATACAGAGTGAAGTAAGTCAGAAAGAGAAAAACAAATATTGTATATTAATGCCTATATGTGGAACCTAGAAAAATGGTAGAGATGAACTGGTTTGCAGGGCAGAAATAGAGACACAGAGGTAGAGAACAAACGTATGGACACAAAGTGGGGGAAGCCAGGGGGTGGTGGTGGTGGGATGAGTTGGGAGATTAGGATTGAACTGTATACATTTCTATGCAGAAAATAGATAACTAATAATAACCTACTGTATAAAAAAAATAACTAAAATTAAATTTCAAAATTTTAAAAAATAAAATGTAAAAATAAAACAGAAAAAAAGTTCTTCCATTCACACTGATGTATTTATACGAATGAATTATTTCCATGCTTATATCTATAAATACATAAATGAGGAATAAAATCTAACTTGAACCAAAAAAGAAAAAAAAAATGAACCTAAGAATTATACAGAGGAAAACACTACCAAGGCACTTGCTCCAGTGGTAAACAATTCTGAAATTGGTCAGAGGTGGGGAATCATCTCCCATACAGCCAGCAGCCCCGCCCGCCCACACAAGGAGCATCCTCATTGCAAAGCTGGGAGACCATGCCGAGGCCTCTGTGAGTAAACGTGAGCTGAGCCCCAGGCCAGATGCTGCTGAACTGTTCCCACCCTTCCCAGGTGAAACACCTGAATATGTACAAGGGCTTGAAAGCCTAGAGGAAGGGCCGTGGAGCCACACCAGCGACAGCACGCAGGCCAACTTGGTGCCTGCAGGTCAGCCAGGATGGTACTGGCCACGGGCGCTCTTCTGGAAGCTTTCTATTGCCCTGCCTGAGATACCCCTCCTGTCCCGGCCCCCACTCCTTTTTTTCCTTCCTCACCTCAGCCCGGAGAGATATTCCAGTGGAAGTTATGGGTGACACATCCTCTTCTTTACAGGTGGCAGCCTGGCAACTCCTGCCGAAAGTCCAGCAGAGCCCCACTCACACCGGGCCACCCACAAAGCCGTGGACCCTCACACCCTCCCACCAGCACAGCCCCGAGACTGCTGACGGGGCAGAGAATATGGAGTAAGGCACAGCTGCAGGGGCTATTGATGCCTGGAGTGCTGTTTATATTGACCTCAACCCAGGCACACCTGGGGAGGGCTTGCCGGCAGGGTCAGGCTGCCCAGGTCAGCTTATCCGCAGCCCTCAGGGAATCACATTGCAGAAAATGGACCTCGCTAAGACAGAATATTCGCCAAGGAAAAAAAGCACACAATGCCATTTGCAGCACCGTAGATGAGTCTCGAGGTAATCACGTGACTTGGAGTAAGTCAGAAAGTGAAAGACACATATCATATCATATCACTTATACGTGTTACCTAAAAATTATACCAGGGCAGATATTTCCACGGAGAAGGGCAATCACAGATTCATTAAACAAACTTATGGTTCACCAAAGGAAAGGTGAGAGGATTGAATTCATTACGATATTGGGGTTAACAGACATATACAAACACAGTAGACGTATATAATCACCAAAGACCTACGGAGTACCAAGAGAAGACTACTCAACATTCTGTCATAACGTACATGGGAAAAGGATCCCAGGAAGAACAGACATATGTATATGTGTAAAAGAACCACCTCTTGCACACCTACAACATGCTAAACGTTGTACTCAAACTTGCTGTAATAAAAAATAAAAAATTAAATTAAAAACACGAACAAGAAGTAGTGAGACAAACTTGAGGGGCTTTCTCCTGGCACATTCCGTTCTACATTCCAATCTCGAACACGACATCCATTGAGGCTCTGCTGCCCTAGTAACCAGATTTGGTAAGGGAGAACTGCTGCCACCTTGTGGCCGTTTCACACAACTGCAGGTTTAATGCCAGCGCTAATGGTCAGTGGATATTCCAAATCATTACAGGCCTGTAAATGACACCTGCCCTGAAAACAAATCCTGGGGTCATATATCGACCAAAAAATTCAAAAGACGTCCATATTTCAAAACGACAGTTTCAAGAGGCATATTTCACGCACATTAGTGTTCTGCTTCTTTTGCTTTCTTTCTTTCTTTGTTAAAAAAAACGGGAATGGAAAAAGGCAACCCTCAGAATGGGCGAAAACGTTCACAAACGAATCAATGGACAAAGGTTTAATCTCCAATATATATAAACAGCTCATGCAGCTTAATATTAATAAAACAAACAACCCAATACAAAAATGGGCAGAAGATCTAAAGAGACGTTTCTTCAAAGAAGACACAGAGATGGCCAAGACGCACATGAAAAGCTGCTCAACATCACTAATTATTAGAGAAATGCAAATCAAAACTACAATGAGGTAAGACCTCACACCTGTTAGAATCGGCATCATCAGATAATCTACAAACAACAAATTCTGGGGAGGGTGTGGAAAAAAGGAACCCTCTTCCGCTATTGGTGGGAATGTAAATTGATACAGTCACTATGGAGAACAGTATGGAGGTTCCTTTAAAAAACTAAAAAGAGAATTACCATAGGATCCAGCAATCCCACTTCTGGGCATATACCCAGAGAAAACCATAAATCACAGAGACACATTCACCACAATGTTCATTGCAGCACTATTTACAATAGCCAGGTTATGGAAGCAACATAAATGCCCACAGACAGACGAATGGATAAAGATGTGGTACATATATAAAATGGAATATTTCTCAGCCATAAAAAGGAATGAAACTGGGTCATTTGTAGAGAAGTTGATGGATCTAGAGACTGTCATACAGAGTGAAGTAAGCCAGAAAGAGAAAAACAAATATTGTATATTAATGCCTATATGTGGAACCTAGAAAAATGGTAGAGATGAACTGGTTTGCAGGGCAGAAATAGAGACACAGAGGTAGAGAACAAACGTATGGACACAAAGTGGGGGAAGCCATGGGGTGGTGGTGGTGGGATGACTTGGGAGATTAGGATTGACCTGTATACATGTCTATGCATAAAATAGATAACTAATAATAACCTACTGTATAAAAAATAACTAAAATTAAATTTCAAAAATTTAAAAAATAAAATGTAAAAATAAAACAGAAAAAATGTTCTTCCATTCACACTGATGTATTTATACGAATGAATTATTTCCATGCTTATATCTATAAATACATAAATGAGGAATAAAATCTAACTTGAACCAAAAAAGAAAAAAAAAAAAACTGAACCTAACAGTTATACAGAGGAAAACACTACCAAGGCACTTGCTCCAGTGGTAAACAATTCTGAAATTGGTCAGAGGTGGGGAATCATCTTCCATACAGCCAGCAGCCCCGCCCGCCCTCGCCAGGAGCATCCTCATTGCAAAGCTGGGAGACCGTGCCGAGGCCTCTGTGAGTAAACGTGAGCTGAGCCCCAGGCCAGATGCTGCTGAACTGTTCCCACCCTTCCCAGGTGAAACACCTGAATATGTACAAGGGCTTGAAAGCCTAGAGGAAGGGCCGTGGAGCCACACCAGCGACAGCACGCAGGCCAACTTGGTGCCTGCAGGTCAGCCAGGATGGTACTGGCCACGGGCGCTCTTCTGGAAGCTTTCTATTGCCCTGCCTGAGATACCCCTCCTGTCCCGGTCCCCACTCCTTTTTTTCCTTCCTCACCTCAGCCCGCAGAGATATTCCAGTGGAAGTTATGTGTGACACATCCTCTTCTTTACAGGTGGCAGCCTGGCAACTCCTGCCGAAAGTCCAGCAGAGCCCCACTCACACCGGGCCACCCACAAAGCCGTGGACCCTCACACCCTCCCACCAGCACAGCCCCGAGACTGCTGACGGGGCAGAGAATATGGAGTAAGGCACAGCTGCACGGGCTATTGCTGCCTGGAGTGCTGTTTATATTGACCTCAACCCAGGCACACCTGGGGAGGGCTTGCCGGCAGGGTCAGGCTGCCCAGGTCAGCTAATCCTCAGCCCTCAGGGAATCACATTGCAGAAAATGGACCTCGCTAAGACAGAATATTCGCCAAGGAGAAAAAGGACACAATGCCATTTGCAGCACCGTAGATGAGTCTCGAGGTAATCACGTGACTTGGAGTAAGTCAGAAAGTGAAAGACACATATCATATCATATCACTTATAGGTGTTACCTATAAATTGCTACCAGGGCAGATATTTCCACGGAGAAGGGCAATCACAGATTCATTAAACAAACTTATGGTTCACCAAAGGAAAGTTGTGAGGATTGAATTCATTACGATATTGGGATTTGCAGACAGATACAAACACAGTAGACGTATATAATCACCAAAGACCTACGGAGTACCAAGAGAAGACTACTCAACATTCTGTCATAACGTACATGGGAAAAGGATCCCAGGAAGAACAGACATATGTATATGTGTAAAAGAACCACCTCTTGCACACCTACAACAAGCTAAACGTTGTACTCAAACTTGCTGTAATAAAAAATAAAAAATTAAATTAAAAACACGAACAAGAAGTAGTGAGACAAACTTGAGGGGCTTTCTCCTGGCACATTCCGTTCTACATTCCAATCTAGAACACGACTTCCATTGAGGCTCTGCTGCCCTAGTAACCAGATTTGGTAAGGGAGAACTGCTGCCACCTTGTGGCCGTTTCACACAACTGCAGGTTTAATGCCAGCGCTAATGGTCAGTGGATATTCCAAATCATTACAGGCCTGTAAATGACACCTGCCCTGAAAACAAATCCTGGGGTCATATATCGACCAAAAAATTCAAAAGACGTCCATATTTCAAAACGACAGTTTCAAGAGGCATATTTCACGCACATTAGTGTTCTGCTTCTTTTGCTTTCTTTCTTTCTTTGTTAAAAAAAACGGGAATGGAAAAAGGCAACCCTCAGAATGGGCGAAAACGTTCACAAACGAATCAATGGACAAAGGTTTAATCTCCAATATATATAAACAGCTCATGCAGCTTAATATTAATAAAACAAACAACCCAATACAAAAATGGGCAGAAGATCTAAAGAGACGTTTCTTCAAAGAAGACACAGAGATGGCCAAGACGCACATGAAAAGCTGCTCAACATCACTAATTATTAGAGAAATGCAAATCAAAACTACAATGAGGTAAGACCTCACACCTGTTAGAATCGGCATCATCAGATAATCTACAAACAACAAATTCTGGGGAGGGTGTGGACAAAAGGAACCCTCTTCCGCTATTGGTGGGAATGTAAATTGATACAGTCACTATGGAGAACAGTATGGAGGTTCCTTTAAAAAACTAAAAAGAGAATTACCATAGGATCCAGCAATCCCACTTCTGGGCATATACCCAGAGAAAACCATAAATCACAGAGACACATTCACCACAATGTTCATTGCAGCACTATTTACAATAGCCAGGTTATGGAAGCAACATAAATGCCCACAGACAGACGAATGGATAAAGATGTGGTACATATATAAAATGGAATATTACTCAGCCATAAAAAGGAATGAAACTGGGTCATTTGTAGAGAAGTTGATGGATCTAGAGACTGTCATACAGAGTGAAGTAAGCCAGAAAGAGAAAAACAAATATTGTATATTAATGCCTATATGTGGAACCTAGAAAAATGGTAGAGATGAACTGGTTTGCAGGGCAGAAATAGAGACACAGAGGTAGAGAACAAACGTATGGACACAAAGTGGGGGAAGCCATGGGGTGGTGGTGGTGGGATGACTTGGGAGATTAGGATTGACCTGTATACATGTCTATGCATAAAATAGATAACTAATAATAACCTACTGTATAAAAAATAACTAAAATTAAATTTCAAAATTTTAAAAAATAAAATGTAAAAATAAAACAGAAAAAATGTTCTTCCATTCACACTGATGTATTTATACGAATGAATTATTTCCATGCTTATATCTATAAATACATAAATGAGGAATAAAATCTAACTTGAACCAAAAAAGAAAAAAAAAAAAACTGAACCTAACAGTTATACAGAGGAAAACACTACCAAGGCACTTGCTCCAGTGGTAAACAATTCTGAAATTGGTCAGAGGTGGGGAATCATCTCCCATACAGCCAGCAGCCCCGCCCGCCCTCGCCAGGAGCATCCTCATTGCAAAGCTGGGAGACCGTGCCGAGGCCTCTGTGAGTAAACGTGAGCTGAGCCCCAGGCCAGATGCTGCTGAACTGTTCCCACCCTTCCCAGGTGAAACACCTGAATATGTACAAGGGCTTGAAAGCCTAGAGGAAGGGCCGTGGAGCCACACCAGCGACAGCACGCAGGCCAACTTGGTGCCTGCAGGTCAGCCAGGATGGTACTGGCCACGGGCGCTCTTCTGGAAGCTTTCTATTGCCCTGCCTGAGATACCCCTCCTGTCCCGGCCCCAACTCCTTTTTTTCCTTCCTCACCTCAGCCCGGAGAGATATTCCAGTGGAAGTTATGGGTGACACATCCTCTTCTTTACAGGTGGCAGCCTGGCAACTCCTGCCGAAAGTCCAGCAGAGCCCCACTCACACCAGGCCGCCCACAAAGCCGTGGACCCTCACACCCTCCCACCAGCACAGCCCCGAGACTGCTGACGGGGCAGAGAATATGGAGTAAGGCACAGCTGCAGGGGCTATTGCTGCCTGGAGTGCTGTTTATATTGACCTCAACCCAGGCACACCTGGGGAGGGCTTGCCGGCAGGGTCAGGCTGCCCAGGTCAGCTAATCCTCAGCCCTCAGGGAATCACATTGCAGAAAATGGACCTCGCTAAGACAGAATATTCGCCAAGGAGAAAAAGGACACAATGCCATTTGCAGCACCGTAGATGAGTCTCGAGGTAATCACGTGACTTGGAGTAAGTCAGAAAGTGAAAGACACATATCATATCATATCACTTATAGGTGTTACCTATAAATTGATACCAGGGCAGATATTTCCACGGAGAAGGGCAATCACAGATTCATTAAACAAACTTATGGTTCACCAAAGGAAAGGTGTGAGGTTTGAATTCATTACGATATTGGGGTTAACAGACAGATACAAACACAGTAGACGTATATAATCACCAAAGACCTACGGAGTACCAAGAGAAGACTACTCAACATTCTGTCATAACGTACATGGGAAAAGGATCCCAGGAAGAACAGACATATGTATATGTGTAAAAGAACCACCTCTTGCACACCTACAACAAGCTAAACGTTGTACTCAAACTTGCTGTAATAAAAAATAAAAAATTAAATTAAAAACACGAACAAGAAGTAGTGAGACAAACTTGAGGGGCTTTCTCCTGGCACATTCCGTTCTACATTCCAATCTAGAACACGACTTCCATTGAGGCTCTGCTGCCCTAGTAACCAGATTTGGTAAGGGAGAACTGCTGCCACCTTGTGGCCGTTTCACACAACTGCAGGTTTAATGCCAGCGCTAATGGTCAGTGGATATTCCAAATCATTACAGGCCTGTAAATGACACCTGCCCTGAAAACAAATCCTGGGGTCATATATCGACCAAAAAATTCAAAAGACGTCCATATTTCAAAACGACAGTTTCAAGAGGCATATTTCACGCACATTAGTGTTCTGCTTCTTTTGCTTTCTTTCTTTCTTTGTTAAAAAAAACGGGAATGGAAAAAGGCAACCCTCAGAATGGGCGAAAACGTTCACAAACGAATCAATGGACAAAGGTTTAATCTCCAATATATATAAACAGCTCATGCAGCTTAATATTAATAAAACAAACAACCCAATACAAAAATGGGCAGAAGATCTAAAGAGACGTTTCTTCAAAGAAGACACAGAGATGGCCAAGACGCACATGAAAAGCTGCTCAACATCACTAATTATTAGAGAAATGCAAATCAAAACTACAATGAGGTAAGACCTCACACCTGTTAGAATCGGCATCATCAGATAATCTACAAACAACAAATTCTGGGGAGGGTGTGGACAAAAGGAACCCTCTTCCGCTATTGGTGGGAATGTAAATTGATACAGTCACTATGGAGAACAGTATGGAGGTTCCTTTAAAAAACTAAAAAGAGAATTACCATAGGATCCAGCAATCCCACTTCTGGGCATATACCCAGAGAAAACCATAAATCACAGAGACACATTCACCACAATGTTCATTGCAGCACTATTTACAATAGCCAGGTTATGGAAGCAACATAAATGCCCACAGACAGACGAATGGATAAAGATGTGGTACATATATAAAATGGAATATTACTCAGCCATAAAAAGGAATGAAACTGGGTCATTTGTAGAGAAGTTGATGGATCTAGAGACTGTCATACAGAGTGAAGTAAGCCAGAAAGAGAAAAACAAATATTGTATATTAATGCCTATATGTGGAACCTAGAAAAATGGTAGAGATGAACTGGTTTGCAGGGCAGAAATAGAGACACAGAGGTAGAGAACAAACGTATGGACACAAAGTGGGGGAAGCCATGGGGTGGTGGTGGTGGGATGACTTGGGAGATTAGGATTGACCTGTATACATGTCTATGCATAAAATAGATAACTAATAATAACCTACTGTATAAAAAATAACTAAAATTAAATTTCAAAATTTTAAAAAATAAAATGTAAAAATAAAACAGAAAAAATGTTCTTCCATTCACACTGATGTATTTATACGAATGAATTATTTCCATGCTTATATCTATAAATACATAAATGAGGAATAAAATCTAACTTGAACCAAAAAAGAAAAAAAAAAAAACTGAACCTAACAGTTATACAGAGGAAAACACTACCAAGGCACTTGCTCCAGTGGTAAACAATTCTGAAATTGGTCAGAGGTGGGGAATCATCTCCCATACAGCCAGCAGCCCCGCCCGCCCTCGCCAGGAGCATCCTCATTGCAAAGCTGGGAGACCGTGCCGAGGCCTCTGTGAGTAAACGTGAGCTGAGCCCCAGGCCAGATGCTGCTGAACTGTTCCCACCCTTCCCAGGTGAAACACCTGAATATGTACAAGGGCTTGAAAGCCTAGAGGAAGGGCCGTGGAGCCACACCAGCGACAGCACGCAGGCCAACTTGGTGCCTGCAGGTCAGCCAGGATGGTACTGGCCACGGGCGCTCTTCTGGAAGCTTTCTATTGCCCTGCCTGAGATACCCCTCCTGTCCCGGCCCCAACTCCTTTTTTTCCTTCCTCACCTCAGCCCGGAGAGATATTCCAGTGGAAGTTATGGGTGACACATCCTCTTCTTTACAGGTGGCAGCCTGGCAACTCCTGCCGAAAGTCCAGCAGAGCCCCACTCACACCAGGCCGCCCACAAAGCCGTGGACCCTCACACCCTCCCACCAGCACAGCCCCGAGACTGCTGACGGGGCAGAGAATATGGAGTAAGGCACAGCTGCAGGGGCTATTGCTGCCTGGAGTGCTGTTTATATTGACCTCAACCCAGGCACACCTGGGGAGGGCTTGCCGGCAGGGTCAGGCTGCCCAGGTCAGCTAATCCTCAGCCCTCAGGGAATCACATTGCAGAAAATGGACCTCGCTAAGACAGAATATTCGCCAAGGAGAAAAAGGACACAATGCCATTTGCAGCACCGTAGATGAGTCTCGAGGTAATCACGTGACTTGGAGTAAGTCAGAAAGTGAAAGACACATATCATATCATATCACTTATAGGTGTTACCTATAAATTGATACCAGGGCAGATATTTCCACGGAGAAGGGCAATCACAGATTCATTAAACAAACTTATGGTCCACCAAAGGAAAGGTGTGGGGATTGAATTCATTACGATTTTGGGGTTAACAGACAGATACAAACACAGTAGACGTATATAATCACCAAAGACCTACGGAGTACCAAGAGAAGACTACTCAACATTCTGTCATAACGTACATGGGAAAAGGATCCCAGGAAGAACAGACATATGTATATGTGTAAAAGAACCACCTCTTGCACACGTACAACAAGCTAAACGTTGTACTCAAACTTGCTGTAATAAAAAATAAAAAATTAAATTAAAAACACGAACAAGAAGTAGTGAGACAAACATGAGGGGCTTTCTCCTGGCACATTCCGTTCTACATTCCAATCTCGAACACGACTTCCATTGAGGCTCTGCTGCTCTAGTAACCAGATTTGGTAAGGGAGAACTGCTGCCACCTTGTGGCCGTTTCACACAACTGCAGGTTTAATGCCAGCGCTAATGGTCAGTGGATATTCCAAATCATTACAGGCCTGTAAATGACACCTGCCCTGAAAACAAATCCTGGGGTCATATATCGACCAAAAAATTCAAAAGACGTCCATATTTCAAAACGACAGTTTCAAGAGGCATATTTCACGCACATTAGTGTTCTGCTTCTTTTGCTTTCTTTCTTTCTTTGTTAAAAAAAAACGGGAATGGAAAAAGGCAACCCTCAGAATGGGCGAAAACGTTCACAAACGAATCAATGGACAAAGGTTTAATCTCCAATATATATAAACAGCTCATGCAGCTTAGTATTAATAAAACAAACAACCCAATACAAAAATGGGCAGAAGATCTAAAGAGACGTTTCTTCAAAGAAGACACAGAGATGGCCAAGACGCACATGAAAAGCTGCTCAACATCACTAATTATTAGAGAAATGCAAATCAAAACTACAATGAGGTAAGACCTCACACCTGTTAGAATCGGCATCATCAGATAATCTACAAACAACAAATTCTGGGGAGGGTGTGGACAAAAGGAACCCTCTTCCGCTATTGGTGGGAATGTAAATTGATACAGTCACTATGGAGAACAGTATGGAGGTTCCTTTAAAAAACTAAAAAGAGAATTACCATAGGATCCAGCAATCCCACTTCTGGGCATATACCCAGAGAAAACCATAAATCACAGAGACACATTCACCACAATGTTCATTGCAGCACTATTTACAATAGCCAGGTTATGGAAGCAACATAAATGCCCACAGACAGACGAATGGATAAAGATGTGGTACATATATAAAATGGAATATTTCTCAGCCATAAAAAGGAATGAAACTGGGTCATTTGTAGAGAAGTTGATGGATCTAGAGACTGTCATACAGAGTGAAGTAAGCCAGAAAGAGAAAAACAAATATTGTATATTAATGCCTATATGTGGAACCTAGAAAAATGGTAGAGATGAACTGGTTTGCAGGGCAGAAATAGAGACACAGAGGTAGAGAACAAACGTATGGACACAAAGTGGGGGAAGCCATGGGGTGGTGGTGGTGGGATGAGTTGGGAGATTAGGATTGACCTGTATACATGTCTATGCATAAAATAGATAACTAATAATAACCTACTGTATAAAAAATAACTAAAATTAAATTTCAAAATTTTAAAAAATAAAATGTAAAAATAAAACAGAAAAAATGTTCTTCCATTCACACTGATGTATTTATACGAATGAATTATTTCCATGCTTATATCTATAAATACATAAATGAGGAATAAAATCTAACTTGAACCAAAAAAGAAAAAAAAAAAACTGAACCTAACAGTTATACAGAGGATAACACTACCAAGGCACATGCTCCAGTGGTAAACAATTCTGAAATTGGTCAGAGGTGGGGAATCATCTTCCATACAGCCAGCAGCCCCGCCCGCCCTCGCCAGGAGCATCCTCATTGCAAAGCTGGGAGACCGTGCCGAGGCCTCTGTGAGTAAACGTGAGCTGAGCCCCAGGCCAGATGCTGCTGAACTGTTCCCACCCTTCCCAGGTGAAACACCTGAATATGTACAAGGGCTTGAAAGCCTAGAGGAAGGGCCGTGGAGCCACACCAGCGACAGCACGCAGGCCTACTTGGTGCCTGCAGGTCAGCCAGGATGGTACTGGCCACGGGCGCTCTTCTGGAAGCTTTCTATTGCCCTGCCTGAGATACCCCTCCTGTCCCGGCCCCCACTCCTTTTTTTCCTTCCTCACCTCAGCCCGCAGAGATATTCCAGTGGAAGTTATGGGTGACACATCCTCTTCTTTACAGGTGGCAGCCTGGCAACTCCTGCCGAAAGTCCAGCAGAGCCCCACTCACACCGGGCCACCCACAAAGCCGTGGACCCTCACACCCTCCCACCAGCACAGCCCCGAGACTGCTGACGGGGCAGAGAATATGGAGTAAGGCACAGCTGCACGGGATATTGCTGCCTGGAGTGCTGTTTATATTGACCTCAACCCAGGCACACCTGGGGAGGGCTTGCCGGCAGGGTCAGGCTGCCCAGGTCAGCTAATCCTCAGCCCTCAGGGAATCACATTGCAGAAAATGGACCTCGCTAAGACAGAATATTCGCCAAGGAGAAAAAGGACACAATGCCATTTGCAGCACCGTAGATGAGTCTCGAGGTAATCACGTGACTTGGAGTAAGTCAGAAAGTGAAAGACACATATCATATCATATCACTTATAGGTGTTACCTATAAATTGCTACCAGGGCAGATATTTCCACGGAGAAGGGCAATCACAGATTCATTAAACAAACTTATGGTTCACCAAAGGAAAGGTGTGAGGATTGAATTCATTACGATATTGGGGTTTGCAGACAGATACAAACACAGTAGACGTATATAATCACCAAAGACCTACGGAGTACCAAGAGAAGACTACTCAACATTCTGTCATAACGTACATGGGAAAAGGATCCCAGGAAGAACAGACATATGTATATGTGTAAAAGAACCACCTCTTGCACACCTACAACAAGCTAAACGTTGTACTCAAACTTGCTGTAATAAAAAATAAAAAATTAAATTAAAAACACGAACAAGAAGTAGTGAGACAAACTTGAGGGGCTTTCTCCTGGCACATTCCGTTCTACATTCCAATCTAGAACACGACTTCCATTGAGGCTCTGCTGCCCTAGTAACCAGATTTGGTAAGGGAGAACTGCTGCCACCTTGTGGCCGTTTCACACAACTGCAGGTTTAATGCCAGCGCTAATGGTCAGTGGATATTCCAAATCATTACAGGCCTGTAAATGACACCTGCCCTGAAAACAAATCCTGGGGTCATATATCGACCAAAAAATTCAAAAGACGTCCATATTTCAAAACGACAGTTTCAAGAGGCATATTTCACGCACATTAGTGTTCTGCTTCTTTGGCTTTCTTTCTTTCTTTGTTAAAAAAACGGGAATGGAAAAAGGCAACCCTCAGAATGGGCGAAAACGTTCACAAACGAATGAATGGACAAAGGTTTAATCTCCAATATATATAAACAGCTCATGCAGCTTAATATTAATAAAACAAACAACCCAATACAAAAATGGGCAGAAGATCTAAAGAGACGTTTCTTCAAAGAAGACACAGAGATGGCCAAGACGCACATGAAAAGCTGCTCAACATCACTAATTATTAGAGAAATGCAAATCAAAACTACAATGAGGTAAGACCTCACACCTGTTAGAATCGGCATCATCAGATAATCTACAAACAACAAATTCTGGGGAGGGTGTGGACAAAAGGAACCCTCTTCCGCTATTGGTGGGAATGTAAATTGATACAGTCACGATGGAGAACAGTATGGAGGTTCCTTTAAAAAACTAAAAAGAGAATTACCATAGGATCCAGCAATCCCACTTCTGGGCATATACCCAGAGAAAACCATAAATCACAGAGACACATTCACCACAATGTTCATTGCAGCACTATTTACAATAGCCAGGTTATGGAAGCAACATAAATGCCCACAGACAGACGAATGGATAAAGATGTGGTACATATATAAAATGGAATATTACTCAGCCATAAAAAGGAATGAAACTGGGTCATTTGTAGAGAAGTTGATGGATCTAGAGACTGTCATACAGAGTGAAGTAAGCCAGAAAGAGAAAAACAAATATTGTATATTAATGCCTATATGTGGAACCTAGAAAAATGGTAGAGATGAACTGGTTTGCAGGGCAGAAATAGAGACACAGAGGTAGAGAACAAACGTATGGACACAAAGTGGGGGAAGCCATGGGGTGGTGGTGGTGGGATGACTTGGGAGATTAGGATTGACCTGTATACATGTCTATGCATAAAATAGATAACTAATAATAACCTACTGTATAAAAAATAACTAAAATTAAATTTCAAAATTTTAAAAAATAAAATGTAAAAATAAAACAGAAAAAATGTTCTTCCATTCACACTGATGTATTTATACGAATGAATTATTTCCATGCTTATATCTATAAATACATAAATGAGGAATAAAATCTAACTTGAACCAAAAAAGAAAAAAAAAAAAAAACTGAACCTAACAGTTATACAGAGGAAAACACTACCAAGGCACTTGCTCCAGTGGTAAACAATTCTGAAATTGGTCAGAGGTGGGGAATCATCTCCCATACAGCCAGCAGCCCCGCCCGCCCTCGCCAGGAGCATCCTCATTGCAAAGCTGGGAGACCGTGCCGAGGCCTCTGTGAGTAAACGTGAGCTGAGCCCCAGGCCAGATGCTGCTGAACTGTTCCCACCCTTCCCAGGTGAAACACCTGAATATGTACAAGGGCTTGAAAGCCTAGAGGAAGGGCCGTGGAGCCACACCAGCGACAGCACGCAGGCCAACTTGGTGCCTGCAGGTCAGCCAGGATGGTACTGGCCACGGGCGCTCTTCTGGAAGCTTTCTATTGCCCTGCCTGAGATACCCCTCCTGTCCCGGCCCCAACTCCTTTTTTTCCTTCCTCACCTCAGCCCGGAGAGATATTCCAGTGGAAGTTATGGGTGACACATCCTCTTCTTTACAGGTGGCAGCCTGGCAACTCCTGCCGAAAGTCCAGCAGAGCCCCACTCACACCAGGCCGCCCACAAAGCCGTGGACCCTCACACCCTCCCACCAGCACAGCCCCGAGACTGCTGACGGGGCAGAGAATATGGAGTAAGGCACAGCTGCAGGGGCTATTGCTGCCTGGAGTGCTGTTTATATTGACCTCAACCCAGGCACACCTGGGGAGGGCTTGCCGGCAGGGTCAGGCTGCCCAGGTCAGCTAATCCTCAGCCCTCGGGGAATCACATTGCAGAAAATGGACCTCGCTAAGACAGAATATTCGCCAAGGAAAAAAAGGACACAATGCCATTTGCAGCACCGTAGATGAGTCTCGAGGTAATCACGTGACTTGGAGTAAGTCAGAAAGTGAAAGACACATATCATATCATATCACTTATAGGTGTTACCTATAAATTGATACCAGGGCAGATATTTCCACGGAGAAGGGCAATCACAGATTCATTAAACAAACTTATGGTTCACCAAAGGAAAGGTGTGAGGATTGAATTCATTACGATATTGGGGTTAGCAGACAGATACAAACACAGTAGACGTATATAATCACCAAAGACCTACGGAGTACCAAGAGAAGACTACTCAACATTCTGTCATAACGTACATGGGAAAAGGATCCCAGGAAGAACAGACATATGTATATGTGTAAAAGAACCACCTCTTGCACACCTACAACAAGCTAAACGTTGTACTCAAACTTGCTGTAATAAAAAATAAAAAATTAAATTAAAAACACGAACAAGAAGTAGTGAGACAAACTTGAGCGGCTTTCTCCTGGCACATTCCGTTCTACATTCCAATCTCGAACACGACTTCCATTGAGGCTCTGCTGCCCTAGTAACCAGATTTGGTAAGGGAGAACTGCTGCCACCTTGTGGCCGTTTCACACAACTGCAGGTTTAATGCCAGCGCTAATGGTCAGTGGATATTCCAAATAATTACAGGCCTGTAAATGACACCTGCCCTGAAAACAAATCCTGGGGTCATATATCGACCAAAAAATTCAAAAGACGTCCATATTTCAAAACGACAGTTTCAAGAGGCATATTTCACGCACATTAGTGTTCTGCTTCTTTTGCTTTCTTTCTTTCTTTGTTAAAAAAAACGGGAATGGAAAAAGGCAACCCTCAGAATGGGCGAAAACGTTCACAAACGAATGAATGGACAAAGGTTTAATCTCCAATATATATAAACAGCTCATGCAGCTTAATATTAATAAAACAAACAACCCAATACAAAAATGGGCAGAAGATCTAAAGAGACGTTTCTTCAAAGAAGACACAGGGATGGCCAAGACGCACATGAAAAGCTGCTCAACATCACTAATTATTAGAGAAATGCAAATCAAAACTACAATGAGGTAAGACCTCACACCTGTTAGAATCGGCATCATCAGATAATCTAAAAACAACAAATTCTGGGGAGGGTGTGGACAAAAGGAACCCTCTTCCGCTATTGGTGGGAATGTAAATTGATACAGTCACTATGGAGAACAGTATGGAGGTTCCTTTAAAAAACTAAAAAGAGAATTACCATAGGATCCAGCAATCCCACTTCTGGGCATATACCCAGAGAAAACCATAAATCACAGAGACACATTCACCACAATGTTCATTGCAGCACTATTTACAATAGCCAGGTTATGGAAGCAACATAAATGCCCACAGACAGACGAATGGATAAAGATGTGGTACATATATAAAATGGAATATTACTCAGCCATAAAAAGGAATGAAACTGGGTCATTTGTAGAGAAGTTGATGGATCTAGAGACTGTCATACTGAGTGAAGTAAGCCAGAAAGAGAAAAACAAATATTGTATATTAATGCCTATATGTGGAACCTAGAAAAATGGTAGAGATGAACTGGTTTGCAGGGCAGAAATAGAGACACAGAGGTAGAGAACAAACGTATGGACACAAAGTGGGGGAAGCCATGGGGTGGTGGTGGTGGGATGACTTGGGAGATTAGGATTGACCTGTATACATGTCTATGCATAAAATAGATAACTAATAATAACCTACTGTATAAAAAATAACTAAAATTTAATTTCAAAATTTTAAAAAATAAAATGTAAAAATAAAACAGAAAAAATGTTCTTCCATTCACACTGATGTATTTATACGAATGAATTATTTCCATGCTTATATCTATAAATACATAAATGAGGAATAAAATCTAACTTGAACCAAAAAAGAAAAACAAAAAACAGAACCTAACAGTTATACAGAGGAAAACACTACCAAGGCACTTGCTCCAGTGGTAAACAATTCTGAAATTGGTCAGAGGTGGGGAATCATCTCCCATACAGCCAGCAGCCCCGCCCGCCCTCGCCAGGAGCAGCCACATTGCAAAGCTGGGAGACCGTGCCGAGGCCTCTGTGAGTAAACGTGAGCTGAGCCCCAGGCCAGATGCTGCTGAACTGTTCCCACCCTTCCCAGGTGAAACACCTGAATATGTACAAGGGCTTGAAAGCCTAGAGGAAGGGCCGTGGAGCCACACCAGCGACAGCACGCAGGCCAACTTGGTGCCTGCAGGTCAGCCAGGATGGTACTGGCCACGGGCGCTCTTCTGGAAGCTTTCTATTGCCCTGCCTGAGATACCCCTCCTGTCCCGGGCCCCACTCCTTTTTTTCCTTCCTCACCTCAGCCCGGAGAGATATTCCAGTGGAAGTTATGGGTGACACATCCTCTTCTTTACAGGTGGCAGCCTGGCAACTCCTGCCGAAAGTCCAGCAGAGCCCCACTCACACCGGGCCACCCACAAAGCCGTGGCCCCTCACACCCTCCCACCAGCACAGCCCCGAGACTGCTGACGGGGCAGAGAATATGGAGTAAGGCACAGCTGCAGGGGCTATTGCTGCCTGCAGTGCTGTTTATATTGACCTCAACCCAGGCACACCTGGGGAGGGCTTGCCGGCAGGGTCAGGCTGACCAGGTCAGCTAATCCTCAGCCCTCGGGGAATCACATTGCAGAAAATGGACCTCGCTAAGACAGAATATTCGCCAAGGAAAAAAAGGACACAATGCCATTTGCAGCACCGTAGATGAGTCTCGAGGTAATCACGTGACTTGGAGTAAGTCAGAAAGTGAAAGACACATATCATATCATATCACTTATAGGTGTTACCTATAAATTGATAC
Organism: Mesoplodon bidens; assembly: GCF_964165515.1. Lineage (NCBI taxonomy): Eukaryota > Metazoa > Chordata > Mammalia > Artiodactyla > Ziphiidae > Mesoplodon > Mesoplodon bidens. The sequence continues at coordinate 426,840 of NW_027672397.1, forward strand.
CAGGGCAGATATTTCCACGGAGAAGGGCAATCACAGATTCATTAAACAAACTTATGGTTCACCAAAGGAAAGGTGTGAGGATTGAATTCATTACGATATTGGGGTTAGCAGACAGATACAAACACAGTAGACGTATATAATCACCAAAGACCTACGGAGTACCAAGAGAAGACTACTCAACATTCTGTCATAACGTACATGGGAAAAGGATCCCAGGAAGAACAGACATATGTGTATGTGTAAAAGAACCACCTCTTGCACACCTACAACAAGCTAAACGTTGTACTCAAACTTGCTGTAATAAAAAATAAAAAATTAAATTAAAAACACGAACAAGAAGTAGTGAGACAAACTTGAGCGGCTTTCTCCTGGCACATTCCGTTCTACATTCCAATCTCGAACACGACTTCCATTGAGGCTCTGCTGCCCTAGTAACCAGATTTGGTAAGGGAGAACTGCTGCCACCTTGTGGCCGTTTCACACAACTGCAGGTTTAATGCCAGCGCTAATGGTCAGTGGATATTCCAAATCATTACAGGCCTGTAAATGACACCTGCCCTGAAAACAAATCCTGGGGTCATATATCGACCAAAAAATTCAAAAGACGTCCATATTTCAAAACGACAGTTTCAAGAGGCATATTTCACGCACATTAGTGTTCTGCTTCTTTTGCTTTCTTTCTTTCTTTGTTAAAAAAAACGGGAATGGAAAAAGGCAACCCTCAGAATGGGCGAAAACGTTCACAAACGAATCAATGGACAAAGGTTTAATCTCCAATATATATAAACAGCTCATGCAGCTTAATATTAATAAAACAAACAACCCAATACAAAAATGGGCAGAAGATCTAAAGAGACGTTTCTTCAAAGAAGACACAGAGATGGCCAAGACGCACATGAAAAGCTGCTCAACATCACTAATTATTAGAGAAATGCAAATCAAAACTACAATGAGGTAAGACCTCACACCTGTTAGAATCGGCATCATCAGAAAATCTACAAACAACAAATTCTGGGGAGGGTGTGGACAAAAGGAACCCTCTTCCGCTATTGGTGGGAATGTAAATTGATACAGTCACTATGGAGAACAGTATGGAGGTTCCTTTAAAAAACTAAAAAGAGAATTACCATAGGATCCAGCAATCCCACTTCTGGGCATATACCCAGAGAAAACCATAAATCACAGAGACACATTCACCACAATGTTCATTGCAGCACTATTTACAATAGCCAGGTTATGGAAGCAACATAAATGCCCACAGACAGACGAATGGATAAAGATGTGGTACATATATAAAATGGAATATTACTCAGCCATAAAAAGGAATGAAACTGGGTCATTTGTAGAGAAGTTGATGGATCTAGAGACTGTCATACAGAGTGAAGTAAGCCAGAAAGAGAAAAACAAATATTGTATATTAATGCCTATATGTGGAACCTAGAAAAATGGTAGAGATGAACTGGTTTGCAGGGCAGAAATAGAGACACAGAGGTAGAGAACAAACGTATGGACACAAAGTGGGGGAAGCCATGGGGTGGTGGTGGTGGGATGAGTTGGGAGATTAGGATTGACCTGTATACATGTCTATGCATAAAATAGATAACTAATAATAACCTACTGTATAAAAAAATAACTAAAATTAAATTTCAAAATTTTAAAAAATAAAATGTAAAAATAAAACAGAAAAAAAGTTCTTCCATTCACACTGATGTATTTATACGAATGAATTATTTCCATGCTTATATCTATAAATACATAAATGAGGAATAAAATCTAACTTGAACCAAAAAAGAAAAACAAAAAACAGAACCTAACAGTTATACAGAGGAAAACACTACCAAGGCACTTGCTCCAGTGGTAAACAATTCTGAAATTGGTCAGAGGTGGGGAATCATCTCCCATACAGCCAGCAGCCCCGCCCGCCCTCGCCAGGAGCATCCTCATTGCAAAGCTGGGAGACCGTGCCGAGGCCTCTGTGAGTAAACGTGAGCTGAGCCCCAGGCCAGATGCTGCTGAACTGTTCCCACCCTTCCCAGGTGAAACACCTGAATATGTACAAGGGCTTGAAAGCCTAGAGGAAGGGCCGTGGAGCCACACCAGCGACAGCACGCAGGCCAACTTGGTGCCTGCAGGTCAGCCAGGATGGTACTGGCCACGGGCGCTCTTCTGGGAGCTTTCTATTGCCCTGCCTGAGATACCCCTCCTGTCCCGGCCCCCACTCCTTTTTTTCCTTCCTCACCTCAGCCCGGAGAGATATTCCAGTGGAAGTTATGGGTGACACATCCTCTTCTTTACAGGTAGCAGCCTGGCCACTCCTGCCGAAAGTCCAGCAGAGCCCCACTCACACCGGGCCACCCACAAAGCCGTGGCCCCTCACACCCTCCCACCAGCACAGCCCCGAGACTGCTGACGGGGCAGAGAATATGGAGTAAGGCACAGCTGCAGGGGCTATTGCTGCCTGCAGTGCTGTTTATATTGACCTCAACCCAGGCACACCTGGGGAGGGCTTGCCGGCAGGGTCAGGCTGCCCAGGTCAGCTAATCCTCAGCCCTCGGGGAATCACATTGCAGAAAATGGACCTCGCTAAGACAGAATATTCGCCAAGGAAAAAAAGGACACAATGCCATTTGCAGCACCGTAGATGAGTCTCGAGGTAATCACGTGACTTGGAGTAAGTCAGAAAGTGAAAGACACATATCATATCATATCACTTATAGGTGTTACCTATAAATTGATACCAGGGCAGATATTTCCACGGAGAAGGGCAATCACAGATTCATTAAACAAACTTATGGTTCACCAAAGGAAAGGTGTGAGGATTGAATTCATTACGATATTGGGGTTAGCAGACAGATACAAACACAGTAGACGTATATAATCACCAAAGACCTACGGAGTACCAAGAGAAGACTACTCAACATTCTGTCATAACGTACATGGGAAAAGGATCCCAGGAAGAACAGACATATGTATATGTGTAAAAGAACCACCTCTTGCACACCTACAACAAGCTAAACGTTGTACTCAAACTTGCTGTAATAAAAAATAAAAAATTAAATTAAAAACACGAACAAGAAGTAGTGAGACAAACTTGAGGAGCTTTCTCCTGGCACATTCCGTTCTACATTCCAATCTCGAACACGACTTCCATTGAGGCTCTGCTGCCCTAGTAACCAGATTTGGTAAGGGAGAACTGCTGCCACCTTGTGGCCGTTTCACACAACTGCAGGTTTAATGCCAGCGCTAATGGTCAGTGGATATTCCAAATCATTACAGGCCTGTAAATGACACCTGCCCTGAAAACAAATCCTGGGGTCATATATCGACCAAAAAATTCAAAAGACGTCCATATTTCAAAACGACAGTTTCAAGAGGCATATTTCACGCACATTAGTGTTCTGCTTCTTTTGCTTTCTTTCTTTCTTTGTTAAAAAAAACGGGAATGGAAAAAGGCAACCCTCAGAATGGGCGAAAACGTTCACAAACGAATCAATGGACAAAGGTTTAATCTCCAATATATATAAACAGCTCATGCAGCTTAATATTAATAAAACAAACAACCCAATACAAAAATGGGCAGAAGATCTAAAGAGACGTTTCTTCAAAGAAGACACAGAGATGGCCAAGACGCACATGAAAAGCTGCTCAACATCACTAATTATTAGAGAAATGCAAATCAAAACTACAATGAGGTAAGACCTCACACCTGTTAGAATCGGCATCATCAGATAATCTACAAACAACAAATTCTGGGGACGGTGTGGACAAAAGGAACCCTCTTCCGCTATTGGTGGGAATGTAAATTGATACAGTCACTATGGAGAACAGTATGGAGGTTCCTTTAAAAAACTAAAAAGAGAATTAACATAGGATCCAGCAATCCCACTTCTGGGCATATACCCAGAGAAAACCATAAATCACAGAGACACATTCACCACAATGTTCATTGCAGCACTATTTACAATAGCCAGGTTATGGAAGCAACATAAATGCCCACAGACAGACGAATGGATAAAGATGTGGTACATATATAAAATGGAATATTACTCAGCCATAAAAAGGAATGAAACTGGGTCATTTGTAGAGAAGTTGATGGATCTAGAGACTGTCATACAGAGTGAAGTAAGCCAGAAAGAGAAAAACAAATATTGTATATTAATGCCTATATGTGGAACCTAGAAAAATGGTAGAGATGAACTGGTTTGCAGGGCAGAAATAGAGACACAGAGGTAGAGAACAAACGTATGGACACAAAGTGGGGGAAACCATGGGGTGGTGGTGGTGGGATGAGTTGGGAGATTAGGATTGACCTGTATACATGTCTATGCATAAAATAGATAACTAATAATAACCTACTGTATAAAAAAATAACTAAAATTAAATTTCAAAATTTTAAAAAATAAAATGTAAAAATAAAACAGAAAAAAAGTTCTTCCATTCACACTGATGTATTTATACGAATGAATTATTTCCATGCTTATATCTATAAATACATAAATGAGGAATAAAATCTAACTTGAACCAAAAAAGAAAAACAAAAAACAGAACCTAACAGTTATACAGAGGAAAACACTACCAAGGCACTTGCTCCAGTGGTAAACAATTCTGAAATTGGTCAGAGGTGGGGAATCATCTCCCATACAGCCAGCAGCCCCGCCCGCCCTCGCCAGGAGCATCCTCATTGCAAAGCTGGGAGACCGTGCCGAGGCCTCTGTGAGTAAACGTGAGCTGAGCCCCAGGCCAGATGCTGCTGAACTGTTCCCACCCTTCCCAGGTGAAACACCTGAATATGTACAAGGGCTTGAAAGCCTAGAGGAAGGGCCGTGGAGCCACACCAGCGACAGCACGCAGGCCAACTTGGTGCCTGCAGGTCAGCCAGGATGGTACTGGCCACGGGCGCTCTTCTGGAAGCTTTCTATTGCCCTGCCTGAGATACCCCTCCTGTCCCGGCCCCCACTCCTTTTTTTCCTTCCTCACCTCAGCCCGGAGAGATATTCCAGTGGAAGTTATGGGTGACACATCCTCTTCTTTACAGGTGGCAGCCTGGCAACTCCTGCCGAAAGTCCAGCAGAGCCCCACTCACACCGGGCCACCCACAAAGCCGTGGACCCTCACACCCTCCCACCAGCACAGCCCCGAGACTGCTGACGGGGCAGAGAATATGGAGTAAGGCACAGCTGCAGGGGCTATTGCTGCCTGGAGTGCTGTTTATATTGACCTCAACCCAGGCACACCTGGGGAGGGCTTGCCGGCAGGGTCAGGCTGCCCAGGTCAGCTAATCCTCAGCCCTCAGGGAATCACATTGCAGAAAATGGACCTCGCTAAGACAGAATATTCGCCAAGGAAAAAAAGGACACAATGCCATTTGCAGCACCGTAGATGAGTCTCGAGGTAATCACGTGACTTGGAGTAAGTCAGAAAGTGAAAGACACATATCATATCATATCACTTATAGGTGTTACCTATAAATTGATACCAGGGCAGATATTTCCACGGAGAAGGGCAATCACAGATTCATTAAACAAACTTATGGTTCACCAAAGGAAAAGTGTGAGGATTGAATTCATTACGATATTGGGGTTAGCAGACAGATACAAACACAGTAGACGTATATAATCACCAAAGACCTACGGAGTACCAAGAGAAGACTACTCAACATTCTGTCATAACGTACATGGGAAAAGGATCCCAGGAAGAACAGACATATGTGTATGTGTAAAAGAACCACCTCTTGCACACCTACAACAAGCTAAACGTTGTACTCAAACTTGCTGTAATAAAAAATAAAAAATTAAATTAAAAACACGAACAAGAAGTAGTGAGACAAACTTGAGCGGCTTTCTCCTGGCACATTCCGTTCTACATTCCAATCTCGAACACGACTTCCATTGAGGCTCTGCTGCCCTAGTAACCAGATTTGGTAAGGGAGAACTGCTGCCACCTTGTGGCCGTTTCACACAACTGCAGGTTTAATGCCAGCGCTAATGGTCAGTGGATATTCCAAATCATTACAGGCCTGTAAATGACACCTGCCCTGAAAACAAATCCTGGGGTCATATATCGACCAAAAAATTCAAAAGACGTCCATATTTCAAAACGACAGTTTCAAGAGGCATATTTCACGCACATTAGTGTTCTGCTTCTTTTGCTTTCTTTCTTTCTTTGTTAAAAAAAACGGGAATGGAAAAAGGCAACCCTCAGAATGGGCGAAAACGTTCACAAACGAATCAATGGACAAAGGTTTAATCTCCAATATATATAAACAGCTCATGCAGCTTAATATTAATAAAACAAACAACCCAATACAAAAATGGGCAGAAGATCTAAAGAGACGTTTCTTCAAAGAAGACACAGAGATGGCCAAGACGCACATGAAAAGCTGCTCAACATCACTAATTATTAGAGAAATGCAAATCAAAACTACAATGAGGTAAGACCTCACACCTGTTAGAATCGGCCTCATCAGATAATCTACAAACAACAAATTCTGGGGAGGGTGTGGACAAAAGGAACCCTCTTCCGCTATTGGTGGGAATGTAAATTGATACAGTCACTATGGAGAACAGTATGGAGGTTCCTTTAAAAAACTAAAAAGAGAATTACCATAGGATCCAGCAATCCCACTTCTGGGCATATACCCAGAGAAAACCATAAATCACAGAGACACATTCACCACAATGTTCATTGCAGCACTATTTACAATAGCCAGGTTATGGAAGCAACATAAATGCCCACAGACAGACGAATGGATAAAGATGTGGTACATATATAAAATGGAATATTACTCAGCCATAAAAAGGAATGAAACTGGGTCATTTGTAGAGAAGTTGATGGATCTAGAGACTGTCATACAGAGTGAAGTAAGCCAGAAAGAGAAAAACAAATATTGTATATTAATGCCTATATGTGGAACCTAGAAAAATGGTAGAGATGAACTGGTTTGCAGGGCAGAAATAGAGACACAGAGGTAGAGAACAAACGTATGGACACAAAGTGGGCGAAGCCATGGGGTGGTGGTGGTGGGATGACTTGGGAGATTAGGATTGACCTGTATACATGTCTATGCATAAAATAGATAACTAATAATAACCTACTGTATAAAAGAATAACTAAAATTAAATTTCAAAATTTTAAAAAATAAAATGTAAAAATAAAACAGAAAAAAAGTTCTTCCATTCACACTGATGTATTTATACGAATGAATTATTTCCATGCTTATATCTATAAATACATAAATGAGGAATAATATCTAACTTGAACCAAAAAAGAAAAAAAAAAACGGAACCTAACAGTTATACAGAGGAAAACACTACCAAGGCACTTGCTCCAGTGGTAAACAATTCTGAAATTGGTCAGAGGTGGGGAATCATCTCCCATACAGCCAGCAGCCCCGCCCGCCCTCGCCAGGAGCATCCTCATTGCAAAGCTGGGAGACCGTGCCGAGGCCTCTGTGAGTAAACGTGAGCTGAGCCCCAGGCCAGATGCTGCTGAACTGTTCCCACCCTTCCCAGGTGAAACACCTGAATATGTACAAGGGCTTGAAAGCCTAGAGGAAGGGCCGTGGAGCCACACCAGCGACAGCACGCAGGCCAACTTGGTGCCTGCAGGTCAGCCAGGATGGTACTGGCCACGGGCGCTCTTCTGGAAGATTTCTATTGCCCTGCCTGAGATACCCCTCCTGTCCCGGCCCCCACTCCTATTTTTCCTTCCTCATCTCAGCCCGGAGAGATATTCCAGTGGAAGTTATGGGTGACACATCCTCTTCTTTACAGGTGGCAGCCTGGCAACTCCTGCCGAAAGTCCAGCAGAGCCCCACTCACACCGGGCCACCCACAAAGCCGTGGACCCTCACACCCTCCCACCAGCACAGCCCCGAGACTGCTGACGGGGCAGAGAATATGGAGTCAGGCACAGCTGCAGGGGCTATTGCTGCCTGGAGTGCTGTTTATATTGACCTCAACCCAGGCACACCTGGGGAGGGCTTGCCGGCAGGGTCAGGCTGCCCAGGTCAGCTAATCCTCAGCCCTCAGGGAATCACATTGCAGAAAATGGACCTCGCTAAGACAGAATATTCGCCAAGGAGAAAAAGGACACAGTGCCATTTGCAGCACCGTAGATGAGTCTCGAGGTAATCACGTGACTTGGAGTAAGTCAGAAAGTGAAAGACACATATCATATCATATCACTTATAGGTGTTACCTATAAATTGATACCAGGGCAGATATTTCCACGGAGAAGGGCAATCACAGATTCATTAAACAAACTTATGGTTCACCAAAGGAAAGGTGTGAGGATTGAATTTATTACAATATTGGGGTTAGCAGACAGATACAAACACAGTAGACGTATATAATCACCAAAGACCTACGGAGTACCAAGAGAAGACTACTCAACATTCTGTCATAACGTACATGGGAAAAGGATCCCAGGAAGAACAGACATATGTGTATGTGTAAAAGAACCACCTCTTGCACACCTACAACAAGCTAAACGTTGTACTCAAACTTGCTGTAATAAAAAATAAAAAATTAAATTAAAAACACGAACAAGAAGTAGTGAGACAAACTTGAGGGGCTTTCTCCTGGCACATTCCGTTCTACATTCCAATCTCGAACACGACTTCCATTGAGGCTCTGCTGCCCTAGTAACCAGATTTGGTAAGGGAGAACTGCTGCCACCTTGTGGCCGTTTCACACAACTGCAGGTTTAATGCCAGCGCTAATGGTCAGTGGATATTCCAAATCATTACAGGCCTGTAAATGACACCTGCCCTGAAAACAAATCCTGGGGTCATATATCGACCAAAAAATTCAAAAGACGTCCATATTTCAAAACGACAGTTTCAAGAGGCATATTTCACGCACATTAGTGTTCTGCTTCTTTTGCTTTCTTTCTTTCTTTGTTAAAAAAAACGGGAATGGAAAAAGGCAACCCTCAGAATGGGCGAAAACGTTCACAAACGAATCAATGGACAAAGGTTTAATCTCCAATATATATAAACAGCTCATGCAGCTTAATATTAATAAAACAAACAACCCAATACAAAAATGGGCAGAAGATCTAAAGAGACGTTTCTTCAAAGAAGACACAGAGATGGCCAAGACGCACATGAAAAGCTGCTCAACATCACTAATTATTAGAGAAATGCAAATCAAAACTACAATGGGGTAAGACCTCACACCTGTTAGAATCGGCATCATCAGATAATCAACAAACAACAAATTCTGGGGAGGGTGTGGACAAAAGGAACCCTCTTCCGCTATTGGTGGGAATGTAAATTGATACAGTCACTATGGAGAACAGTATGGAGGTTCCTTTAAAAAACTAAAAAGAGAATTACCATAGGATCCAGCAATCCCACTTCTGGGCATATACCCAGAGAAAACCATAAATCACAGAGACACATTCACCACAATGTTCATTGCAGCACTATTTACAATAGCCAGGTTATGGAAGCAACCTAAATGCCCACAGACAGACGAATGGATAAAGATGTGGTACATATATAAAATGGAATATTACTCAGCCATAAAAAGGAATGAAACTGGGTCATTTGTAGAGAAGTTGATGGATCTAGAGACTGTCATACAGAGTGAAGTAAGCCAGAAAGAGAAAAACAAATATTGTATATTAATGCCTATATGTGGAACCTAGAAAAATGGTAGAGATGAACTGGTTTGCAGGGCAGAAATAGAGACACAGAGGTAGAGAACAAACGTATGGACACAAAGTGGGCGAAGCCATGGGGTGGTGGTGGTGGGATGACTTGGGAGATTAGGATTGACCTGTATACATGTCTATGCATAAAATAGATAACTAATAATAACCTACTGTATAAAAAAATAAATAAAATTAAATTTCAAAATTTTAAAAAATAAAATGTAAAAATAAAACAGAAAAAAAGTTCTTCCATTCACACTGATGTATTTATACGAATGAATTATTTCCATGCTTATATCTATAAATACATAAATGAGGAATAAAATCTAACTTGAACCAAAAAAGAAAAAAAAAAACGGAACCTAACAGTTATACAGAGGAAAACACTACCAAGGCACTTGCTCCAGTGGTAAACAATTCTGAAATTGGTCAGAGGTGGGGAATCATCTCCCATACAGCCAGCAGCCCCGCCCGCCCTCGCCAGGAGCATCCTCATTGCAAAGCTGGGAGACCGTGCCGAGGCCTCTGTGAGTAAACGTGAGCTGAGCCCCAGGCCAGATGCTGCTGAACTGTTCCCACCCTTCCCAGGTGAAACACCTGAATATGTACAAGGGCTTGAAAGCCTAGAGGAAGGGCCGTGGAGCCACACCAGCGACAGCACGCAGGCCAACTTGGTGCCTGCAGGTCAGCCAGGATGGTACTGGCCACGGGCGCTCTTCTGGAAGCTTTCTATTGCCCTGCCTGAGATACCCCTCCTGTCCCGGCCCCCACTCCTTTTTTTCCTTCCTCACCTCAGCCCGGAGAGATATTCCAGTGGAAGTTATGGGTGACACATCCTCTTCTTTACAGGTGGCAGCCTGGCAACTCCTGCCGAAAGTCCAGCAGAGCCCCACTCACACCGGGCCACCCACAAAGCCGTGGCCCCTCACACCCTCCCACCAGCACAGCCCCGAGACTGCTGACGGGGCAGAGAATATGGAGTAAGGCACAGCTGCAGGGGCTATTGCTGCCTGGAGTGCTGTTTATATTGACCTCAACTCAGGCACACCTGGGGAGGGCTTGCCGGCAGGGTCAGGCTGCCCAGGTCAGCTAATCCTCAGCCCTCAGGGAATCACATTGCAGAATATGGACCTCGCTAAGACAGAATTTTCGCCAAGGAGAAAAAGGACACAATGCCATTTGCAGCACCGTAGATGAGTCTCGAGGTAATCACGTGACTTGGAGTAAGTCAGAAAGTGAAAGACACATATCATATCATATCACTTATAGGTGTTACCTATAAATTGATACCAGGGCAGATATTTCCACGGAGAAGGGCAATCACAGATTCATTAAACAAACTTATGGTTCACCAAAGGAAAGGTGTGAGGATTGAATTTATTACGATATTGGGGTTAGCAGACAGATACAAACACAGTAGACGTATATAATCACCAAAGACCTACGGAGTACCAAGAGAAGACTACTCAACATTCTGTCATAACGTACATGGGAAAAGGATCCCAGGAAGAACAGACATATGTGTATGTGTAAAAGAACCACCTCTTGCACACCTACAACAAGCTAAACGTTGTAATCAAACTTGCTGTAATAAAAAATAAAAAATTAAATTAAAAACACGAACAAGAAGTAGTGAGACAAACTTGAGGGGCTTTCTCCTGGCACATTCCGTTCTACATTCCAATCTCGAACACGACTTCCATTGAGGCTCTGCTGCCCTAGTAACCAGATTTGGTAAGGGAGAACTGCTGCCACCTTGTGGCCGTTTCACACAACTGCAGGTTTAATGCCAGCGCTAATGGTCAGTGGATATTCCAAATCATTACAGGCCTGTAAATGACACCTGCCCTGAAAACAAATCCTGGGGTCATATATCGACCAAAAAATTCAAAAGACGTCCATATTTCAAAACGACAGTTTCAAGAGGCATATTTCACGCACATTAGTGTTCTGCTTCTTTTGCTTTCTTTCTTTCTTTGTTAAAAAAAACGGGAATGGAAAAAGGCAACCCTCAGAATGGGCGGAAACGTTCACAAACGAATCAATGGACAAAGGTTTAATCTCCAATATATATAAACAGCTCATGCAGCTTAATATTAATAAAACAAACAACCCAATACAAAAATGGGCAGAAGATCTAAAGAGACGTGTCTTCAAAGAAGACACAGAGATGGCCAAAACGCACATGAAAAGCTGCTCAACATCACTAATTATTAGAGAAATGCAAATCAAAACTACAATGAGGTAAGACCTCACACCTGTTAGAATCGGCATCATCAGATAATCTACAAACAACAAATTCTGGGGAGGGTGTGGACAAAAGGAACCCTCTTCCGCTATTGGTGGGAATGTAAATTGATACAGTCACTATGGAGAACAGTATGGAGGTTCCTTTAAAAAACTAAAAAGAGAATTACCATAGGATCCAGCAATCCCACTTCTGGGCATATACCCAGAGAAAACCATAAATCACAGAGACACATTCACCACAATGTTCATTGCAGCACTATTTACAATAGCCAGGTTATGGAAGCAACATAAATGCCCACAGACAGACGAATGGATAAAGATGTGGTACATATATAAAATGGAATATTACTCAGCCATAAAAAGGAATGAAACTGGGTCATTTGTAGAGAAGTTGATGGATCTAGAGACTGTCATACAGAGTGAAGTAAGCCAGAAAGAGAAAAACAAATATTGTATATTAATGCCTATATGTGGAACCTAGAAAAATGGTAGAGATGAACTGGTTTGCAGGGCAGAAATAGAGACACAGAGGTAGAGAACAAACGTATGGACACAAAGTGGGGGAAGCCATGGGGTGATGGTGGTGGGATGAGTTGGGAGATTAGGATTGACCTGTATACATGTCTATGCATAAAATAGGTAACTAATAATAACCTACTGTATAAAAAAATAACTAAAATTAAATTTCAAAATTTTAAAAAATAAAATGTAAAAGTAAAACAGAAAAAAAGTTCTTCCATTCACACTGATGTATTTATACGAATGAATTATTTCCATGCTTATATCTATAAATACATAAATGAGGAATAAAATCTAACTTGAACCAAAAAAGAAAAAAAAAACTGAACCTAACAGTTATACAGAGGAAAACACTACCAAGGCACTTGCTCCAGTGGTAAACAATTCTGAAATTGGTCAGAGGTGGGGAATCATCTCCCATACAGCCAGCAGCCCCGCCCGCCCTCGCCAGGAGCATCCTCATTGCAAAGCTGGGAGACCGTGCCGAGGCCTCTGTGAGTAAACGTGAGCTGAGCCCCAGGCCAGATGCTGCTGAACTGTTCCCACCCTTCCCAGGTGAAACACCTGAATATGTACAAGGGCTTGAAAGCCTAGAGGAAGGGCCGTGGAGCCACACCAGCGACAGCACGCAGGCCAACTTGGTGCCTGCAGGTCAGCCAGGATGGTACTGGCCACGGGCGCTCTTCTGGAAGCTTTCTATTGCCCTGCCTGAGATACCCCTCCTGTCCCGGCCCCCACTCCTTTTTTTCCTTCCTCACCTCAGCCCGGAGAGATATTCCAGTGGAAGTTATGGGTGACACATCCTCTTCTTTACAGGTGGCAGCCTGGCAACTCCTGCCGAAAGTCCAGCAGAGCCCCACTCACACCGGGCCACCCACAAAGCCGTGGACCCTCACACCCTCCCACCAGCACAGCCCCGAGACTGCTGACGGGGCAGAGGATATGGAGTCAGGCACAGCTGCAGGGGCTATTGCTGCCTGGAGTGCTGTTTATATTGACCTCCACCCAGGCACACCTGGGGAGGGCTTGCCGGCAGGGTCAGGCTGCCCAGGTCAGCTAATCCTCAGCCCTCAGGGAATCACATTGCAGAAAATGGACCTCGCTAAGACAGAATATTCGCCAAGGAAAAAAAGGACACAATGCCATTTGCAGCACCGTAGATGAGTCTCGAGGTAATCACGTGACTTGGAGTAAGTCAGAAAGTGAAAGTCACATATCATATCATATCACTTATAGGTGTTACCTATAAATTGATACCAGGGCAGATATTTCCACGGAGAAGGGCAATCACAGATTCATTAAACAAACTTATGGTTCACCAAAGGAAAGGTGTGAGGATTGAATTCATTACGATATTGGGGTTAGCAGACAGATACAAACACAGTAGACGTATATAATCACCAAAGACCTACGGAGTACCAAGAGAAGACTACTCAACATTCTGTCATAACGTACATGGGAAAAGGATCCCAGGAAGAACAGACATATGTGTATGTGTAAAAGAACCACCTCTTGCACACCTACAACAAGCTAAACGTTGTACTCAAACTTGCTGTAATAAAAAATAAAAAATTAAATTAAAAACACGAACAAGAAGTAGTGAGACAAACTTGAGCGGCTTTCTCCTGGCACATTCCGTTCTACATTCCAATCTCGAACACGACTTCCATTGAGGCTCTGCTGCCCTAGTAACCAGATTTGGTAAGGGAGAACTGCTGCCACCTTGTGGCCGTTTCACACAACTGCAGGTTTAATGCCAGCGCTAATGGTCAGTGGATATTCCAAATCATTACAGGCCTGTAAATGACACCTGCCCTGAAAACAAATCCTGGGGTCATATATCGACCAAAAAATTCAAAAGACGTCCATATTTCAAAACGACAGTTTCAAGAGGCATATTTCACGCACATTAGTGTTCTGCTTCTTTTGCTTTCTTTCTTTCTTTGTTAAAAAAAACGGGAATGGAAAAAGGCAACCCTCAGAATGGGCGAAAACGTTCACAAACGAATCAATGGACAAAGGTTTAATCTCCAATATATATAAACAGCTCATGCAGCTTAATATTAATAAAACAAACAACCCAATACAAAAATGGGCAGAAGATCTAAAGAGACGTTTCTTCAAAGCAGACACAGAGATGGCCAAGACGCACATGAAAAGCTGCTCAACATCACTAATTATTAGAGAAATGCAAATCAAAACTACAATGAGGTAAGACCTCACACCTGTTAGAATCGGCATCATCAGATAATCTACAAACAACAAATTCTGGGGAGGGTGTGGACAAAAGGAACCCTCTTCCGCTATTGGTGGGAATGTAAATTGATACAGTCACTATGGAGAACAGTATGGAGGTTCCTTTAAAAAACTAAAAAGAGAATTACCATAGGATCCAGCAATCCCACTTCTGGGCATATACCCAGAGAAAACCATAAATCACAGAGACACATTCACCACAATGTTCATTGCAGCACTATTTACAATAGCCAGGTTATGGAAGCAACATAAATGCCCACAGACAGACGAATGGATAAAGATGTGGTACATATATAAAATGGAATATTACTCAGCCATAAAAAGGAATGAAACTGGGTCATTTGTAGAGAAGTTGATGGATCTAGAGACTGTCATACAGAGTGAAGTAAGCCAGAAAGAGAAAAACAAATATTGTATATTAATGCCTATATGTGGAACCTAGAAAAATGGTAGAGATGAACTGGTTTGCAGGGCAGAAATAGAGACACAGAGGTAGAGAACAAACGTATGGACACAAAGTGGGGGAAGCCATGGGGTGGTGGTGGTGGGATGAGTTGGGAGATTAGGATTGACCTGTATACATGTCTATGCATAAAATAGATAACTAATAATAACCTACTGTATAAAAAATAACTAAAATTAAATTTCAAAATTTTAAAAAATAAAATGTAAAAATAAAACAGAAAAAAAGTTCTTCCATTCACACTGATGTATTTATACGAATGAATTATTTCCATGCTTATATCTATAAATACATAAATGAGGAATAAAATCTAACTTGAACCAAAAAAGAAAAACAAAAAACAGAACCTAACAGTTATACAGAGGAAAACACTACCAAGGCACTTGCTCCAGTGGTAAACAATTCTGAAATTGGTCAGAGGTGGGGAATCATCTCCCATACAGCCAGCAGCCCCGCCCGCCCTCGCCAGGAGCATCCTCATTGCAAAGCTGGGAGACCGTGCCGAGGCCTCTGTGAGTAAACGTGAGCTGAGCCCCAGGCCAGATGCTGCTGAACTGTTCCCACCCTTCCCAGGTGAAACACCTGAATATGTACAAGGGCTTGAAAGCCTAGAGGAAGGGCCGTGGAGCCACACCAGCGACAGCACGCAGGCCAACTTGGTGCCTGCAGGTCAGCCAGGATGGTACTGGCCACGGGCGCTCTTCTGGAAGCTTTCTATTGCCCTGCCTGAGATACCCCTCCTGTCCCGGCCCCCACTCCTTTTTTTCCTTCCTCACCTCAGCCCGGAGAGATATTCCAGTGGAAGTTATGGGTGACACATCCTCTTCTTTACAGGTGGCAGCCTGGCAACTCCTGCCGAAAGTCCAGCAGAGCCCCACTCACACCGGGCCACCCACAAAGCCGTGGACCCTCACACCCTCCCACCAGCACAGCCCCGAGACTGCTGACGGGGCAGAGGATATGGAGTCAGGCACAGCTGCAGGGGCTATTGCTGCCTGGAGTGCTGTTTATATTGACCTCAACCCAGGCACACCTGGGGAGGGCTTGCCGGCAGGGTCAGGCTGCCCAGGTCAGCTAATCCTCAGCCCTCAGGGAATCACATTGCAGAAAATGGACCTCGCTAAGACAGAATATTCGCCAAGGAAAAAAAGGACACAATGCCATTTGCAGCACCGTAGATGAGTCTCGAGGTAATCACGTGACTTGGAGTAAGTCAGAAAGTGAAAGTCACATATCATATCATATCACTTATAGGTGTTACCTATAAATTGATACCAGGGCAGATATTTCCACGGAGAAGGGCAATCACAGATTCATTAAACAAACTTATGGTTCACCAAAGGAAAGGTGTGAGGATTGAATTCATTACGATATTGGGGTTAGCAGACAGATACAAACACAGTAGACGTATATAATCACCAAAGACCTACGGAGTACCAAGAGAAGACTACTCAACATTCTGTCATAACGTACATGGGAAAAGGATCCCAGGAAGAACAGACATATGTGTATGTGTAAAAGAACCACCTCTTGCACACCTACAACAAGCTAAACGTTGTACTCAAACTTGCTGTAATAAAAAATAAAAAATTAAATTAAAAACACGAACAAGAAGTAGTGAGACAAACTTGAGCGGCTTTCTCCTGGCACATTCCGTTCTACATTCCAATCTCGAACACGACTTCCATTGAGGCTCTGCTGCCCTAGTAACCAGGTTTGGTAAGGGAGAACTGCTGCCACCTTGTGGCCGTTTCACACAACTGCAGGTTTAATGCCAGCGCTAATGGTCAGTGGATATTCCAAATCATTACAGGCCTGTAAATGACACCTGCCCTGAAAACAAATCCTGGGGTCATATATCGACCAAAAAATTCAAAAGACGTCCATATTTCAAAACGACAGTTTCAAGAGGCATATTTCACGCACATTAGTGTTCTGCTTCTTTTGCTTTCTTTCTTTCTTTGTTAAAAAAAACGGGAATGGAAAAAGGCAACCCTCAGAATGGGCGAAAACGTTCACAAACGAATCAATGGACAAAGGTTTAATCTCCAATATATATAAACAGCTCATGCAGCTTAATATTAATAAAACAAACAACCCAATACAAAAATGGGCAGAAGATCTAAAGAGACGTTTCTTCAAAGCAGACACAGAGATGGCCAAGACGCACATGAAAAGCTGCTCAACATCACTAATTATTAGAGAAATGCAAATCAAAACTACAATGAGGTAAGACCTCACACCTGTTAGAATCGGCCTCATCAGATAATCTACAAACAACAAATTCTGGGGAGGGTGTGGACAAAAGGAACCCTCTTCCGCTATTGGTGGGAATGTAAATTGATACAGTCACTATGGAGAACAGTATGGAGGTTCCTTTAAAAAACTAAAAAGAGAATTACCATAGGATCCAGCAATCCCACTTCTGGGCATATACCCAGAGAAAACCATAAATCACAGAGACACATTCACCACAATGTTCATTGCAGCACTATTTACAATAGCCAGGTTATGGAAGCAACATAAATGCCCACAGACAGACGAATGGATAAAGATGTGGTACATATATAAAATGGAATATTACTCAGCCATAAAAAGGAATGAAACTGGGTCATTTGTAGAGAAGTTGATGGATCTAGAGACTGTCATACAGAGTGAAGTAAGCCAGAAAGAGAAAAACAAATATTGTATATTAATGCCTATATGTGGAACCTAGAAAAATGGTAGAGATGAACTGGTTTGCAGGGCATAAATAGAGACACAGAGGTAGAGAACAAACGTATGGACACAAAGTGGGGGAAGCCATGGGGTGGTGGTGGTGGGATGAGTTGGGAGATTAGGATTGACCTGTATACATGTCTATGCATAAAATAGATAACTAATAATAACCTACTGTATAAAAAATAACTAAAATTAAATTTCAAAATTTTAAAAAATAAAATGTAAAAATAAAACAGAAAAAAAGTTCTTCCATTCACACTGATGTATTTATACGAATGAATTATTTCCATGCTTATATCTATAAATACATAAATGAGGAATAAAATCTAACTTGAACCAAAAAAGAAAAACAAAAAACAGAACCTAACAGTTATACAGAGGAAAACACTACCAAGGCACTTGCTCCAGTGGTAAACAATTCTGAAATTGGTCAGAGGTGGGGAATCATCTCCCATACAGCCAGCAGCCCCGCCCGCCCTCGCCAGGAGCATCCTCATTGCAAAGCTGGGAGACCGTGCCGAGGCCTCTGTGAGTAAACGTGAGCTGAGCCCCAGGCCAGATGCTGCTGAACTGTTCCCACCCTTCCCAGGTGAAACACCTGAATATGTACAAGGGCTTGAAAGCCTAGAGGAAGGGCCGTGGAGCCACACCAGCGACAGCACGCAGGCCAACTTGGTGCCTGCAGGTCAGCCAGGATGGTACTGGCCACGGGCGCTCTTCTGGAAGCTTTTTATTGCCCTGCCTGAGATACCCCTCCTGTCCCGGCCCCCACTCCTTTTTTTCCTTCCTCACCTCAGCCCGGAGAGATATTCCAGTGGAAGTTATGGGTGACACATCCTCTTCTTTACAGGTGGCAGCCTGGCAACTCCTGCCGAAAGTCCAGCAGAGCCCCACTCACACCGGGCCACCCACAAAGCCGTGGACCCTCACACCCTCCCACCAGCACAGCCCCGAGACTGCTGACGGGGCAGAGAATATGGAGTAAGGCACAGCTGCAGGGGCTATTGCTGCCTGGAGTGCTGTTTATATTGACCTCAACCCAGGCACACCTGGGGAGGGCTTGCCGGCAGGGTCAGGCTGCCCAGGTCAGCTAATCCTCAGCCCTCAGGGAATCACATTGCAGAAAATGGACCTCGCTAAGACAGAATATTCGCCAAGGAAAAAAAGGACACAATGCCATTTGCAGCACCGTAGATGAGTCTCGAGGTAATCACGTGACTTGGAGTAAGTCAGAAAGTGAAAGACACATATCATATCATATCACTTATAGGTGTTACCTATAAATTGATACCAGGGCAGATATTTCCACGGAGAAGGGCAATCACAGATTCATTAAACAAACTTATGGTTCACCAAAGGAAAAGTGTGAGGATTGAATTCATTACGATATTGGGGTTAGCAGACAGATACAAACACAGTAGACGTACATAATCACCAAAGACCTACGGAGTACCAAGAGAAGACTACTCAACATTCTGTCATAACGTACATGGGAAAAGGATCCCAGGAAGAACAGACATATGTGTATGTGTAAAAGAACCACCTCTTGCACACCTACAACAAGCTAAACGTTGTACTCAAACTTGCTGTAATAAAAAATAAAAAATTAAATTAAAAACACGAACAAGAAGTAGTGAGACAAACTTGAGCGGCTTTCTCCTGGCACATTCCGTTCTACATTCCAATCTCGAACACGACTTCCATTGAGGCTCTGCTGCCCTAGTAACCAGATTTGGTAAGGGAGAACTGCTGCCACCTTGTGGCCGTTTCACACAACTGCAGGTTTAATGCCAGCGCTAATGGTCAGTGGATATTCCAAATCATTACAGGCCTGTAAATGACACCTGCCCTGAAAACAAATCCTGGGGTCATATATCGACCAAAAAATTCAAAAGACGTCCATATTTCAAAACGACAGTTTCAAGAGGCATATTTCACGCACATTAGTGTTCTGCTTCTTTTGCTTTCTTTCTTTCTTTGTTAAAAAAAACGGGAATGGAAAAAGGCAACCCTCAGAATGGGCGAAAACGTTCACAAACGAATCAATGGACAAAGGTTTAATCTCCAATATATATAAACAGCTCATGCAGCTTAATATTAATAAAACAAACAACCCAATACAAAAATGGGCAGAAGATCTAAAGAGACGTTTCTTCAAAGAAGACACAGAGATGGCCAAGACGCACATGAAAAGCTGCTCAACATCACTAATTATTAGAGAAATGCAAATCAAAACTACAATGAGGTAAGACCTCACACCTGTTAGAATCGGCCTCATCAGATAATCTACAAACAACAAATTCTGGGGAGGGTGTGGACAAAAGGAACCCTCTTCCGCTATTGGTGGGAATGTAAATTGATACAGTCACTATGGAGAACAGTATGGAGGTTCCTTTAAAAAACTAAAAAGAGAATTACCATAGGATCCAGCAATCCCACTTATGGGCATATACCCAGAGAAAACCATAAATCACAGAGACACATTCACCACAATGTTCATTGCAGCACTATTTACAATAGCCAGGTTATGGAAGCAACATAAATGCCCACAGACAGACGAATGGATAAAGATGTGGTACATATATAAAATGGAATATTACTCAGCCATAAAAAGGAATGAAACTGGGTCATTTGTAGAGAAGTTGATGGATCTAGAGACTGTCATACAGAGTGAAGTAAGCCAGAAAGAGAAAAACAAATATTGTATATTAATGCCTATATGTGGAACCTAGAAAAATGGTAGAGATGAACTGGTTTGCAGGGCAGAAATAGAGACACAGAGGTAGAGAACAAACGTATGGACACAAAGTGGGCGAAGCCATGGGGTGGTGGTGGTGGGATGACTTGGTAGATTAGGATTGACCTGTATACATGTCTATGCATAAAATAGATAACTAATAATAACCTACTGTATAAAAAAATAACTAAAATTAAATTTCAAAATTTTAAAAAATAAAATGTAAAAATAAAACAGAAAAAAAGTTCTTCCATTCACACTGATGTATTTATACGAATGAATTATTTCCATGCTTATATCTATAAATACATAAATGAGGAATAATATCTAACTTGAACCAAAAAAGAAAAAAAAAAACGGAACCTAACAGTTATACAGAGGAAAACACTACCAAGGCACTTGCTCCAGTGGTAAACAATTCTGAAATTGGTCAGAGGTGGGGAATCATCTCCCATACAGCCAGCAGCCCCGCCCGCCCTCGCCAGGAGCATCCTCATTGCAAAGCTGGGAGACCGTGCCGAGGCCTCTGTGAGTAAACGTGAGCTGAGCCCCAGGCCAGATGCTGCTGAACTGTTCCCACCCTTCCCAGGTGAAACACCTGAATATGTACAAGGGCTTGAAAGCCTAGAGGAAGGGCCGTGGAGCCACACCAGCGACAGCACGCAGGCCAACTTGGTGCCTGCAGGTCAGCCAGGATGGTACTGGCCACGGGCGCTCTTCTGGAAGATTTCTATTGCCCTGCCTGAGATACCCCTCCTGTCCCGGCCCCCACTCCTATTTTTCCTTCCTCATCTCAGCCCGGAGAGATATTCCAGTGGAAGTTATGGGTGACACATCCTCTTCTTTACAGGTGGCAGCCTGGCAACTCCTGCCGAAAGTCCAGCAGAGCCCCACTCACACCGGGCCACCCACAAAGCCGTGGACCCTCACACCCTCCCACCAGCACAGCCCCGAGACTGCTGACGGGGCAGAGAATATGGAGTCAGGCACAGCTGCAGGGGCTATTGCTGCCTGGAGTGCTGTTTATATTGACCTCAACCCAGGCACACCTGGGGAGGGCTTGCCGGCAGGGTCAGGCTGCCCAGGTCAGCTAATCCTAAGCCCTCAGGGAATCACATTGCAGAAAATGGACCTCGCTAAGACAGAATATTCGCCAAGGAGAAAAAGGACACAGTGCCATTTGCAGCACCGTAGATGAGTCTCGAGGTAATCACGTGACTTGGAGTAAGTCAGAAAGTGAAAGACACATATCATATATCACTTATAGGTGTTACCTATAAATTGATACCAGGGCAGATATTTCCACGGAGAAGGGCAATCACAGATTCATTAAACAAACTTATGGTTCACCAAAGGAAAGGTGTGAGGATTGAATTTATTACAATATTGGGGTTAGCAGACAGATACAAACACAGTAGACGTATATAATCACCAAAGACCTACGGAGTACCAAGAGAAGACTACTCAACATTCTGTCATAACGTACATGGGAAAAGGATCCCAGGAAGAACAGACATATGTGTATGTGTAAAAGAACCACCTCTTGCACACCTACAACAAGCTAAACGTTGTACTCAAACTTGCTGTAATAAAAAATAAAAAATTAAATTAAAAACACGAACAAGAAGTAGTGAGACAAACTTGAGGGGCTTTCTCCTGGCACATTCCGTTCTACATTCCAATCTCGAACACGACTTCCATTGAGGCTCTGCTGCCCTAGTAACCAGATTTGGTAAGGGAGAACTGCTGCCACCTTGTGGCCGTTTCACACAACTGCAGGTTTAATGCCAGCGCTAATGGTCAGTGGATATTCCAAATCATTACAGGCCTGTAAATGACACCTGCCCTGAAAACAAATCCTGGGGTCATATATCGACCAAAAAATTCAAAAGACGTCCATATTTCAAAACGACAGTTTCAAGAGGCATATTTCACGCACATTAGTGTTCTGCTTCTTTTGCTTTCTTTCTTTCTTTGTTAAAAAAAACGGGAATGGAAAAAGGCAACCCTCAGAATGGGCGAAAACGTTCACAAACGAATCAATGGACAAAGGTTTAATCTCCAATATATATAAACAGCTCATGCAGCTTAATATTAATAAAACAAACAACCCAATACAAAAATGGGCAGTAGATCTAAAGAGACGTTTCTTCAAAGAAGACACAGAGATGGCCAAGACGCACATGAAAAGCTGCTCAACATCACTAATTATTAGAGAAATGCAAATCAAAACTACAATGGGGTAAGACCTCACACCTGTTAGAATCGGCATCATCAGATAATCAACAAACAACAAATTCTGGGGAGGGTGTGGACAAAAGGAACCCTCTTCCGCTATTGGTGGGAATGTAAATTGATACAGTCACTATGGAGAACAGTATGGAGGTTCCTTTAAAAAACTAAAAAGAGAATTACCATAGGATCCAGCAATCCCACTTCTGGGCATATACCCAGAGAAAACCATAAATCACAGAGACACATTCACCACAATGTTCATTGCAGCACTATTTACAATAGCCAGGTTATGGAAGCAACATAAATGCCCACAGACAGACGAATGGATAAAGATGTGGTACATATATAAAATGGAATATTACTCAGCCATAAAAAGGAATGAAACTGGGTCATTTGTAGAGAAGTTGATGGAACTAGAGACTGTCATACAGAGTGAAGTAAGCCAGAAAGAGAAAAACAAATATTGTATATTAATGCCTATATGTGGAACCTAGAAAAATGGTAGAGATGAACTGGTTTGCAGGGCAGAAATAGAGACACAGAGGTAGAGAACAAACGTATGGACACAAAGTGGGCGAAGCCATGGGGTGGTGGTGGTGGGATGAGTTGGGAGATTAGGATTGACCTGTATACATGTCTATGCATAAAATAGATAACTAATAATAACCTACTGTATAAAAAAATAAATAAAATTAAATTTCAAAATTTTAAAAAATAAAATGTAAAAATAAAACAGAAAAAAAGTTCTTCCATTCACACTGATGTATTTATACGAATGAATTATTTCCATGCTTATATCTATAAATACATAAATGAGGAATAAAATCTAACTTGAACCAAAAAAGAAAAAAAAAAACGGAACCTAACAGTTATACAGAGGAAAACACTACCAAGGCACTTGCTCCAGTGGTAAACAATTCTGAAATTGGTCAGAGGTGGGGAATCATCTCCCATACAGCCAGCAGCCCCGCCCGCCCTCGCCAGGAGCATCCTCATTGCAAAGCTGGGAGACCGTGCCGAGGCCTCTGTGAGTAAACGTGAGCTGAGCCCCAGGCCAGATGCTGCTGAACTGTTCCCACCCTTCCCAGGTGAAACACCTGAATATGTACAAGGGCTTGAAAGCCTAGAGGAAGGGCCGTGGAGCCACACCAGCGACAGCACGCAGGCCAACTTGGTGCCTGCAGGTCAGCCAGGATGGTACTGGCCACGGGCGCTCTTCTGGAAGCTTTCTATTGCCCTGCCTGAGATACCCCTCCTGTCCCGGCCCCCACTCCTTTTTTTCCTTCCTCACCTCAGCCCGGAGAGATATTCCAGTGGAAGTTATGGGTGACACATCCTCTTCTTTACAGGTGGCAGCCTGGCAACTCCTGCCGAAAGTCCAGCAGAGCCCCACTCACACCGGGCCACCCACAAAGCCGTGGACCCTCACACCCTCCCACCAGCACAGCCCCGAGACTGCTGACGGGGCAGAGAATATGGAGTAAGGCACAGCTGCAGGGGCTATTGCTGCCTGGAGTGCTGTTTATATTGACCTCAACCCAGGCACACCTGGGGAGGGCTTGCCGGCAGGGTCAGGCTGCCCAGGTCAGCTAATCCTCAGCCCTCAGGGAATCACATTGCAGAAAATGGACCTCGCTAAGACAGAATATTCGCCAAGGAAAAAAAGGACACAATGCCATTTGCAGCACCGTAGATGAGTCTCGAGGTAATCACGTGACTTGGAGTAAGTCAGAAAGTGAAAGACACATATCATATCATATCACTTATAGGTGTTACCTATAAATTGATACCAGGGCAGATATTTCCACGGAGAAGGGCAATCACAGATTCATTAAACAAACTTATGGTTCACCAAAGGAAAAGTGTGAGGATTGAATTCATTACGATATTGGGGTTAGCAGACAGATACAAACACAGTAGACGTATATAATCACCAAAGACCTACGGAGTACCAAGAGAAGACTACTCAACATTCTGTCATAACGTACATGGGAAAAGGATCCCAGGAAGAACAGACATATGTGTATGTGTAAAAGAACCACCTCTTGCACACCTACAACAAGCTAAACGTTGTACTCAAACTTGCTGTAATAAAAAATAAAAAATTAAATTAAAAACACGAACAAGAAGTAGTGAGACAAACTTGAGCGGCTTTCTCCTGGCACATTCCGTTCTACATTCCAATCTCGAACACGACTTCCATTGAGGCTCTGCTGCCCTAGTAACCAGATTTGGTAAGGGAGAACTGCTGCCACCTTGTGGCCGTTTCACACAACTGCAGGTTTAATGCCAGCGCTAATGGTCAGTGGATATTCCAAATCATTACAGGCCTGTAAATGACACCTGCCCTGAAAACAAATCCTGGGGTCATATATCGACCAAAAAATTCAAAAGACGTCCATATTTCAAAACGACAGTTTCAAGAGGCATATTTCACGCACATTAGTGTTCTGCTTCTTTTGCTTTCTTTCTTTCTTTGTTAAAAAAAACGGGAATGGAAAAAGGCAACCCTCAGAATGGGCGAAAACGTTCACAAACGAATCAATGGACAAAGGTTTAATCTCCAATATATATAAACAGCTCATGCAGCTTAATATTAATAAAACAAACAACCCAATACAAAAATGGGCAGAAGATCTAAAGAGACGTTTCTTCAAAGAAGACACAGAGATGGCCAAGACGCACATGAAAAGCTGCTCAACATCACTAATTATTAGAGAAATGCAAATCAAAACTACAATGAGGTAAGACCTCACACCTGTTAGAATCGGCATCATCAGATAATCTACAAACAACAAACTCTGGGGAGGGTGTGGACAAAAGGAACCCTCTTCCGCTATTGGTGGGAATGTAAATTGATACAGTCACTATGGAGAACAGTATGGAGGTTCCTTTAAAAAACTAAAAAGAGAATTACCATAGGATCCAGCAATCCCACTTCTGGGCATATACCCGGAGAAAACCATAAATCACAAAGACACATTCACCACAATGTTCATTGCAGCACTATTTACAATAGACAGGTAATGGAAGCAACCTAAATGCCCACAGACAGACGAATGGAAAAAGATGTGGTACATATATAAAATGGAATATTACTCAGCCATAAAAACGAATGAAACTGGGTCATTTGTAGAGAAGTTGATGGATCTAGAGACTGTCATACAGAGTCAAGTAAGCCAGAAAGAGAAAAACAAATATTGTATATTAATGCCTATATGTGGAACCTAGAAAAATGGTAGAGATTAACTGGTTTGCAGGGCAGAAATAGAGACACAGAGGTAGAGAACAAACGTATGGACACAAAGTGGGGGAAGCCATGGGGTGGTGGTGGTGGGATGACTTGGGAGATTAGGATTGACCTGTATACATGTCTATGCATAAAATAGATAACTAATAATAACCTACTGTATAAAAAAATAACTAAAATTAAATTTCAAAATTTTAAAAAATAAAATGTAAAAATAAAACAGAAAAAAAGTTCTTCCATTCACACTGATGTATTTATACGAATGAATTATTTCCATGCTTATATCTATAAATACATAAATGAGGAATAAAATCTAACGTGAACCAAAAAAGAAAAAAAAAACTGAACCTAACAGTTATACAGAGGAAAACACTACCAAGGCACTTGCTCCAGTGGTAAACAATTCTGAAATTGGTCAGAGGTGGGGAATCATCTCCCATACAGCCAGCAGCCCCGCCCGCCCACGCAAGGAGCATCCTCATTGCAAAGCTGGGAGACCGTGCTGAGGCCTCTGTGAGTAAACGTGAGCTGAGCCCCAGGCCAGATGCTGCTGAACTGTTCCCACCCTTCCCAGGTGAAACACCTGAATATGTACAAGGGCTTGAAAGCCTAGAGGAAGGGCCGTGGAGCCACACCAGCGACAGCACGCAGGCCATCTTGGTGCCTGCAGGTCAGCCAGGATGGTACTGGCCACGGGCGCTCTTCTGGAAGCTTTCTATTGCCCTGCCTGAGATACCCCTCCTGTCCCGGCCCCCACTCCTTTTTTTCCTTCCTCACCTCAGCCCGGAGAGATATTCCAGTGGAAGTTATGGGTGACACATCCTCTTCTTTACAGGTGGCAGCCTGGCAACTCCTGCCGAAAGTCCAGCAGAGCCCCACTCACACCGGGCCACCCACAAAGCCGTGGACCCTCACACCCTCCCACCAGCACAGCCCCGAGACTGCTGACGGGGCAGAGGATATGGAGTCAGGCACAGCTGCAGGGACTATTGCTGCCTGGAGTGCTGTTTATATTGACCACAACCCAGGCACACCTGGGGAGGGCTTGCCGGCAGGGTCAGGCTGCCCAGGTCAGCTAATCCTCAGCCCTCAGGGAATCACATTGCAGAATATGGACCTCGCTAAGACAGAATTTTCGCCAAGGAAAAAAAGGACACAATGCCATTTGCAGCACTGTAGATGAGTCTCGAGGTAATCACGTGACTTGGAGTAAGTCAGAAAGTGAAAGACACATATCATATCATATCACTTATAGGTGTTACCTATAAATTGATACCAGGGCAGATATTTCCACGGAGAAGGGCAATCACAGATTCATTAAACAAACTTATGGTTCACCAAAGGAAAGGTGTGAGGATTGAATTCATTACGATATTGGGGTTAACAGACAGATACAAACACAGTAGACGTATATAATCACCAAAGACCTACGGAGTACCAAGAGAAGACTACTCAACATTCTGTCATAACGTACATGGGAAAAGGATCCCAGGAAGAACAGACATATGTATATGTGTAAAAGAACCACCTCTTGCACACCTACAACAAGCTAAACGTTGTACTCAAACTTGCTGTAATAAAAAATAAAAAATTAAATTAAGAACACGAACAAGAAGTAGTGAGACAAACTTGAGGGGCTTTCTCCTGGCACATTCCGTTCTACATTCCAATCTAGAACATGACTTCCATTGAGTCTCTGCTGCCCTAGTAACCAGAATTGGTAAGGGAGAACTGCTGCCACCTTGTGGCCGTTTCACACAACTGCAGGTTTAATGCCAGCGCTAATGGTCAGTGGATATTCCAAATCATTACAGGCCTGTAAATGACACCTGCCCTGAAAACAAATCCTGGGGTCATATATCGACCAAAAAATTCAAAAGACGTCCATATTTCAAAACGACAGTTTCAAGAGGCATATTACACGCACATTAGTGTTCTGCTTCTTTTGCTTTCTTTCTTTCTTTGTTAAAAAAAACGGGAATGGAGAAAGGCAACCCTCAGAATGGGCGAAAACGTTCACAAACGAATCAATGGACAAAGGTTTAATCTCCAATATATATAAACAGCGCATGCAGCTTAATATTAATAAAACAAACAACCCAATACAAAAATGGGCAGAAGATCTAAAGAGACGTTTCTTCAAAGAAGACACAGAGATGGCCAAGACGCACATGAAATGCTGCTCAACATCACTAATTATTAGAGAAATGCAAATCAAAACTACAATGAGGTAAGACCTCACACCTGTTAGAATCGGCATCATCAGATAATCTACAAACAACAAACTCTGGGGAGGGTGTGGACAAAAGGAACCCTCTTCCGCTATTGGTGGGAATGTAAATTGATACAGTCACTATGGAGAACAGTATGGAGGTTCCTTTAAAAAACTAAAAAGAGAATTACCATAGGATCCAGCAATCCCACTTCTGGGCATATACCCAGAGAAAACCATAAATCACAGAGACACATTCACCACAATGTTCATTGCAGCACTATTTACAATAGCCAGGTTATGGAAGCAACATAAATGCCCACAGACAGACGAATGGAAAAAGATGTGGTACATATATAAAATGGAATATTACTCAGCCATAAAAAGGAATGAAACTGGGTCATTTGTAGAGAAGTTGATGGATCTAGAGACTGTCATATAGAGTCAAGTAAGCCAGAAAGAGAAAAACAAATATTGTATATTAATGCCTATATGTGGAACCTAGAAAAATGGTAGAAATGAACTGGTTTGCAGGGCAGAAATAGAGACACAGAGGTAGAGAACAAACGTATGGACACAAAGTGGGGTAAGCCATGGGGTGGTGGTGGTGGGATGAGTTGGGAGATTAGGATTGACCTGTATACATGTCTATGCATAAAATAGATAACTAATAATAACCTACTGTATAAAAAAAATAACTAAAATTAAATTTCAAAATTTTTAAAAATAAAATGTAAAAGTAAAACAGAAAAAAAGTTCTTCCATTCACACTGATGTATTTATACGAATGAATTATTTCCATGCTTATAACTATAAATACATAAATGAGGAATAAAATCTAACTTGAACCAAAAAAGAAAAAAAAAATGAACCTAACAGTTATACAGAGGAAAACACTACCAAGGCACTTGCTCCAGTGGTAAACAATTCTGAAATTGGTCAGAGGTGGGGAATCATCTCCCATACAGCCAGCAGCCCCGCCCGCCCACGCAAGGAGCATCCTCATTGCAAAGCTGGGAGACCGTGCCGAGGCCTCTGTGAGTAAACATGAGCTGAGCCCCAGGCCAGATGCTGCTGAACTGTTCCCACCCTTCCCAGGTGAAACACCTGAATATGTACAAGGGCTTGAAAGCCTATAGGAAGGGCCGTGGAGCCACACCAGCGACAGCACGCTGGCCAACTAGTTGCCTGCAGGTCAGCCAGGATGGTACTGGCCACGGGCGCTCTTCTGGAAGCTTTCTATTGCCCTGCCTGAGATACCCCTCCTGTCCCGGCCCCCACTCCTTTTTTTCCTTCCTCACCTCAGCCCGGAGAGATATTCCAGTGGAAGTTATGGGTGACACATCCTCTTCTTTACAGGTGGCAGCCTGGCAACTCCTGCCGAAAGTCCAGCAGTGCCCCACTCACACCGGGCCACCCACAAAGCCGTGGACCCTCACACCCTCCCACCAGCACAGCCCCGAGACTGCTGACGGGGCAGAGAATATGGAGTAAGGCACAGCTGCAGGGGCTATTGCTGCCTGGAGTGCTGTTTATATTGACCTCAACCCAGGCACACCTGGGGAGGGCTTGCCGGCAGGGTCAGGCTGCCCAGGTCAGCTAATCCTCAGCCCTCAGGGAATCACATTGCAGAAAATGGACCTCGCTAAGACAGAATATTCGCCAAGGAGAAAAAGGACACAATGCCATTTGCAGCACCGTAGATGAGTCTCGAGGTAATCACGTGACTTGGAGTAAGTCAGAAAGTGAAAGACACATATCATATCATATCACTTATAGGTGTTACCTATAAATTGATACGAGGGCAGATATTTCCACGGAGAAGGGCAATCACAGATTCATTAAACATACTTATGGTTCACCAAAGGAAAGGTGTGAGGATTGAATTCATTACGATATTGGGGTTAACAGACAGATACAAACACAGTAGACGTATATAATCACCAAAGACCTACGGAGTACCAAGAGAAGACTACTCAACATTCTGTCATAACGTACATGGGAAAAGGATCCCAGGAAGAACAGACATATGTATATGTGTAAAAGAACCACCTCTTGCACACCTACAACATGCTAAACGTTGTACTCAAACTTGCTGTAATAAAAAATAAAAAATTAAATTAAAAACACGAACAAGAAGTAGTGAGACAAACTTGAGGGGCTTTCTCCTGGCACATTCCGTTCTACATTCCAATCTAGAACACGACTTCCATTGAGGCTCTGCTGCCCTAGTAACCAGATTTGGTAAGGGAGAACTGCTGCCACCTTGTGGCCGTTTCACACAACTGCAGGTTTAATGCCAGCGCTAATGGTCAGTGGATATTCCAAATCATTACAGGCCTGTAAATGACACCTGCCCTGAAAACAAATCCTGGGGTCATATATCGACCAAAAAATTCAAAAGACGTCCATATTTCAAAACGACAGTTTCAAGAGGCATATTTCACGCACATTAGTGTTATGCTTCTATTGCTTTCTTTCTTTCTTTGTTAAAAGAACGGGAATGGAAAAAGGCAACCCTCAGAATGGGCAAAAAAGTTCACAAACGAATCAATGGACAAAGGTTTAATCTCCAATATATATAAACAGATCATGCAGCTTAATATTAATAAAACAAACAACCCAATACAAAAATGGGCAGAAGATCTAAAGAGACGTTTCTTCAAAGAAGACACAGAGATGGCCAAGACGCACATGAAAAGCTGCTCAACATCACTAATTATTAGAGAAATGCAAATCAAAACTACAATGGGGTAAGACCTCACACCTGTTAGAATCGGCCTCATCAGATAATCTACAAACAACAAATTCTGGGGAGGGTGTGGACAAAAGGAACCCTCTTCCGCTATTGGTGGGAATGTAAATTGATACAGTCACTATGGAGAACAGTATGGAGGTTCCTTTAAAAAACTAAAAAGAGAATTACCATAGGATCCAGCAATCCCACTTCTGGGCATATACCCAGAGAAAACCATAAATCACAGAGACACATTCACCACAATGTTCATTGCAGCACTATTTACAATAGCCAGGTAATGGAAGCAACCTAAATGCCCACAGACAGACGAATGGATAAAGATGTGGTACATATATAAAATGGAATATTACTCAGCCATAAAAAGGAATGAAACTGGGTCATTTGTAGAGAAGTTGATGGATCTAGAGACTGTCATACAGAGTGAAGTAAGTCAGAAAGAGAAAAACAAATATTGTATATTAATGCCTATATGTGGAACCTAGAAAAATGGTAGAGATGAACTGGTTTGCAGGGCAGAAATAGAGACACAGAGGTAGAGAACAAACGTATGGACACAAAGTGGGGTAAGCCATGGGGTGGTGGTGGTGGGATGAGTTGGGAGATTAGGATTGACCTGTATACATGTCTAAGCATAAAATAGATAACTAATAATAACCTACTGTATAAAAAAATAACTAAAATTAAATTTCAAAATTTTAAAAAATAAAATGTAAAAGTAAAACAGAAAAAAAGTTCTTCCATTCACACTGATGTATTTATACGAATGAATTATTTCCATGCTTATATCTATAAATACATAAATGAGGAATAAAATCTAACTTGAACCAAAAAAGAAAAAAAAAACTGAACCTTAGAATTATACAGAGGAAAACACTACCAAGGCACTTGCTCCAGTGGTAAACAATTCTGAAATTGGTCAGAGGTGGGGAATCATCTCCCATACAGCCATCAGCCCCGCCCTCCCACGCAAGGAGCATCCTCATTGCAAAGCTGGGAGACCGTGCCGAGGCCTCTGTGAGTAAACATGAACTGAGCCCCAGGCCAGATGCTGCTGAACTGTTCCCACCCTTCCCAGGTGAAACACCTGAATATGTACAAGGGCTTGAAAGCCTAGAGGAAGGGCCGTGGAGCCACACCAGCGACAGCACGCTGGCCAACTTGTTGCCTGCAGGTCAGCCAGGATGGTACTGGCCACGGGCGCTCTTCTGGAAGCTTTCTATTGCCCTGCCTGAGATACCCCTCCTGTCCCGGCCCCCACTCCTTTTTTTCCTTCCTCACCTCAGCCCGGAGAGATATTCCAGTGGAAGTTATGGGTGACACATCCTCTTCTTTACAGGTGGCAGCCTGGCAACTCCTGCCGAAAGTCCAGCAGAGCCCCACTCACACCGGGCCACCCACAAAGCCGTGGACCCTCACACCCACCCACCAGCACAGCCCCGAGACTGCTGACGGGGCAGAGGATATGGAGTCAGGCACAGCTGCAGGGGCTATTGCTGCCTGGAGTGCTGTTTATATTGACCTCAACCCAGGCACACCTGGGGAGGGCTTGCCGGCAGGGTCAGGCTGCCCAGGTCAGCTAATCCTCAGCCCTCAGGGAATCACATTGCAGAATATGGACCTCGCTAAGACAGAATATTCGCCAAGGAGAAAAAGGACACAATGCCATTTGCAGCACCGTAGATGAGTCTCGAGGTAATCACGTGACTTGGAGTAAGTCAGAAAGTGAAAGACACATATCATATCATATCACTTATAGGTGTTACCTATAAATTGATACCAGGGCAGATATTTCCACGGAGAAGGGCAATCACAGATTCATTAAACAAACTTATGGTTCACCAAAGGAAAGGTGTGAGGATTGAATTCATTACGATATTGGGGTTAACAGACATATACAAACACAGTAGACGTATATAATCACCAAAGACCTACGGAGTACCAAGAGAAGACTACTCAACATTCTGTCATAACGTACATGGGAAAAGGATCCCAGGAAGAACAGACATATGTATATGTGTAAAAGAACCACCTCTTGCCCACCTACAACAAGCTAAACGTTGTACTCAAACTTGCTGTAATAAAAAATAAAAAATTAAATTAAAAACACGAACAAGAAGTAGTGAGACAAACTTGAGGGGCTTTCTCCTGGCACATTCCGTTCTACATTCCAATCTAGAACACGACTTCCATTGAGGCTCTGCTGCCCTAGTAACCAGATTTGGTAAGGGAGAACTGCTGCCACCTTGTGGCCGTTTCACACAACTGCAGGGTTAATGCCAGCGCTAATGGTCAGTGGATATTCCAAATCATTACAGGCCTGTAAATGACACCTGCCCTGAAAACAAATCCTGGGGTCATATATCGACCAAAAATTTCAAAAGACGTCCATATTTCAAAACGACAGTTTCAAGAGGCATATTTCACGCACATTAGTGTTCTGCTTCTTTTGCTTTCTTTCTTTCTTTGTTAAAAAAAACGGGAATGGAGAAAGGCAACCCTCAGAATGGGCGAAAACGTTCACAAACGAATCAATGGACAAAGGTTTAATCTCCAATATATATAAACAGCTCATGCAGCTTAATATTAATAAAACAAACAACCCAATACAAAAATGGGCAGAAAATCTAAAGAGACGTTTCTTCAAAGAAGACACAGAGATGGCCAAGAC
Source organism: Mesoplodon bidens (assembly GCF_964165515.1). Classification (NCBI taxonomy): domain Eukaryota; kingdom Metazoa; phylum Chordata; class Mammalia; order Artiodactyla; family Ziphiidae; genus Mesoplodon; species Mesoplodon bidens. The sequence goes on from NW_027672397.1 coordinate 460,569, forward strand.
GCACATGAAAAGCTGCTCAACATCACTAATTATTAGAGAAATGCAAATCAAAACTACAGTGGGGTAAGACCTCACACCTGTTAGAATCGGCATCATCAGATAATCTACAAACAACAAATTCTGGGGAGGGTGTGGACAAAAGGAACCCTCTTCCGCTATTGGTGGGAATGTAAATTGATACAGTCACTATGGAGAACAGTATGGAGGTTCCTTTAAAAAACTAAAAAGAGAATTACCATAGGATCCAGCAATCCCACTTCTGGGCATATACCCAGAGAAAACCATAAATCACAAAGACACATTCACCACAATGTTCATTGCAGCACTATTTACAATAGCCAGGTAATGGAAGCAACCTAAATGCCCACAGACAGACGAATGGATAAAGATGTGGTACATATATAAAATGGAATATTACTCAGCCATAAAAAGGAATGAAACTGGGTCATTTGTAGAGAAGTTGATGGATCTAGAGACTGTCATACAGAGTGAAGTAAGTCAGAAAGAGAAAAACAAATATTGTATATTAATGCCTATATGTGGAACCTAGAAAAATGGTAGAGATGAACTGGTTTGCAGGGCAGAAATAGAGACACAGAGGTAGAGAACAAACGTATGGACACAAAGTGGGGTAAGCCATGGGGTGGTGGTGGTGGGATGAGTTGGGAGATTAGGATTGACCTGTATACATGTCTATGCATAAAATAGATAACTAATAATAACCTACTGTATAAAAAAAATAACTAAAATTAAATTTCAAAATTTTAAAAAATAAAATGTAAAAGTAAAACAGAAAAAAAGTTCTTCCATTCACACTGATGTATTTATACGAATGAATTATTTCCATGCTTATATCTATAAATACATAAATGAGGAATAAAATCTAACTTGAACCAAAAAAGAAAAAAAAACTGAACCTAAGAATTATACAGAGGAAAACATTACCAAGGCACTTGCTCCAGTGGTAAACAATTCTGAAATTGGTCAGAGGTGGGGAATCATCTCCCATACAGCCAGCAGCCCCGCCCGCCCACGCAAGGAGCATCCTCATTGCAAAGCTGGGAGACCATGCCGAGGCCTCTGTGAGTAAACATGAGCTGAGCCCCAGGCCAGATGCTGCTGAACTGTTCCCACCCTTCCCAGGTGAAACACCTGAATATGTACAAGGGCTTGAAAGCCTAGAGGAAGGGCCGTGGAGCCACACCAGCGACAGCACGCTGGCCAACTTGTTGCCTGCAGTTCAGCCAGGATGGTACTGGCCATGGGCGCTCTTCTGGAAGCTTTCTATTGCCCTGCCTGAGATACCGCTCCTGTCCCGGCCCCCACTCCTTTTTTTCCTTCCTCACCTCAGCCCGGAGAGATATTCCAGTGGAAGTTATGGGTGACACATCCTCTTCTTTACAGGTGGCAGCCTGGCAACTCCTGCCGAAAGTCCAGCAGAGCCCCACTCACACCGGGCCACCCACAAAGCCGTGGACCCTCACACCCTCCCACCAGCACAGCCCCGAGACTGCTGACGGGGCAGAGAATATGGAGCCAGGCACAGCTGCAGGGGCTATTGCTGCCTGGAGTGCTGTTTATATTGACCTCAACCCAGGCACACCTGGGGAGGGCTTGCCGGCAGGGTCAGGCTGCCCAGGTCAGCTAATCCTCAGCCCTCAGGGAATCACATTGCAGAAAATGGAACTCGCTAAGACAGAATATTCGCCAAGGAGAAAAAGGACACAATGCCATTTGCAGCACTGTAGATGAGTCTCGAGGTAATCACGTGACTTGGAGTAAGTCAGAAAGTGAAAGACACATATCATATCATATCACTTATAGGTGTTACCTATAAATTGATACCAGGGCAGATATTTCCACGGAGAAGGGCAATCACAGATTCATTAAACATACTTATGGTTCACCAAAGGAAAGGTGTGAGGATTGAATTCATTACGATATTTGGGTTAACAGACAGATACAAACACAGTAGACGTATATAATCACCAAAGACCTACGGAGTACCAAGAGAAGACTACTCAACATTCTGTCATAACGTACATGGGAAAAGGATCCCAGGAAGAACATACATATGTATATGTGTAAAAGAACCACCCCTTGCACACCTACAACAAGCTAAACGTTGTACTCAAACTTGCTGTAATAAAAAATAAAAAATTAAATTAAAAACACGAACAAGAAGTAGTGAGACAAACTTGAGGGGCTTTCTCCTGGCACATTCCGTTCTACATTCCAATCTAGAACACGACTTCCATTGAGGCTCTGCTGCCCTAGTAACCAGATTTGGTAAGGGAGAACTGCTGCCACCATGTGGCCGTTTCACACAACTGCAGGTTTAATGCCAGCGCTAATGGTCAGTGGATATTCCAAATCATTACAGGCCTGTAAATGACACCTGCCCTGAAAACAAATCCTGGGGTCATATATCGACCAAAAAATTCAAAAGACGTCCGTATTTCAAAACGACAGTTTCAAGAGGCATATTTCACGCACATTAGTGTTCTGCTTCTTTTGCTTTCTTTCTTTCTTTGTTAAAAAAAACGGGAATGGAAAAAGGCAACCCTCAGAATGGGCGAAAACGTTCACAAATGAATCAATGGACAAAGGTTTAATCTCCAATATATATAAACAGCTCATGCAGCTTAATATTAATAAAACAAACAACCCAATACAAAAATGGGCAGAAGATCTAAAGAGACGTTTCTTCAAAGAAGACACAGAGATGGCCAAGACGCACATGAAAAGCTGCTCAACATCACTAATCATTAGAGAAATGCAAATCAAAACTACAATGAGGTAAGACCTCACACCTGTTAGAATCGGCATCATCAGATAATCTACAAACAACAAATTCTGGGGAGGGTGTGGACAAAAGGAACCCTCTTCCGCTATTGGTGGGAATGTAAATTGATACAGTCACTATGGAGAACAGTATGGAGGTTCCTTTAAAAAACTAAAAAGAGAATTACCATAGGATCCAGCAATCCCACTTATGGGCATATACCCAGAGAAAACCATAAATCACAGAGACACATTCACCACAATGTTCATTGCAGCACTATTTACAATAGCCAGGTTATGGAAGCAACATAAATGCCCACAGACAGACGAATGGATAAAGATGTGGTACATATATAAAATGGAATATTACTCAGCCATAAAAAGGAATGAAACTGGGTCATTTGTAGAGAAGTTGATGGATCTAGAGACTGTCATACAGAGTGAAGTAAGCCAGAAAGAGAAAAACAAGTATTGTATATTAATGCCTATATGTGGAACCTAGAAAAATGGTAGAGATGAACTGGTTTGCAGGGCAGAAATAGAGACACAGAGGTAGAGAACAAACGTATGGACACAAAGTGGGGGAAGCCATGGGGTGGTGGTGGTGGGATGACTTGGGAGATTAGGATTGACCTGTATATATGTCTATGCATAAAATAGATAACTAATAATAACCTACTGTATAAAAAAATAAATAAAATTAAATTTCAAAATTTTTAAAAATAAAATGTAAAAATAAAACAGAAAAAAAGTTCTTCCATTCACACTGATGTATTTATACGAATGAATTATTTCCATGCTTATATTTATAAATACATAAATGAGGAATAAAATCTAACTTGAACCAAAAAAGAAAAAAAAAACTGAACCTAACAGTTATACAGAGGAAAACACTACCAAGGCACTTGCTCCAGTGGTAAACAATTCTGAAATTGGTCAGAGGTGGGGAATCATCTCCCATACAGCCAGCAGCCCCGCCCGCCCACGCAAGAAGCATCCTCATTGCAAAGCTGGGAGACCGTGCCAAGGCCTCTGTGAGTAAACGTGAGCTGAGCCCCAGGCCAGATGCTGCTGAACTGTTCCCACCCTTCCCAGGTGAAACACCTGAATATGTACAAGGGCTTGAAAGCCTAGAGGAAGGGCCATGGAGCCACACCAGCGACAGCACGCAGGCCAACTTGGTGCCTGCAGGTCAGCCAGGATGGTACTGGCCACGGGCGCTCTTCTGGAAGCTTTCTATTGCCCTGCCTGAGATACCCCTCCTGTCCCGGCCCCCACTCCTTTTTTTCCTTCCTCACCTCAGCCCGGAGAGATATTCCAGTGGAAGTTATGGGTGACACATCCTCTTCTTTACAGGTGGCAGCCTGGCAACTCCTGCCGAAAGTCCAGCAGAGCCCCACTCACACCGGGCCACCCACAAAGCCGTGGACCCTCACACCCTCCCACCAGCACAGCCCCGAGACTGCTGACGGGGCAGAGGATATGGAGTCAGGCGCAGCTGCAGGGGCTATTGCTGCCTGGAGTGCTGTTTATATTGACCTCAACCCAGGCACACCTTGGGAGGGCTTGCCGGCAGGGTCAGGCTGCCCAGGTCAGCTAATCCTCATCCCTCAGGGAATCACATTGCAGAATATGGACCTCGCTAAGACAGAATATTCGCCAAGGAAAAAAAGGACACAATGCCATTTGCAGCACCGTAGATGAGTCTCGAGGTAATCACGTGACTTGGAGTAAGTCAGAAAGTGAAAGACACATATCATATCATATCACTTATAGGTGTTACCTATAAATTGATACCAGGGCAGATATTTCCACGGAGAAGGGCAATCACAGATTCATTAAACAAACTTATGGTTCACCAAAGGAAAGGTGTGAGGATTGAATTCATTACGATATTGGGGTTAACAGACATATACAAACACAGTAGACGTATATAATCACCAAAGACCTACGGAGTACCAAGAGTAGACTACTCAACATTCTGTCATAACGTACATGGGAAAAGGATCCCAGGAAGAACAGACATATGTATATGTGTAAAAGAACCACCTCTTGCCCACCTACAACAAGCTAAACGTTGTACTCAAACTTGCTGTAATAAAAAATAAAAAATTAAATTAAGAACACGAACAAGAAGTAGTGAGACAAACTTGAGGGGCTTTCTCCTGGCACATTCCGTTCTACATTCCAATCTAGAACACGACTTCCATTGAGGCTCTGCTGCCCTAGTAACCAGATTTGGTAAGGGAGAACTGCTGCCACCTTGTGGCCGTTTCACACAACTGCAGGTTTAATGCCAGCGCTAATGGTCAGTGGATATTCCAAATCATTACAGGCCTGTAAATGACACCTGCCCTGAAAACAAATCCTGGGGTCATATATCGACCAAAAAATTCAAAAGACGTCCATATTTCAAAACGACAGTTTCAAGAGGCATATTTCACGCACATTAGTGTTCTGCTTCTTTTGCTTTCTTTCTTTCTTTGTTAAAAAAAACGGGAATGGAGAAAGGCAACCCTCAGAATGGGCGAAAACGTTCACAAACGAATCAATGGACAAAGGTTTAATCTCCAATATATATAAACAGCTCATGCAGCTTAATATTAATAAAACAAACAACCCAATACAAAAATGGGCAGAAGATCTAAAGAGACGTTTCTTCAAAGAAGACACAGAGATGGCCAAGACGCACATGAAAAGCTGCTCAACATCACTAATTATTAGAGAAATGCAAATCAAAACTACAGTGGGGTAAGACCTCACACCTCTTAGAATCGGCATCATCAGATAATCTACAAACAACAAATTCTGGGGAGGGTGTGGACAAAAGGAACCCTCTTCCGCTATTGGTGGGAATGTAAATTGATACAGTCACTATGGAGAACAGTATGGAGGTTCCTTTAAAAAACTAAAAAGAGAATTACCATAGGATCCAGCAATCCCACTTCTGGGCATATACCCAGAGAAAACCATAAATCACAGAGACACATTCACCACAATGTTCATTGCAGCACTATTTACAATAGCCAGGTTATGGAAGCAACATAAATGCCCACAGACAGACGAATGGATAAAGATGTGGTACATATATAAAATGGAATATTACTCAGCCATAAAAAGGAATGAAACTGGGTCATTTGTAGAGAAGTTGATGGATCTAGAGACTGTCATACAGAGTGAAGTAAGTCAGAAAGAGAAAAACAAATATTGTATATTAATGCCTATATGTGGAACCTAGAAAAATGGTAGAGATGAACTGGTTTGCAGGGCAGAAATAGAGACACAGAGGTAGAGAACAAACGTATGGACACAAAGTGGGGTAAGCCATGGGGTGGTGGTGGTGGGATGAGTGGGAGATTAGGATTGACCTGTATACATGTCTATGCATAAAATAGATAACTAATAATAACCTACTGTATAAAAAAAATAACTAAAATTAAATTTCAAAATTTTTAAAAATAAAATGTAAAAGTAAAACAGAAAAAAAGTTCTTCCATTCACACTGATGTATTTATACGAATGAATTATTTCCATGCTTATATCTATAAATACATAAATGAGGAATAAAATCTAACTTGAACCAAAAAAGAAAAAAAAAAAACTGAACCTAACAGTTATACAGAGGAAAACACTACCAAGGCACTTGCTCCAGTGGTAAACAATTCTGAAATTGGTCAGAGGTGGGGAATCATCTCCCATACAGCCAGCAGCCCCGCCCGCCCACACAAGGAGCATCCTCATTGCAAACCTGGGAGACCGTGCCGAGGCCTCTGTGAGTAAACGTGAGCTGAGCCCCAGGCCAGATGCTGCTGAACTGTTCCCACCCTTCCCAGGTGAAACACCTGAATATGTACAAGGGCTTGAAAGCCTAGAGGAAGGGCCGTGGAGCCACACCAGCGACAGCACGCAGGCCAACTTGGTGCCTGCAGGTCAGCCAGGATGGTACTGGCCACGGGCGCTCTTCTGGAAGCTTTCTATTGCCCTGCCTGAGATACCCCTCCTGTCCCGGCCCCCACTCCTTTTTTTCCTTCCTCACCTCAGCCCGGAGAGATATTCCAGTGGAAGTTATGGGTGACACATCCTCTTCTTTACAGGTGGCAGCCTGGCAACTCCTGCCGAAAGTCCAGCAGAGCCCCACTCACACCGGGCCACCCACAAAGCCGTGGACCCTCACACCCTCCCACCAGCACAGCCCCGAGACTGCTGACGGGGCAGAGGATATGGAGTCAGGCACAGCTGCAGGGGCTATTGCTGCCTGGAGTGCTGTTTATATTGACCTCAACCCAGGCACACCTGGGGAGGGCTTGCCGGCAGGGTCAGGCTGCCCAGGTCAGCTAATCCTCAGCCCTCAGGGAATCACATTGCAGAATATGGACCTCGCTAAGACAGAATATTCGCCAAGGAAAAAAAGGACAGAATGCCATTTGCAGCACCGTAGATGAGTCTCGAGGTAATCACGTGACTTGGAGTAAGTCAGAAAGTGAAAGACACATATCATATCATATCACTTATAGGTGTTACCTATAAATTGATACCAGGGCAGATATTTCCACGGAGAAGGGCAATCACAGATTCATTAAACAAACTTATGGTTCACCAAAGGAAAGGTGTGAGGATTGAATTCATTACGATATTGGGGTTAACAGACAGATACAAACACAGTAGACGTATATAATCACCAAAGACCTACGAAGTACCAAGAGAAGACTACTCAACATTCTGTCATAACGTACATGGGAAAAGGATCCCAGGAAGAACAGACATATGTATATGTGTAAAAGAACCACCTCTTGCACACCTACAACAAGCTAAACGTTGTACTCAAACTTGCTGTAATAAAAAATAAAAAATTAAATTAAAAACACGAACAAGAAGTAGTGAGACAAACTTGAGGGGCTTTCTCCTGGCACATTCCGTTCTACATTCCAATCTCGAACACGACTTCCATTGAGGCTCTGCTGCCCTAGTAACCAGATTTGGTAAGGGAGAACTGCTGCCACCTTGTGGCCGTTTCACACAACTGCAGGTTTAATGCCAGCGCTAATGGTCAGTGGATATTCCAAATCATTACAGGCCTGTAAATGACACCTGCCCTGAAAACAAATCCTGGGGTCATATATCGACCAAAAAATTCAAAAGACGTTCATATTTCAAAACGACAGTTTCAAGAGGCATATTTCACGCACATTAGTGTTCTGCTTCTTTTGCTTTCTTTCTTTCTTTGTTAAAAAAAACGGGAATGGAGAAAGGCAACCCTCAGAATGGACGAAAACATTCACAAACGAATCAATGGACAAAGGTTTAATCTCCAATATATATAAACAGCTCACGCAGCTTAATATTAATAAAACAAACAACCCAATACAAAAATGGGCAGAAGATCTAAAGAGACGTTTCTTCAAAGAAGACACAGAGATGGACAAGACGCACATGAAAAGCTGCTCAACATCACTAATTATTAGAGAAACGCAAATCAAAACTACAATGAGGTAAGACCTCACACCTGTTAGAATCGGCATCATCAGATAATCTACAATCAACAAATTCTGGGGAGGGTGTGGACAAAAGGAACCCTCTTCCGCTATTGGTGGGAATGTAAATTGATACAGTCACTATGGAGAACAGTATGGAGGTTCCTTTAAAAAACTAAAAAGAGAATTACCATAGGATCCAGCAATCCCACTTCTGGGCATATACCCAGAGAAAACCATAAATCACAAAGACACATTCACCACAATGTTCATTGCAGCACTATTTACAATAGCCAGGTAATGGAAGCAACCTAAATGCCCACAGACAGACGAATGGATAAAGATGTGGTACATATACAAAATGGAATATTACTCAGCCATAAAAAGGAATGAAACTGGGTCATTTGTAGAGAAGTTGATGGATCTAGAGACTGTCATACAGAGTGAAGTAAGTCAGAAAGAGAAAAACAAATATTGAATATTAATGCCTATATGTGGAACCTAGAAAAATGGTAGAGATGAACTGGTTTGCAGGGCAGAAATAGAGACACAGAGGTAGAGAACAAACGTATGGACACAAAGTGGGGGAAGCCATGGGGTGGTGGTGGTGGGATGAGTTGGGAGATTAGGATTGACCTGTGTACATGTCTATGCATAAAATAGATAACTAATAATAACCTACTGTATAAAAAAAATAACTAAAATTAAATTTCAAAATTTTAAAAAATAAAATGTAAAAATAAAACAGAAAAAAAGTTCTTCCATTCACACTGATGTATTTATACGAATGAATTATTTCCATGCTTATATCTATAAATACATAAATGAGGAATAAAATCTAACTTGAACCAAAAAAGAAAAAAAAAAACTGAACCTAAGAATTATACAGAGGAAAACACTACCAAGGCACTTGCTCCAGTGGTAAACAATTCTGAAATTGGTCAGAGGTGGGGAATCATCTCCCATACAGCCAGCAGCCCCGCCAGCCCACGCAAGGAGCATCCTCATTGCAAAGCTGGGAGACCGTGCCGAGGCCTCTGTGAGTAAACGTGAGCTGAGCCCCAGGCCAGATGCTGCTGAACTGTTCCCACCCTTCCCAGGTGAAACACCTGAATATGTACAAGGGCTTGAAAGCCTAGAGGAAGGGCCGTGGAGCCACACCAGCGACAGCACGCAGGCCAACTTGGTGCCTGCAGGTCAGCCAGGAAGGTACTGGCCACGGGCGCTCCTCTGGAAGCTTTCTATTGCCCTGCCTGAGATACCCCTCCTCTCCCGGCCCCCACGCCTTTTTTTCCTTCCTTACCTCAGCCCGGAGAGATATTCCAGTGGAAGTTATGGGTGACACATCCTCTTCTTTACAGGTGGCAGCCTGGCAACTCCTGCCGAAAGTCCAGCAGAGCCCCACTCACACCGGGCCACCCACAAAGCCGTGGACCCTCACACCCTCCCACCAGCACAGCCCCGAGACTGCTGACGGGGCAGAGAATATGGAGTCAGGCACAGCTGCAGGGGCTATTGCTGCCTGGAGTGCTGTTTATATTGACCTCAACCCAGGCAACCCTGGGGAGGGCTTGCCGGCAGGGTCAGGCTGCCCAGGTCAGCTAATCCTCAGCCCTCAGGGAATCACATTGCAGAATATGGACCTCGCTAAGACAGAATATTCGCCAAGGAAAAAAAGGACACAATGCCATTTGCAGCACCGTAGATGAGTCTCGAGGTAATCACGTGACTTGGAGTAAGTCAGAAAGTGAAAGACACATATCATATCATATCACTTATAGGTGTTACCTATAAATTGATACCAGGGCAGATATTTCCACGGAGAAGGGCAATCACAGATTCATTAAACAAACTTATGGTTCACCAAAGGAAAGGTGTGAGGATTGAATTCATTACGATATTGGGGTTAACAGACAGATACAAACACAGTAGACGTATATAATCACCAAAGACCTACGGAGTACCAAGAGAAGACTACTCAACATTCTGTCATAACGTACATGGGAAAAGGATCCCTGGAAGAACAGACATATGTATATGTGTAAAAGAACCACCTCTTGCACACCTACAACAAGCTAAACGTTGTACTCAAACTTCCTGTAATAAAAAATAAAAAATTTAATTAAGAACACGAACAAGAAGTAGTGAGACAAACTTGAGGGGCTTTCTCCTGGCAC